>NW_027361698.1:60020000-60497500 GCF_039654945.1 Dendrobates tinctorius | reverse complement strand
TGTGCATTTGTATTCACACCTTTTGCTATGAAGCCCCTAAAAATTTCTGATGCAAGCAATTACCTTCATAAGTCACATGCTTAGTGAAAGGAAGTCCACCCCTGTGAAATCTAAATGTCACATTGTCTGTCAGTATATACACACATTTTCTGAAAAGCCACAGAGTCTGCACCCAATTAAATAAGAGGCACAACTAACCAAACCCATAAGACGCAGAAGATCTCCAAAAAAAAGTCAGGGGCAAAATTGTTGAGAAGTACAAGTCAGGGTTGGGTTATAAAAATCAAAGTTCCAATCTCTGATGATTCCATTGAGCGCCATCAAATCCATTATCATCAAATAGAAAGTACATGATGCAACAACAAAACTCATCAAAACTCTCAGCACAGGCAAGGAAGGCATTAATCAGAGAGGCAAAACAGAGACCAACAATAACCCTGAATTAGCTGGAGAGTTCCCAAGCAGAGACTGGAGTATCTGTCCATACAATGACAATAAGCTGTACACTCCACAGAGTTGGCCTTTATGGAAGAGTGCCTAGAAAAAAGCCTTTACCTACACATAAAAATTGTAAGGCTTGTTTTGAGTTTGCCAAAAGACATGCGGGAGACTCCGCAAATGTATGGAAGAAAGTGTGGTCAGATGAAACCAAAATTGAACTTTTTGGCAGCCAAGCAAAATAGCTCATCACCCCAAGAACCCCTCATCCTTCCCAGTGAAACATAGTGGTGGCAGCAACATGCTGTGTTAATGTTTTTCTGTAACAGGGACAGGGAAATGGTCCCAGTCGAGGGCAAGATGGCTTGTGTGAAATATAGAGATATTCTTGAGCAAAACAGTATGTTTCAGTCTGTGAGTGGTTTGAGACTGGTATGGAGATTCACTTTCCAATAAGACAAAGATCCAAAGAATACTGCTAAAGTAACACTTGAGAGGTTTAAGGTGAATCATGTAAATGTTTTGGAGTGGCCTAGTCAGAGAACAGACCTTAAGATTAAGATTGCTGTTCACCAGATGAAACCATCTAACTAAAAGGAGCTGAAGTAATTTTGCCTGAGGAATGGGAAAAAATCCCAGTAGCAAGATGTGGAAAGCTTATAGAGACTTATCCAAAGCAACTTGCTGTAATTGCTACAAAAGGAGACTCTACAATGTACGGACTTCTAATGGGTGCATAGTTATGCACTCTAAAGTTTTCAGTTGTTTTGTCCTATTTGGTGTTTACTTAACAATAAAAATTAAACCAAATGATCACAGTTGTAGGCATGTTCTTTACATGAACCAATGCAAACTCTAAAATAAAAGTGGGAAATTTCAGGCTATGAGGTAGCAAAAAGTGAAAAATGCCAAGGGGGTTAATACTTTCACAAGCCACTGTACAACATTAAGTGTTATACTGTAGTAGTGGAGGAGGTTGACTGAGCAGAACACTGAGTCCAGTTGATGGTGTTGATTTGAGAGGCTATATCATTGTACAGTGGATGAGATGAGTGATGGGACAGCTACTCCATTACACCTTCCTCTTCCATCCCACTGATATGCATGACAGAGGCAGAGGAGGCCAAATGTGACTTGTGTTTGGTGCTACTACTGCTGCCAGTAGGGCAGGTGGTGCTGCTGCTACCGGCTAACACATACAATACTTATGTATGATATTAGGGTTTTATGCTATTGACCTACAACATTTATTGCACATACCATGTTTGGGTTTAGCAAAGATTTTGTACACAAGGATAATGTTTAAGTAATTTCTAAATTTTGTTTCCCAAAATATCAGTGTACATATACAATATGACAATTTAAACACACCCCCTGATGAAGGAACTATATCCGAAATGCGCATTGCGGTTTGGCAGCATGTGACAGCCTGGTGTTAACCTGTTCTGGTATGTGTTTGGGTTACTATGACCTATGAGGCTCTATGGACTTTGGTATATTTACTCAGATATAGTCTTTGTGCTAGCCAGCTGGGATTTTTCCCTTACTTTTTCTGCTGGCTACACACTGATTTAATATATTTAACCCCTGGTCCTCTGGGTCTTCTCATCACACATTGTTTGTTTATTACTCTGCACATCCGGATTATTGTATACCATCTTGTATAGGCGCACTGTGCTCCTAACACACTGCCATTTTGCTTTGGTGTCACCGTTGCATGTATTTATTGCCAATTTTACCTTTGGTTTTGAATAAAGATTTATATTTTTATATATACTTGGACGTTTGAGCACTGGTCTTCCTCCTCTCAAGTTAAACAGGTGTAGCAAAAATTGATATGCGCAGTTAAATTTTTTTTATAAAACTTGCCAAAAAGGACCTTATAAAAACTAATACTAAAAGGTAAGAACAATGGCTAAAGATGCAGCAAGAAAGCACAATACAGGATATCCCCTACTTACGAATATCTGACTTACATATGACCCCTAGTTAAGAAGGTTGGTTGTTAAAACAAAAACCCCTAATTGTCACGTCCCCGTCAGACCCGGGGCCTGCTGTCCCAGCCTCGGCCACTAGGAGGCACCAGAGTGTCATGTCGCCGTCAGACTCGGGGCCTGCTGTTCCTGCCTCGGCCACTAGGAGGCGCCATGGTTCGCCCCCGAGTGATGGCGGCGACAGACAAGGGGCTCCTGCGCAGGCATCTGGTGGACGCAGGCTCCGCTCCTCTGTCAGTCATGAAGGGGTTGGTGCATCACCATCTGGCCTGGTCCAGGGGGCGGTCCTGATGGCATCATCAGTCTGGGAGCCTGTGAGGGATGACCCGATCCCTCAAATACCTTGGGACTGGTCTTGCAAGCCGCCGGATATATTCTTGGTTCCCCTATGTGCTTCTGTGTGATTTGCTATTGTTTGACTCTGACCTCAGCCTGGATTTCTGACCTATCTACTGCCTGCCGTTTTTGTACATCCGCCTCTCTCCGCTTTTCGACACTGACCTCGGCCTGGATTCCTGACCCCTCTACTGCCTGATGATTTTGTACCTCTGCTACTCTCCCGGTTTGTGACCTTGGCCTGGACTATCGACTCTGCCACTGCCTGCCGTTCCTGTACCTTCGCCGCTCTCCCGGTTTCTGACTACGTTTTTGGTTTCCTGCCTTCCTCCCTATTGGTGACCGTCATGCTCTGGTCCACTGCTCCACTAGACAGTTACCCCCTGGGCCTTGCTACAATTCCAGATCCCTGTATATGGGTTAAGGGTCTCGGGGTTTCTCGGGGTGCTCTCCCTACTGCAGTCCAGATCCGCGGACGGACGTCATATTATATCCGGCCACAAAAACTGCTTCTTGTATATATATCCATCATATACAAAAGTAGTCTCCCTGAACTTTTGTTTTTTCCTTTCCTTCTCCTGCCTGAGCTAATTTTTGGCCTAAGCACCTGTTACTTGCTTCAGTGCACAGCCTGGAGGATCACTTTCATCTTCCTGCACCAGCATGCTGCAGTCTGGAGTCTTCAGGGAGAAAGCTGAACGTCAGAGATCCATACTCCTGAGACATCGGCCTCTGGGCAGCTCTGGCCATAGTTGCCCAGGGGCTCAGGTACTGCCCGCAGATGCGGCTAAAGTTTTATTACCTCTTTTTCATTTGGTCAGAAAACTCTGTGTTTAAAAGCTTATGTGGATAGTGGATCTGAAGGAAATTTTATGGATTCTTTGACTGCTAGGAATCTTGGTGTACCACTAATAAAACTTAATGCCCCTATTAAAACCACGGCTATTAATGGCACATCTATTCTTCAGGAGGGGGTTAAATTTCTTACTGCCAAAATTGCTATGTCTGTGGGAGCATTACATACTGAGCTTGTGTCATTTTTTGTGATAGACAATTTATCCTCTGCAGTTATTCTGGGTATGCCGTGGTTACGCCAGCACAATCCTGTCATTGACTGGCACTTGGGTGACGCTGTACACTGGAGTTCGCAGTGTCAGGATAATTGCATATCCTTAGCAGTAAACCAAGTTAAGGTTAAAACCCCCTTCATACCGTTTGCTCTCAGGGACTATGAAGATGTCTTTTCTATTGTAGAATCTGAGAAGCTTCCCCCTCACAGAGAGTATGATTGCCCTATAGATCTGATTCCGGATGCCCATCTCCTTAAAGGGAGAATATTTAATCTCTCCACTCCAGAGCGTCAGGCCATAAATGACCATATTGCAGACAGCTTAAAAAAAGGGTTTATTAGACCATCCATTTCACCAGCTGGGGCCGGGTTCTTCTTTGTGGAGAAGAAAGAAGGGGGTCTGCATTGATTACCGGGAATTAAACGCAATCACTATAAAGAACCAGTATCTGCTTCCACTCATCCCTGATCTTTTTAATCAGCTAATGGGAGCCTGTTGGTTTACTAAACTTGACCTCCGGGGGGCATATAATCTGGTCCGCATAAGAGATGGCGAGGAGTGGAAAACCGCATTTAATACACCCCTTGGCCACTTTGAGTACCTTGTAATGCCGTTCGGACTCAGTAACGCACCGGCCGTGTTTCAAAACTTTGTTAATGATATTTTCAGAGATATTTGTGGGGTGTATGTCATTGTGTATTTGGATGACATTCTGATTTACTCTGCTGACCCTGTGACACACGCTCAACATGTCTGTTCTGTGCTGCAGGGACTGCGAGAACACTCCTTGTTTGCTAAACTGGAGAAATGTGTTTTTTTTGCTGAGGAGGTACAGTTTTTGGGGTACATGGTCTCAGGCAAAGGGTTTCGCATGGATCCTGCCAAGATCGAACCTATTAAAGTTTGGGTGCAACCCAAATCACTAAAAGCGCTGCAGCGATTTTTGGGGTTTGCTAATTACTACCGCAAGTTCATCTGTGGTTTCTAAGAAATTGCCAAACCACTCACGGACTTGACCCTGAAAGGGGCAGACGTGATCAATTGGAACCCTGAGGCAATTCAGGCATTTTCTACTCTAAAGGAGTGCTTTGTGGCCAATCCGGTTTTGGTCCAGCCTGATCTGGACCGCCCATTTATTGAAGAAGTAGATGCCTCTGAAGTTGGAGTGGGAGCAGTGCTATCGCAAGGCACTGCATCCCTCACTCAGCTTCACCATTGTGCTTTTTTTCCCGCAAATTCTCTGCCACTGAGAGAAACTATGATATAGGTAATCGGGAATTATTGGCAATTAAATGGGCCTTCGAGGAATGGCACCACTTCCTCGAAGGCGCCAAACATGAGATCACTGTAATTACTGATCACAAAAATCTGACCTACCTGGAGTCAGCTAAAAGACTAAATCCTAGAGAGGCAAGGTGGGCCTTGTTCTTTTCTAGGTTTGATTTTTTAATCACCTTTTGCCCTGGTACTAAAAATGTGAGGGCCGATGCCCTCTCTCGCAGTTTTTGCCCCTCACAAGCCGAGGACTGTCAACCAGTCCCAATATTGGCCAATGGGATCGTTGTGTAGACAGTGTCTTTGGACCTTCTGGAAGAGATTCATAGGTCCCCAGAACAAGCTCCTGACACTACGCCCCCCAAAAAATTGTTCGTCTCAGCTACATTTCGCTTACAAGTTCTTAAAGAATCGCATGACTCTGTTCTGGCAGGCCATCCTGGTCTCAATAATACCACCAGACTGGTAACTAGGAACTTTTGGTGGCAGATGGTGGTTAAGGACTGTAAAGACCATGTTTTAGCATGTGAAGTCTGTGCCCGCGCCAAGTCCCCCCATAATCACCCTGCTGGCTCCAGTCCTTGCCCACCCCTGAAAGTCCATGGACCCACATCTCCATGGACTTCATTACGGACCTGCCCCACTCAGATGGGAAAATGTGTATCTGGGTGGTGGAGAGGTTCAGCAAACAGTATCATTTTGTCCCCCTGTCTGGGTTACCTAACTCCGAAACTTTGAGTAAACTGTTGTGAGCTCATCTGTTCATTCATCTTTTGTGTCCGAGGATCTCCCTCTTCTGGTGAAGGAAGGTAGTGAGGCTGATTTAGATGAAAGAAACCAATCACCTGATCAGGTAGATGGTGACTGGGTAACAGGAATTTCAGACTGGATATAAGGCAGCCGACGCCCTTCTGAGTCGCTGATGATTTCTCTGCTGGATTCTTGGAGACCAGTCTGATTCCTGCTTCCCAAAGATAAGTTTTTGCTCTGCTATTGAACTTATTAGTTTTGGTTTTGTTTACCTTGTTTTTTGGAGTTCAGCCATCCCCGGCCGGGGGTGTGCTGGATTCTTTTTCCTTGATCAGTGTTCTCTTTTGCTCTGCTTCCAGAATATTCTGAGTGCTGATATAGGGTTTGAAGTCTAGTGACTTCAGGGTCCTTTTTGCTTATCAGTTGTGTTGGTAATATTTTTTAGCAGGGTTTTCTCGGATTGCAGACAGCAGCTTTTCTGTCCTGTCCTTTTTAGTTAGCTTGAGTCCCATTGTTTGCTCAACCTATCTTTCTATCTGTGTTAGTGTTTTCATCTTGCTTCACCGTCATTATATGTTGGGGGCTGCCTATTGCTTTGGGGTCTGCTCTGGGGCAGTCAGTTTTTCCCTTTTCTCTCTTTAGGCTTATGTAGATCTCCGGCTGTGACGAGGTGTCTAGGATCACCGTAGGAAGACTCCACGGCTACTGCTAGTTGTGTGATAGGATTAGGGGTCTGCAATCCGCTAGTTTCCAACCTCTCTGATTTTCTGGGCTGAGCTTGTGTTTTGTTTTTTCCTCCTCGGTGACTCAATCCAGTAAACTGTTCATTGTACGTGTGGTACGTCTTCACGGTGCTCCGGTGAATATTGTGTCCGACAGGGGTACCCAGTTCATCTCGAAATTCTGGAGGGCGTTCTGCAAACGCATTGGTATTGAGTTGCCCTTCTCCTCTGCCTACCACCCCGAAACCAATGGTCAAACCGAGCGTACCAACCAGGCTCTGGAGCAATACCTCCACTGTTATGTGTCAGAACATCAGTCCGATTGGGTGGAACATCTGCAATTAGCTGAGTTTGCCCTAAATAATCGATACAAGGACTCCATTAAGACTACCCTCTTTTTCTGCAGCCATGGACTGCATCCGCGCTTTTGTTCGTTCTCGGCCAGGTTGTCGGAGCTCCCTGGGGTAGAGAAAAATATACATTGCTTAAAAACGATTTGGTCTGAAGTAAGCTCGAACTTGAAAGTGTCCCAGGTTAGACAGGCTTCGGCTACGAACAGATGGCGATCCAAGGGGCCGCACCTGGGAGTTGGAGACAAGGTTTGGCTCTCTACCAAAAACATCAAGCTTAAAGTGCCATCTGCCAAACTGGGTCCCAGATTTATTGGCCCCTACAAAATTATAGAGGTGATTAACCCAGTAGCCTTCCATTTAAAACTTCCTCAGTCATTTAAATTGCCCAACGTGTTCCACAAGTCTCTCCTCAACCTGTATCACTCCCCGATTCACCCTGTCCAGTCCCCTCCTCCTCCTGTTCCGGTGAGGGGTACCTTGGAGTATGAAGTCCAGGGTATCCTTGACTCCCACCTTGTGAGAGGCTCTGTACAGTATCTTGTACACTGGAAGGGCTACGGCCCAGAGGAAAGGTCCTAGGTCCCCACGGGCAATATTCATGCCAAAGCATTAATTAGGAGATTTCATCTCCTTCACCCTGACAGGCCTGGTATTGAGGGTCCAGAGGCCCCTCTTGGAGGGGGGGTACTGTCACGTCCCCGTCAGACCCGGGTCCTGTTGTCCCGGTCTCGGCCACTAGGAGGCGCCAGAGTGTCACGTCGCCATCAAACTCGGGGCCTGCTGTCCCGGCCTCGGCCACTAGGAGGCGCCGGAGTGTCACGTCGCCGTCAGACTCGGGGCATGCTGCACCGGCCTCGGCCACCAGGAGGCACCGGACTGTCACATCGCCGTCAGACTCGGGGCCTGCTGTTCCTGCCTCGGCCACTGGGAAGTGCCGTGGTTCACCCCCGAGTGATGGCGGCGACAGAGAAGGGGCTCCTGCACAGGCATCTGGTGGACGCAGGCTCTGCTACTCTGTCAGTCATGAAGGGGTTGGTGCATCACTATCTGGCCTGGTCCTGGGGGCGGTCCTGATGACATCATCAGTCCGGGAGCCTGTGAGGGATGACCTGATCCCTCAAAAACCTTGGGACTGGTCTTGTAAGCCGCCGGATATATTCTTGGTTCCACTATGTGCTTCTGTGTGATTTGCTATTGTTTGACTCTGACCTCAGCCTGGATTTCTGACCTATCTACTGCCTGCCGTTTTTGTACCTCCGCCTCTCTCCACTTTTCGACACTGACCTCGGCCTGGATTCCTGACCCCTCTACTGCCTTACGATTTTGTACCTCTGCTACTCTCCCGGTTTGTGACCTTTGCCTGGACTATCGACTCTGCCACTGCCTGCCGTTCCTGTACCTCCGCTGCTCTCCCGGTTTCTGACTACGTTTTTGGTTTCCTGCCTTCTTCCCTATTGGCGACCGTCCTGCTCTGGTCTACTGCTCTGCTAGACAGCTACCCCCTGGGCCTTGCTACAATTCCAGATCCCTGTATAGGGGTTAAGGGTCTCGTGGTTTCTCAGGGTGCTGTCCGTATTGCAGTCCAGATCCACGGACGGACGTCACACTAATATTCTCACATCACTGTTCACCTCTTCAGATGCTATCCTGCACTCTTCTTTCCACCATCTTGCACTTCACCGTCACTCTCTTCAGTATAGGCCAGGTTCCCGGCTGCATCCAGGCCGGAGCTCACTGCTCGTCATAAAGTTATGTCGTCATCTCAATCTTACGAAAGAGAAAGGTCCCGCTTGGCTTTGACAGTAAGTCCTGACCTATAGTGAAGCAGAAAGAGATGCAGTGCCCAATTACATAAAAAGAACTACAGACAGCAAAGTGAGTGTTTGTTAAAAAAAAAAACAATACTCACCTCTCCGGGGCCCAACTACTGTCTTTTTTTGTCCACCGTTATGCGCCATATGTCCAAGACTTCTGGCTACGATCATGCCCCAGTGAAAAATATGTGTCATAAAGTCGTGATGTTGACATCAAGATTTTATGACTTGCTCTACCTTCTAAGGCTTAGACTCTGCCATAAGTCCTAGCCTATAGTGAAGATACAGGAAATGTGGTTCACTCAACAACAGAAAAAAGCAAGTGTATGGCAAGTAGAGAGCAGCAGGGAAGCCAGATCAGTTACATATTTTTTTATTTACAGTCCTGTTCCAACTTGCGTACAGTACATGCATAGATACATATCCAGGCTATGAATAAGGCTGCAGAACGTATCTAGTTCATAACCCGGGGACTGTCTGTATTTGGTATACAGTTTGTATTTGGCATATGGAATGTTGAAATCAGTAAGCAAAAAGTAACATGTTCCAGGTTATGTTTAGAGATGGGCAAACTTGTTCGAAAAACGTTCTCCAATCTGAAATTTGGCACGAATCCTGTTCGGATTCCGAAGCATTTTCCTCAAATTCAGGAATGTTTGGCAGGTAGCAGTTAGAGGAGCAGTGGACTGTTATTCATTTTTTTTCTGTTAACTTAATGTGTGGATGATATTCCAGCAGCCAATCAGGGCACAGAAATCATCCACAACGTCCAGACACAAAAGCTTGGGTAATTAGCTGTCAAAGTCACATGTAATCCATATAAAAAGCAGACACGTGGCTTCGGCGCCATTTTGTGAGTGTAACAGTGTAATGAGGCTGCTGCTGAAGTAGTCATATAGTTAGCTAGGAGGATTATTTCCAGCTTGTTCAGAGAGATAGGATCCGGTGTCAAATCAACCTTCCAGCATACAAATCTGGAGTGCTAATTCTGTTATGCAGCCACAAGTCACCAATTCAGCATATAAATCCATAATGCTGCTGATTCTATGGAACAGCAACCAGTCTCCACTTCAGCATATAAATCCTTTGTGCTAATAGTGTAGTCCCACCACCAGTCCATATTTCAGCATATAAATCTTTTGTGCTAATTCTGTGGTCAGCCACACTATCTCAGCCAATAGATACTTATTGTTAATTTCGTTACAGGTGACTGACAGGTCTGGGCCCAGGGTTGCGAAACAGCTAGTTAAAAGAGGGGAACGGTACATCCACTACGAGTGGGAAAAAGCGAGGTTGTGGTTGAAGGGGAAATAGGCATCGTGTTTGAGATGTACGTGGGGTAGGTAGTAATGTTACTAAAAGCTCTATTGAACAAATACTGGCTCGTCCTATCCAAAGACAACTGACAACTTTTGTTACTGGAGAGGCTACTTAACTTCCCTTCTTTGATAGCCGCACAGTGGTACGTCTTGTATGTGAAGGCCAGAAAGCGCATGTCTTTCACTGGATGGCAAATGCTGTATCAAGTGGCCTTTCCTCCTTTTCTTCCACCTTAACATCACAAACACAGTACAGTCTTCAGAGCCGGCACCCCAATTACACTTGTTTCCCTATGTGTCACAACTAGAGATGAGCAAATTTTTCAGAAAATTATCGCCAAACATAAATTCGGTACGATTATGGCACATTCGAATTCGTGATCGTAAATCTGAGCAAAATTTCATAAAATCGGTAAAAAATCGGTAACATTTGGTAAATGTGAGGGAAAATATTTGGTTGCCACTTGCCACCAAAATATTTTCTGCACTTTAGCAACAATAATGGTGGTGTATTATGAGCATTTGGCATGTGTTTGATGAGGGGAGGGGGGTTGCAGAGCTCAAAGGCGTGGCGTTCTTGTAAGCACAGCACATTTTTTTTCCCTAACTTTACGTCTGCACATTGCGGCTAGTCAATCAAGGTGCAGGAAACACCCACAATGTCCTGACACAACGGCTTGTGTCATTGGTTGCTGAAATCACGTCCCTCTTCATATCAATAGCGAACATGTTGTTTTAGCGCCATTTTGACACTGATACAGCGCAGAGAGGCTTCTCCTGATGCTGACACTATTTGCATCAGGATTTCAGCTCTTTAGTTAGGCAGTTGTACATCAGTCAGATAGTGTAGCTAGATAGTGTCCAGTAGAAGGAAGCAGGAATAGAAGTGGCACTCCAACCCCATTAAAAAATAGAAAAAAAACTTTAAGGCATGTTAGGCTTGTTTAAAAAAAGAATAAACACCTAATAGATAGTGTCCAGTGTGGCTGTACCTTCCGGAATTTTTTTTGTTTTTTGGGGGGCATTACTGAGGTAATCCTACAAAGCAGGCATGGCACATGTCCAACAAGTGTGTTGTGCACTGCTTCTATAGTGCTCCATGTATGAGTATAGCATTGTAAATAATCTTATTTCTGTAGGTAAATATGAAAAAGCATGCTGTATCCCACATTTTAGCTAGTTAGCTAGGTGGTTGTACATCAGTCAGATACTGTAGGTAGCTAGTGTCCAGTGTGTCTGTTAAATTTACCTTCCAGCACTATTTTCTTTTCTTTTTTGGCCATACTGAGGTGCACAAACAATGCCAGCAGGGCACGCATTGTGCACTGCTTCTATTGTGATTCATGCACAAGTAAAGCATTCTAATTCACATGTAGCTAGTGAAAAAATATTAAACAGCCTGCTGTATCCCACTTTGTAATTTAGTGCTGTGGTAAAATAAAACTGTCTGCAGACCTAAGGCACATTTAAAAAAGTTATAATGTTTTCTGTTGTTAAATGTGAAACAGCCTGCTGTATCCCACCATGTAATTTTGTGGCGGTGATACTAACCTCTCTGAAGACCTAATGCACATTAAAACAAAATTATAATTTTTCCGTTGCAAAAAGTTAGACAACCCGCCATATCACGCTTTGTCATTTGTATGGGTAAAAATTAGGCTGTAAAGTCCACAAACAAATTCTTCTGTTATTAACGTCATACAGTAAGGGACAAGAGTTTTAAAATAGTTTGTAGCATTTACTGTGTTCTACAGGCCTGATCCTTGGTCCCCCAAAAAATATTTCTGTTAATAATGTCATACAGCAAGGGAACTGGGTTTAAAAATAGTTTGTAGCATCTAGTGTGTTATAGAGGTGTGATCTCTGGTCCAAAGAAAAACATCTTTTTTTCTGTGACTAACACTATATAGCATGCCATATTTCAACTGTGAATTTACTGTTGCTGAAATTCAGCTGTTTGCAGAGGTGGTGCAGAGTTTAAAGTATAATTTTGGTTGTTAATACTGTGCTCCTAGCACATTATATGAGCAACATGACAGGGAAAAGCGAGGCTGTGGTGGAAGGGGAATTAGGCTTGGTGTTCAAGGTGTACATGGGGTAGGTGGTAATATTGGTGACAGCACTAGTGAAGCACAGTCAAGTCCTATGCAAAGATAACTGACAACTTATGTTACTGTACAGGCTACACCACTACCTTTATTTGGCAGCCGTGCAGCGGTATGTCTTGTTGGTGATGCCCAGAAAGAGCATGTACTCGAGTGAATGGCAAGTGCAGCTTCAAGTGGTCTCTCCTCCTCTTCCTCCACCTCAGCATAACACCCAGTACCGTCCACAGATGTGGCACCCAAATTCCCCTTGCTTCCCCCCTGTGTCCCAACTATCAAAACGTTCAACTGACTGCACAGAACCACAGATGGGTGATTCTGAAGAGCTTTTCACACATTCTATGCCATGTTCATCAGAAGTGTACTCAAAAGCTTTGCAGAGTCAAGATGAGGAAATCTGCACTGATACCAAAAAAATGTTTATCTTGAATCCGGAGCAGGAAGAATTATGGTTCCAACAGCATTCTGATGACCCTCGTCATCAGACATTAACCCCTGGGGGGGAGGTGATCCTGA
Source organism: Dendrobates tinctorius (assembly GCF_039654945.1). Taxonomy (NCBI): domain Eukaryota; kingdom Metazoa; phylum Chordata; class Amphibia; order Anura; family Dendrobatidae; genus Dendrobates; species Dendrobates tinctorius. Next base: position 60,484,808 of record NW_027361698.1, on the reverse strand, counting down.
TGAGTCTCAGATATCTGAGGCTCATGCTAACTGTAGTGTGCTGTCAGGGCAAGAAGAGGAGGAGAGTGACTCCAATGGCCAGGAATGTAATAACACTGAGGAAGATGAAGAGGTATTAGATCCCAATTGGTGTGAACATAGAGGCACACAGCTGAGTAGGTCAACTGAGAAGGAAGACATCTTTCGCAGACATGTAGTGATGCAGCCGCGATGAGCAATGCATCCTCAGCCACAGCTGTGCCTCTGACTGGCAGCATCTGCGGGTCTGCAGCTCACAGGGGTGGCATGAGTTGCCTATCCTGGGCCTTTTTTGACACTGCAAAGGATGAGCCAACTCACGTAATCTGCCTACTTTGCAAAAAAAAACTGAGTTGAGATAAAAACTGCAATAATTTGACTACTACATGTATGAACCTTTACATGCGCAATCAACATTTTTTAGTTTGGAAATCCCACTGCTCAAAAATATGGACCAGCAGACTTCAACCACCATCAGCTGCCCCATCAATCGCATCTGCTGCTTCTTCCTCCTCTGTTACCATGCCAACTATTGAGATGCAGGTCTTTGACCATAGAACCTCGTGTTCTTTACCCGATCGAGTCACACTGTGTGGACAGGAGCTGCTCCACAAGTCTTGGAATCCTCAAGACTTGCAGGCCAAACCTCTGCCTTCACGAAACATACATTCCAACTGTGCAAAGTAAACTCCCACCTCCATACTGCACAGCCAGGGCTCAACACAATCAGGCAGTCTTAAAATTGATATACCTTGGAGATCGCAGTTATACAGCTGGCTTTGTGTCAGAAGAACTCATACAATATGTCCTATAGGTAACGTAGGGAACTTAAGGAAATGAGAAGTTGGAAGGATGTACTATTTAAATCGGCAGATAAGGGGGGCAACCTCATTATCTGGCCGGTTCAGATGTATGAGAAGCAGGCCTAAAAACTATTGGATAATACAAATTGTTACCAGAGATTAACTTGCAAATTGCCTCTTCAGAAAGAAAGAGGACTTTTACTCTACAGCGCCACCTATTGGTAGTAGCGATCCTACAAGTCACAATCAACCCTTTAACGAATCTTGTAGTATGACTTAGGATACAAGCCAAATCAGAATCTCAATTTGCAGACACGGTGTTTCGAGCTGATTAACTCATAATCCTCTCTCTGCCTTTCAACAGACGCTCATTGATATTTTGCCCTCTCTCGCAGTTTTTGCCCCTCACAAGCCGAGGACTGTCAACCAGTCCCAATATTGGCCAATGGGATCGTTGTGTAGACAGTGTCTTTGGACCTTCTGGAAGAGATTCATAGGTCCCCAGAACAAGCTCCTGACACTACGCCCCCAAAAAAATTGTTCGTCTCAGCTACATTTCGCTTACAAGTTCTTAAAGAATCGCATGACTCTGTTCTGGCAGGCCATCCTGGTCTCAATAATACCACCAGACTGGTAACTAGGAACTTTTGGTGGCAGACGGTGGTTAAGGACTGTAAAGACCATGTTTTAGCATGTGAAGTCTGTGCCCGCGCCAAGTCCCCCCATAATCACCCTGCTGGCTCCAGTCCTTGCCCACCCCTGAAAGTCCATGGACCCACATCTCCATGGACTTCATTACGGACCTGCCCCCCTCAGATGGGAAAATGTGTATCTGGGTGGTGGAGAGGTTCAGCAAACAGTATCATTTTGTCCCCCTGTCTGGGTTACCTAACTCCGAAACTTTGAGTAAACTGTTGTGAGCTCATCTGTTCATTCATCTTTTGTGTCCGAGGATCTCCCTCTTCTGGTGAAGGAAGGTAGTGAGGCTGATTTAGATGAAAGAAACCAATCACCTGATCAGGTAGATGGTGACTGGGTAACGGGAATTTCAGACTGGATATAAGGCAACCGACGCCCTTCTGAGTCGCTGGTGATTTCTCTGCTGGATTCTTGGAGACCAGTCTGATTCCTGCTTCCCAAAGATAAGTTTTTGCTCTGCTATTGAACTTATTAGTTTTGGTTTTGTTTACCTTGTTTTTTGGAGTTCAGCCATCCCCGGCCGGGGGTGTGCTGGATTCTTTTTCCTTGATCAGTGTTCTCTTTTGCTCTGCTTCCAGAATATTCTGAGTGCTGATATAGGGTTTGAAGTCTAGTGACTTCAGGGTCCTTTTTGCTTATCAGTTGTGTTGGTAATATTTTTTAGCAGGGTTTTCTCGGATTGCAGACAGCAGCTTTTCTGTCCTGTCCTTTTTAGTTAGCTTGGGTCCCATTGTTTGCTCAACCTATCTTTCTATCTGTGTTAGTGTTTTCATCTTGCTTCACCGTCATTATATGTTGGGGGCTGCCTATTGCTTTGGGGTCTGCTCTGGGGCAGTCAGTTTTTCCCTTTTCTCTCTTTAGGCTTATGTAGATCTCCGGCTGTGATGAGGTGTCTAGGATCACCGTAGGAAGACTCCACGGCTACTGCTAGTTGTGTGATAGGATTAGGGGTCTGCAATCCGCTAGTTTCCAACCTCTCTGATTTTCTGGGCTGAGCTTGTGTTTTGTTTTTTCCTCCTCGGTGACTCAATCCAGTAAACTGTTCATTGTACGTGTGGTACGTCTTCACGGTGCTCCGGTGAATATTGTGTCCGACAGGGGTACCCAGTTCATCTCGAAATTCTGGAGGGCGTTCTGCAAACGCATTGGTATTGAGTTGCCCTTCTCCTCTGCCTACCACCCCGAAACCAATGGTCAAACCGAGCGTACCAACCAGGCTCTGGAGCAATACCTCCGCTGTTATGTGTCAGAACATCAGTCCGATTGGGTGGAACATCTGCAATTAGCTGAGTTTGCCCTAAATAATCGATACAAGGACTCCATTAAGACTACCCTCTTTTTCTGCAGCCATGGACTGCATCCGCGCTTTTGTTCGTTCTCGGCCAGGTTGTCGGAGCTCCCTGGGGTAGAGAAAAATATACATTGCTTAAAAACGATTTGGTCTGAAGTAAGCTCGAACTTGAAAGTGTCCCAGGTTAGACAGGCTTCGGCTACGAACAGATGGCGATCCAAGGGGCCGCACCTGGGAGTTGGAGACAAGGTTTGGCTCTCTACCAAAAACATCAAGCTTAAAGTGCCGTCTGCCAAACTGGGTCCAATATTTATTGGCCCCTACAAAATTATAGAGGTGATTAACCCAGTAGCCTTCCATTTAAAACTTCCTCAGTCATTTAATTTGCCCAACGTGTTCCACAAGTCTCTCCTCAAGCTGTATCACTCCCCGATTCACCCTGTCCAGTCCCCTCCTCCTCCTGTTCCGGTGAGGGGTACCTTGGAGTATGAAGTCCAGGGTATCCTTGACTCCCACCTTGTGAGAGGCTTTGTACAGTATCTTGTACACTGGAAGGGCTACGGCCCAGAGGAAAGGTCCTAGGTCCCCACGGGCAATATTCATGCCAAAGCATTAATTAGGAGATTTCATCTCCTTCACCCTGACAGGCCTGGTTTTGAGGGTCCAGAGGCCCCTCTTGGAGGGGGGGTACTGTCACGTGCCCGTCAGACCCGGGTCCTGTTGTCCCGGTCTCGGCCACTAGGAGGCGCCAGAGTGTCACGTCGCCATCAGACTCGGGGCATGCTGCACCGGCCTCGGCCACCAGGAGGCACCGGACTGTCACATCGCCGTCAGACTCGGGGCCTGCTGTTCCTGCCTCGGCCACTGGGAAGTGCCGTGGTTCACCCCCGAGTGATGGTGGCGACAGAGAAGGGGCTCCTGCACAGGCATCTGGTGGACGCAGGCTCTGCTACTCTGTCAGTCATGAAGGGGTTGGTGCATCACTATCTGGCCTGGTCCTGGGGGCGGTCCTGATGACATCATCAGTCCGGGAGCCTGTGAGGGATGACCTGATCCCTCAAAAACCTTGGGACTGGTCTTGTAAGCCGCCGGATATATTCTTGGTTCCACTATGTGCTTCTGTGTGATTTGCTATTGTTTGACTCTGACCTCAGCCTGGATTTCTGACCTATCTACTGCCTGCCGTTTTTGTACCTCCGCCTAGCTCCACTTTTCGACACTGACCTCGGCCTGGATTCCTAACCCCTCTACTGCCTTACGATTTTGTACCTCTGCTACTCTCCCGGTTTGTGACCTTTGCCTGGACTATCGACTCTGCCACTGCCTGCCGTTCCTGTACCTCCGCCGCTCTCCCGGTTTCTGACTACGTTTTTGGTTTCCTGCCTTCTTCCCTATTGGCGACCGTCCTGCTCTGGTCTAATGCTCTGCTAGACAGCTACCCCCTGGGCCTTGCTACAATTCCAGATCCCTGTATAGGGGTTAAGGGTCTCGTGGTTTCTGAGGGTGCTGTCCCTATTGCAGTCCAGATCCACGGACGGACGTCACACTAATATTCTCACATCACTGTTCACCTCTTCAGATGCTATCCTGCACTCTTCTTTCCACCATCTTGCACTTCACCGTCACTCTCTTCAGTATAGGCCAGGTTCCCGGCTGCATCCAGGCCGGAACTCACTGCTCGTCATAAAGTTATGTCGTCATCTCAATCTTACGAAAGAGAAAGGTCCCGCTTGGCTTTGACAGTAAGTCCTGACCTATAGTGAAGCAGAAAGAGATGCAGTGCCTAATTACATAAAAAGAACTACAGACAGCAAAGTGAGTGTTTGTTAAAAAAAAAAACAATACTCACCTCTCCGGGGCCCAACTACTGTCTTTTTTTGTCCACCGTTATGCGCCATATGTCCAAGACTTCTGGCTACGATCATGCCCCAGTGAAAAATATGTGTCATAAAGTCGTGATGTTGACATCAAGATTTTATGACTTGCTCTACCTTCTAAGGCTTAGACTCTGCCATAAGTCCTAGCCTATAGTGAAGATACAGGAAATGTGGTACACTCAACAACAGAAAAAAGCAAGTGTATGGCAAGTAGAGAGCAGCAGGGAAGCCAGATCAGTTACATATTTTTTTATTTACAGTCCTGTTCCAACTTGCGTACAGTACATGCATAGATACATATCCAGGCTATGAATAAGGCTGCAGAACGTATCTAGTTCATAACCCGGGGACTGTCTGTATTTGGTATACAGTTTGTATTTGGCATATGGAATGTTGAAATCAGTAAGCAAAAAGTAACATGTGCCAGGTTATGTTTAGAGATGGGCAAACTTGTTCGAAAAACGTTCTCCAATCTGAAATTTGGCACGAATCCTGTTCGGATTCCGAAGCATTTTCCTCAAATTCAGGAATGTTTGGCAGGTAGCAGTTAGAGGAGCAGTGGACTGTTATTCATTTTTTTTCTATTAACTTAATGTGTGGATGATATTCCAGCAGCCAATCAGGGCACAGAAATCATCCACAACATCCAGACACAAAAGCTTGGGTAATTAGCTGTCAAAGTCACATGTAATCCATATAAAAAGCAGACACGTGGCTTCGGCGCCATTTTGTGAGTGTAACAGTGTAATGAGGCTGCTGCTGAAGTAGTCATATAGTTAGCTAGGAGGATTATTTCCAGCTTGTTCAGAGAGATAGGATCCGGTGTCAAATCAACCTTCCAGCATACAAATCTGGAGTGCTAATTCTGTTGTGCAGCCACAAGTCACCAATTCAGCATATAAATCCATAATGCTGCTGATTCTATGGAACAGCAACCAGTCTCCACTTCAGCATATAAATCCTTTGTGCTAATAGTGTGGTCCCACCACCAGTCCATATTTCAGCATATAAATCTTTTGTGCTAATTCTGTGGTCAGCCACACTATCTCAGCCAATAGATACTTATTGTTAATTTCGTTACAGGTGACTGACAGGTCTGGGCCCAGGGTTGCGAAACAGCTAGTTAAAAGAGGGGAACGGTACATCCACTACGAGTGGGAAAAAGCGAGGTTGTGGTTGAAGGGGAAATAGGCATCGTGTTTGAGATGTACGTGGGGTAGGTAGTAATGTTACTAAAAGCTCTATTGAACAAATACTGGCTCGTCCTATCCAAAGACAACTGACAACTTTTGTTACTGGAGAGGCTACTTAACTTCCCTTCTTTGATAGCCGCACAGTGGTACGTCTTGTATGTGAAGGCCAGAAAGCGCATGTCTTTCACTGGATGGCAAATGCTGTATCAAGTGGCCTTTCCTCCTTTTCTTCCACCTTAACATCACAAACACAGTACAGTCTTCAGAGCCGGCACCCCAATTACACTTGTTTCCCTATGTGTCACAACTAGAGATGAGCAAATTTTTCAGAAAATTATCGCCAAACATAAATTCGGTACGATTATGGCACATTCGAATTCGTGATCGTAAATCTGAGCAAAATTTCATAAAATCGGTAACATTTGGTAAATGTGAGGGAAAATATTTGCGTTGCCACCAAAATATTTTCTGCACTTTAGCAACAATAATGGTGGTGTATTGTGAGCATTTGGCATGTGTTTGATGAGGGGAGGGGGGTTGCAGAGCTCAAAGGCATGGCGTTCTTGTAAGCACAGCACATTTTTTTTCCCTAACTTTACGTCTGCACATTGCGGCTAGTCAATCAAGGTGCAGGAAACACCCACAATGTCCTGACACAACGGCTTGTGTCATTGGTTGCTGAAATCACGTCCCTCTTCATATCAATAGCGAACATGTTGTTTTAGCGCCATTTTGACACTGATACAGCACAGAGAGGCTTCTCCTGATGCTGACACTATTTGCATCAGGATTTCAGCTCTTTAGTTAGGCAGTTGTACATCAGTCAGATAGTGTAGCTAGATAGTGTCCAGTAGAAGGAAGCAGGAATAGAAGTGGCACTCCAACCCCATTAAAAAATAGAAAAAAAACTTTAAGGCATGTTAGGCTTGTTTAAAAAAAGAATAAACACCTAATAGATAGTGTCCAGTGTGGCTGTACCTTCCGGAATTTTTTTTGTTTTTTGGGGGGCATTACTGAGGTAATCCTACAAAGCAGGCATGGCACATGTCCAACAAGTGTGTTGTGCACTGCTTCTATAGTGCTCCATGTATGAGTATAGCATTGTAAATAATCTTATTTCTGTAGGTAAATATGAAAAAGCATGCTGTATCCCACATTTTAGCTAGTTAGCTAGGTGGTTGTACATCAGTCAGATACTGTAGGTAGCTAGTGTCCAGTGTGTCTGTTAAATTTACCTTCCAGCACTATTTTCTTTTCTTTTTTGGCCATACTGAGGTGCACAAACAATGCCAGCAGGGCACGCATTGTGCACTGCTTCTATTGTGATTCATGCACAAGTAAAGCATTCTAATTCACATGTAGCTAGTGAAAAAATATTAAACAGCCTGCTGTATCCCACTTTGTAATTTAGTGCTGTGGTAAAATAAAACTGTCTGCAGACCTAAGGCACATTTAAAAAAGTTATAATGTTTTCTGTTGTTAAATGTGAAACAGCCTGCTGTATCCCACCATGTAATTTTGTGGCGGTGATACTAACCTCTCTGAAGACCTAATGCACATTAAAACAAAATTATAATTTTTCCGTTGCAAAAAGTTAGACAACCCGCCATATCACGCTTTGTCATTTGTATGGGTAAAAATTAGGCTGTAAAGTCCACGAACAAATTCTTCTGTTATTAACGTCATACAGTAAGGGACAAGAGTTTTAAAATAGTTTGTAGCATTTACTGTGTTCTAGAGGCCTGATCCTTGGTCCCCCAAAAAATATTTCTGTTAATAATGTCATACAGCAAGGGAACTGGGTTTAAAAATAGTTTGTAGCATCTAGTGTGTTATAGAGGTGTGATCTCTGGTCCAAAGAAAAACATCTTTTTTTCTGTGACTAACACTATATAGCATGCCATATTTCAACTGTGAATTTACTGTTGCTGAAATTCAGCTGTTTGCAGAGGTGGTGCAGAGTTTAAAGTATAATTTTGGTTGTTAATACTGTGCTCCTAGCACATTATATGAGCAACATGACAGGGAAAAGCGAGGCTGTGGTGGAAGGGGAATTAGGCTTGGTGTTCAAGGTGTACATGGGGTAGGTGGTAATATTGGTGACAGCACTAGTGAAGCAAAGTCAAGTCCTATGCAAAGATAACTGACAACTTATGTTACTGTACAGGCTACACCACTACCTTTATTTGGCAGCCGTGCAGCGGTATGTCTTGTTGGTGATGCCCAGAAAGAGCATGTACTCGAGTGAATGGCAAGTGCAGCTTCAAGTGGTCTCTCCTCCTCTTCCTCCACCTCAGCATAACACCCAGTACCGTCCACAGATGTGGCACCCAAATTCCCCTTGCTTCCCCCCTGTGTCCCAACTATCAAAACGTTCAACTGACTGCACAGAACCACAGATGGGTGATTCTGAAGAGCTTTTCACACATTCTATGCCATGTTCATCAGAAGTGTACTCAAAAGCTTTGCAGAGTCAAGATGAGGAAATCTGCACTGATACCAAAAAAATGTTTATCTTGAATCCGGAGCAGGAAGAATTATGGTTCCAACAGCATTCTGATGACCCTCGTCATCAGACATTAACCCCTGGGGGGGAGGTGATCCTGATGAGTCTCAGATATCTGAGGCTCATGCTAACTGTAGTGTGCTGTCAGGGCAAGAAGAGGAGGAGAGTGACTCCAATGGCCAGGAATGTAATAACACTGAGGAAGATGAAGAGGTATTAGATCCCAATTGGTGTGAACATAGAGGCACACAGCTGAGTAGGTCAACTGAGAAGGAAGACATCTTTCGCAGACATGTAGTGATGCAGCCGCGATGAGCAATGCATCCTCAGCCACAGCTGTGCCTCTGACTGGCAGCATCTGCGGGTCTGCAGCTCACAGGGGTGGCATGAGTTGCCTATCCTGGGCCTTTTTTGACACTGCAAAGGATGAGCCAACTCACGTAATCTGCCTACTTTGCAAAAAAAAACTGAGTTGAGATAAAAACTGCAATAATTTGACTACTACATGTATGAACCTTTACATGCGCAATCAACATTTTTTAGTTTGGAAATCCCACTGCTCAAAAATATGGACCAGCAGACTTCAACCACCATCAGCTGCCCCATCAATCGCATCTGCTGCTTCTTCCTCCTCTGTTACCATGCCAACTATTGAGATGCAGGTCTTTGACCATAGAACCTCGTGTTCTTTACCCGATCGAGTCACACTGTGTGGACAGGAGCTGCTCCACAAGTCTTGGAATCCTCAATACTTGCTGGCCAAACCTCTGCCTTCACGAAACATACATTCCAACTGTGCAAAGTAAACTCCCACCTCCATACTGCACAGCCAGGGCTCAACACAATCAGGCAGTCTTAAAATTGATATACCTTGGAGATCGCAGTTATACAGCTGGCTTTGTGTCAGAAGAACTCATACAATATGTCCTATAGGTAACGTAGGGAACTTAAGGAAATGAGAAGTTGGAAGGATGTACTATTTAAATCGGCAGATAAGGGGGGCAACCTCATTATCTGGCCGGTTCAGATGTATGAGAAGCAGGCCTAAAAACTATTGGATAATACAAATTGTTACCAGAGATTAACTTGCAAATTGCCTCTTCAGAAAGAAAGAGGACTTTTACTCTACAGCGCCACCTATTGGTAGTAGCGATCCTACAAGTCACAATCAACCCTTTAACAAATCTTGTAGTATGACTTAGGATACAAGCCAAATCAGAATCTCAATTTGCAGACACGGTGTTTCGAGCTGATTAACTCATAATCCTCTCTCTGCCTTTCAACAGACGCTCATTGATATTTTGCCCTCTCTCGCAGTTTTTGCCCCTCACAAGCCGAGGACTGTCAACCAGTCCCAATATTGGCCAATGGGATCGTTGTGTAGACAGTGTCTTTGGACCTTCTGGAAGAGATTCATAGGTCCCCAGAACAAGCTCCTGACACTACGCCCCCCAAAAAATTGTTCGTCTCAGCTACATTTCGCTTACAAGTTCTTAAAGAATCGCATGACTCTGTTCTGGCAGGCCATCCTGGTCTCAATAATACCACCAGACTGGTAACTAGGAACTTTTGGTGGCAGACGGTGGTTAAGGACTGTAAAGACCATGTTTTAGCATGTGAAGTCTGTGCCCGCGCCAAGTCCCCCCATAATCACCCTGCTGGCTCCAGTCCTTGCCCACCCCTGAAAGTCCATGGACCCACATCTCCATGGACTTCATTATGGACCTGCCCCCCTCAGATGGGAAAATGTGTATCTGGGTGGTGGAGAGGTTCAGCAAACAGTATCATTTTGTCCCCCTGTCTGGGTTACCTAACTCCGAAACTTTGAGTAAACTGTTGTGAGCTCATCTGTTCATTCATCTTTTGTGTCCGAGGATCTCCCTCTTCTGGTGAAGGAAGGTAGTGAGGCTGATTTAGATGAAAGAAACCAATCACCTGATCAGGTAGATGGTGACTGGGTAACGGGAATTTCAGACTGGATATAAGGCAACCGACGCCCTTCTGAGTCGCTGGTGATTTCTCTGCTGGATTCTTGGAGACCAGTCTGATTCCTGCTTCCCAAAGATAAGTTTTTGCTCTGCTATTGAACTTATTAGTTTTGGTTTTGTTTACCTTGTTTTTTGGAGTTCAGCCATCCCCGGCCGGGGGTGTGCTGGATTCTTTTTCCTTGATCAGTGTTCTCTTTTGCTCTGCTTCCAGAATATTCTGAGTGCTGATATAGGGTTTGAAGTCTAGTGACTTCAGGGTCCTTTTTGCTTATCAGTTGTGTTGGTAATATTTTTTAGCAGGGTTTTCTCGGATTGCAGACAGCAGCTTTTCTGTCCTGTCCTTTTTAGTTAGCTTGGGTCCCATTGTTTGCTCAACCTATCTTTCTATCTGTGTTAGTGTTTTCATCTTGCTTCACCGTCATTATATGTTGGGGGCTGCCTATTGCTTTGGGGTCTGCTCTGGGGCAGTCAGTTTTTCCCTTTTCTCTCTTTAGGCTTATGTAGATCTCCGGCTGTGATGAGGTGTCTAGGATCACCGTAGGAAGACTCCACGGCTACTGCTAGTTGTGTGATAGGATTAGGGGTCTGCAATCCGCTAGTTTCCAACCTCTCTGATTTTCTGGGCTGAGCTTGTGTTTTGTTTTTTCCTCCTCGGTGACTCAATCCAGTAAACTGTTCATTGTACGTGTGGTACGTCTTCACGGTGCTCCGGTGAATATTGTGTCCGACAGGGGTACCCAGTTCATCTCGAAATTCTGGAGGGCGTTCTGCAAACGCATTGGTATTGAGTTGCCCTTCTCCTCTGCCTACCACCCCGAAACCAATGGTCAAACCGAGCGTACCAACCAGGCTCTGGAGCAATACCTCCGCTGTTATGTGTCAGAACATCAGTCCGATTGGGTGGAACATCTGCAATTAGCTGAGTTTGCCCTAAATAATCGATACAAGGACTCCATTAAGACTACCCTCTTTTTCTGCAGCCATGGACTGCATCCGCGCTTTTGTTCGTTCTCGGCCAGGTTGTCGGAGCTCCCTGGGGTAGAGAAAAATATACATTGCTTAAAAACGATTTGGTCTGAAGTAAGCTCGAACTTGAAAGTGTCCCAGGTTAGACAGGCTTCGGCTACGAACAGATGGCGATCCAAGGGGCCGCACCTGGGAGTTGGAGACAAGGTTTGGCTCTCTACCAAAAACATCAAGCTTAAAGTGCCGTCTGCCAAACTGGGTCCCAGATTTATTGGCCCCTACAAAATTATAGAGGTGATTAACCCAGTAGCCTTCCATTTAAAACTTCCTCAGTCATTTAATTTGCCCAACGTGTTCCACAAGTCTCTCCTCAAGCTGTATCACTCCCCGATTCACCCTGTCCAGTCCCCTCCTCCTCCTGTTCCGGTGAGGGGTACCTTGGAGTATGAAGTCCAGGGTATCCTTGACTCCCACCTTGTGAGAGGCTTTGTACAGTATCTTGTACACTGGAAGGGCTACGGCCCAGAGGAAAGGTCCTAGGTCCCCACGGGCAATATTCATGCCAAAGCATTAATTAGGAGATTTCATCTCCTTCACCCTGACAGGCCTGGTTTTGAGGGTCCAGAGGCCCCTCTTGGAGGGGGGGTACTGTCACGTGCCCGTCAGACCCGGGTCCTGTTGTCCCGGTCTCGGCCACTAGGAGGCGCCAGAGTGTCACGTCGCCATCAGACTCGGGGCATGCTGCACCGGCCTCGGCCACCAGGAGGCACCGGACTGTCACATCGCCGTCAGACTCGGGGCCTGCTGTTCCTGCCTCGGCCACTGGGAAGTGCCGTGGTTCACCCCCGAGTGATGGCGGCGACAGAGAAGGGGCTCCTGCACAGGCATCTGGTGGACGCAGGCTCTGCTACTCTGTCAGTCATGAAGGGGTTGGTGCATCACTATCTGGCCTGGTCCTGGGGGCGGTCCTGATGACATCATCAGTCCGGGAGCCTGTGAGGGATGACCTGATCCCTCAAAAACCTTGGGACTGGTCTTGTAAGCCGCCGGATATATTCTTGGTTCCACTATGTGCTTCTGTGTGATTTGCTATTGTTTGACTCTGACCTCAGCCTGGATTTCTGACCTATCTACTGCCTGCCGTTTTTGTACCTCCGCCTAGCTCCACTTTTCGACACTGACCTCGGCCTGGATTCCTAACCCCTCTACTGCCTTACGATTTTGTACCTCTGCTACTCTCCCGGTTTGTGACCTTTGCCTGGACTATCGACTCTGCCACTGCCTGCCGTTCCTGTACCTCCGCCGCTCTCCCGGTTTCTGACTACGTTTTTGGTTTCCTGCCTTCTTCCCTATTGGCGACCGTCCTGCTCTGGTCTACTGCTCTGCTAGACAGCTACCCCCTGGGCCTTGCTACAATTCCAGATCCCTGTATAGGGGTTAAGGGTCTCGTGGTTTCTGAGGGTGCTGTCCCTATTGCAGTCCAGATCCACGGACGGACGTCACACTAATATTCTCACATCACTGTTCACCTCTTCAGATGCTATCCTGCACTCTTCTTTCCACCATCTTGCACTTCACCGTCACTCTCTTCAGTATAGGCCAGGTTCCCGGCTGCATCCAGGCCGGAGCTCACTGCTCGTCATAAAGTTATGTCGTCATCTCAATCTTACGAAAGAGAAAGGTCCCGCTTGGCTTTGACAGTAAGTCCTGACCTATAGTGAAGCAGAAAGAGATGCAGTGCCCAATTACATAAAAAGAACTACAGACAGCAAAGTGAGTGTTTGTTAAAAAAAAAAACAATACTCACCTCTCCGGGGCCCAACTACTGTCTTTTTTTGTCCACCGTTATGTGCCATATGTCCAAGACTTCTGGCTACGATCATGCCCCAGTGAAAAATATGTGTCATAAAGTCGTGATGTTGACATCAAGATTTTATGACTTGCTCTACCTTCTAAGGCTTAGACTCTGCCATAAGTCCTAGCCTATAGTGAAGATACAGGAAATGTGGTATACTCAACAACAGAAAAAAGCAAGTGTATGGCAAGTAGAGAGCAGCAGGGAAGCCAGATCAGTTACATATTTTTTTATTTACAGTCCTGTTCCAACTTGCGTACAGTACATGCATAGATACATATCCAGGCTATGAATAAGGCTGCAGAACGTATCTAGTTCATAACCCGGGGACTGTCTGTATTTGGTATACAGTTTGTATTTGGCATATGGAATGTTGAAATCAGTAAGCAAAAAGTAACATGTGCCAGGTTATGTTTAGAGATGGGCAAACTTGTTCGAAAAACGTTCTCCAATCTGAAATTTGGCACGAATCCTGTTCGGATTCCGAAGCATTTTCCTCAAATTCAGGAATGTTTGGCAGGTAGCAGTTAGAGGAGCAGTGGACTGTTATTCATTTTTTTTCTATTAACTTAATGTGTGGATGATATTCCAGCAGCCAATCAGGGCACAGAAATCATCCACAACATCCAGACACAAAAGCTTGGGTAATTAGCTGTCAAAGTCACATGTAATCCATATAAAAAGCAGACACGTGGCTTCGGCGCCATTTTGTGAGTGTAACAGTGTAATGAGGCTGCTGCTGAAGTAGTCATATAGTTAGCTAGGAGGATTATTTCCAGCTTGTTCAGAGAGATAGGATCCGGTGTCAAATCAACCTTCCAGCATACAAATCTGGAGTGCTAATTCTGTTGTGCAGCCACAAGTCACCAATTCAGCATATAAATCCATAATGCTGCTGATTCTATGGAACAGCAACCAGTCTCCACTTCAGCATATAAATCCTTTGTGCTAATAGTGTGGTCCCACCACCAGTCCATATTTCAGCATATAAATCTTTTGTGCTAATTCTGTGGTCAGCCACACTATCTCAGCCAATAGATACTTATTGTTAATTTCGTTACAGGTGACTGACAGGTCTGGGCCCAGGGTTGCGAAACAGCTAGTTAAAAGAGGGGAACGGTACATCCACTACGAGTGGGAAAAAGCGAGGTTGTGGTTGAAGGGGAAATAGGCATCGTGTTTGAGATGTACGTGGGGTAGGTAGTAATGTTACTAAAAGCTCTATTGAACAAATACTGGCTCGTCCTATCCAAAGACAACTGACAACTTTTGTTACTGGAGAGGCTACTTAACTTCCCTTCTTTGATAGCCGCACAGTGGTACGTCTTGTATGTGAAGGCCAGAAAGCGCATGTCTTTCACTGGATGGCAAATGCTGTATCAAGTGGCCTTTCCTCTTTTTCTTCCACCTTAACATCACAAACACAGTACAGTCTTCAGAGCCGGCACCCCAATTACACTTGTTTCCCTATGTGTCACAACTAGAGATGAGCAAATTTTTCAGAAAATTATCGCCAAACATAAATTCGGTACGATTATGGCACATTCGAATTCGTGATCGTAAATCTGAGCAAAATTTCATAAAATCGGTAAAAAATCGGTAACATTTGGTAAATGTGAGGGAAAATATTTGCGTTGCCACCAAAATATTTTCTGCACTTTAGCAACAATAATGGTGGTGTATTATGAGCATTTGGCATGTGTTTGATGAGGGGAGGGGGGTTGCAGAGCTCAAAGGCGTGGCGTTCTTGTAAGCACAGCACATTTTTTTTCCCTAACTTTACGTCTGCACATTGCGGCTAGTCAATCAAGGTTCAGGAAACACCCACAATGTCCTGACACAACGGCTTGTGTCATTGGTTGCTGAAATCACGTCCCTCTTCATATCAATAGCGAACATGTTGTTTTAGCGCCATTTTGACACTGATACAGCGCAGAGAGGCTTCTCCTGATGCTGACACTATTTGCATCAGGATTTCAGCTCTTTAGTTAGGCAGTTGTACATCAGTCAGATAGTGTAGCTAGATAGTGTCCAGTAGAAGGAAGCAGGAATAGAAGTGGCACTCCAACCCCATTAAAAAATAGAAAAAAAACTTTAAGACATGTTAGGCTTGTTTGAAAAAAGAATAAACACCTAATAGATAGTGTCCAGTGTGGCTGTACCTTCCGGAATTTTTTTTGTTTTTTGGGGGGCATTACTGAGGTTATCCTACAAAGCAGGCATGGCACATGTCCAACAAGTATGTTGTGCACTGCTTCTATAGTGCTCCATGTATGAGTATAGCATTGTAAATAATCTTATTTCTGTAGGTAAATATGAAAAAGCATGCTGTATCCCACATTTTAGCTAGTTAGCTAGGTGGTTGTACATCAGTCAGATACTGTAGGTAGCTAGTGTCCAGTGTGTCTGTTAAATTTACCTTCCAGCACTATTTTCTTTTCTTTTTTGGCCATACTGAGGTGCACAAACAAAGCCAGCAGGGCACGCATTGTGCACTGCTTCTATTGTGATTCATGCACAAGTAAAGCATTCTAATTCACATGTAGCTAGTGAAAAAATATTAAACAGCCTGCTGTATCCCACTTTGTAATTTAGTGCTGTGGTAAAATAAAACTGTCTGCAGACCTAAGGCACATTTAAAAAAGTTATAATGTTTTCTGTTGTTAAATGTGAAACAGCCTGCTGTATCCCACCATGTAATTTTGTGGCGGTGATACTAACCTCTCTGAAGACCTAATGCACATTAAAACAAAATTATAATTTTTCCGTTGCAAAAAGTTAGACAACCCGCCATATCACGCTTTGTCATTTGTATGGGTAAAAATTAGGCTGTAAAGTCCACAAACAAATTCTTCTGTTATTAACGTCATACAGTAAGGGACAAGAGTTTTAAAATAGTTTGTAGCATTTACTGTGTTCTAGAGGCCTGATCCTTGGTCCCCCAAAAAATATTTCTGTTAATAATGTCATACAGCAAGGGAACTGGGTTTAAAAATAGTTTGTAGCATCTAGTGTGTTATAGAGGTGTGATCTCTGGTCCAAAGAAAAACATCTTTTTTTCTGTGACTAACACTATATAGCATGCCATATTTCAACTGTGAATTTACTGTTGCTGAAATTCAGCTGTTTGCAGAGGTGGTGCAGAGTTTAAAGTATAATTTTGGTTGTTAATACTGTGCTCCTAGCACATTATATGAGCAACATGACAGGGAAAAGCGAGGCTGTGGTGGAAGGGGAATTAGGCTTGGTGTTCAAGGTGTACATGGGGTAGGTGGTAATATTGGTGACAGCACTAGTGAAGCAAAGTCAAGTCCTATGCAAAGATAACTGACAACTTATGTTACTGTACAGGCTACACCACTACCTTTATTTGGCAGCCGTGCAGCGGTATGTCTTGTTGGTGATGCCCAGAAAGAGCATGTACTCGAGTGAATGGCAAGTGCAGCTTCAAGTGGTCTCTCCTCCTCTTCCTCCACCTCAGCATAACACCCAGTACCGTCCACAGATGTGGCACCCAAATTCCCCTTGCTTCCCCCCTGTGTCCCAACTATCAAAATGTTCAACTGACTGCACAGAACCACAGATGGGTGATTCTGAAGAGCTTTTCACACATTCTATGCCATGTTCATCAGAAGTGTACTCAAAAGCTTTGCAGAGTCAAGATGAGGAAATCTGCACTGATACCAAAAAAATGTTTATCTTGAATCCGGGGCAGGAAGAATTATGGTCCCAACAGCATTCTGACGACCCTCGTCATCAGACATTAACCCCTGGGGGGAGGTGATCCTGATGAGTCTCAGATATCTGAGGCTCATGCTAACTGTAGTGTGCTGTCAGGGCAAGAAGAGGAGGAGAGTGACTCCAATGGCCAGGAATGTAATAACACTGAGGAAGATGAAGAGGTATTAGATCCCAATTGGTGTGAACATAGAGGCACACAGCTGAGTAGGTCAACTGAGAAGGAAGACATCTTTCGCAGACATGTAGTGATGCAGCCGCGATGAGCAATGCATCCTCAGCCACAGCTGTGCCTCTGACTGGCAGCATCTGCGGGTCTGCAGCTCACAGGGGTGGCATGAGTTGCCTATCCTGGGCCTTTTTTGACACTGCAAAGGATGAGCCAACTCACGTAATCTGCCTACTTTGCAAAAAAAAACTGAGTTGAGATAAAAACTGCAATAATTTGACTACTACATGTATGAACCTTTACATGCGCAATCAACATTTTTTAGTTTGGGAATCCCACTGCTCAAAAATATGGACCAGCAGACTTCAACCACCATCAGCTGCCCCATCAATCGCATCTGCTGCTTCTTCCTCCTCTGTTACCATGCCAACTATTGAGATGCAGGTCTTTGACCATAGAACCTCGTGTTCTTTACCCGATCGAGTCACACTGTGTGGACAGGAGCTGCTCCACAAGTCTTGGAATCCTCAAGACTTGCAGGCCAAACCTCTGCCTTCACGAAACATACATTCCAACTGTGCAAAGTAAACTCCCACCTCCATACTGCACAGCCAGGGCTCAACACAATCAGGCAGTCTTAAAATTGATATACCTTGGAGATCGCAGTCATACAGCTGGCTTTGTGTCAGAAGAACTCATACAATATGTCCTATAGGTAACGTAGGGAACTTAAGGAAATGAGAAGTTGGAAGGATGTACTATTTAAATCGGCAGATAAGGGGGGCAACCTCATTATCTGGCCAGTTCAGATGTATGAGAAGCAGGCCTAAAAACTATTGGATAATACAAATTGTTACCAGAGATTAACTTGAAAATTGCCTCTACAGAAAGAAAGAGGACTTTTACTCTACAGCGCCACCTATTGGTAGTAGCGATCCTACAAGTCACAATCAACCCTTTAACGAATCTTGTAGTATGACTTAGGATACAAGCCAAATCAGAATCTCAATTTGCAGACACGGTGTTTCGAGCTGATTAACTCATAATCCTCTCTCTGCCTTTCAACAGACGCTCATTGACATTTTGGAAAAAGTTTTTATTGATGGATTGATTACTAAGACATTTTTGGAAAGAATCCGTGATTTGTACCTGGGACTATGCACTTTTTAACTCATTCCCAAGGTACACAAGAATCCTCTTGATCCACACGGAAGACCCATTGCGGCGGGGAATGGGGGTTTGTGTGAATTAGTCTCGGATGTGGTTGATTAGTTTTTAAAACCTATTGTTTCATCTCTTCCATCATTTATTAGGGACACTAACCAAGCTTTGCAAAGAATTAATCAGCCTGAATTGGATGAAAATACGCTTCTGGTCACAGCCGACGTGGAAGCTTTGTAAATTTCTATTAAACGTAGTGACAGACTAGCGGCCACCTCTTGGTTTTTAAGATCCTGCAACATGGAAAGTCGTCTAGTTGATCTCATCCTGGTTCTCCTGGATTTAGCTTCGAGGCACAATGTCTTTATATTCGATGGAAAAATCTATTGACAACAAGGTATGGCTATGGGGGCATCGTGTGCCCCCTCTTATGCCAATTTATTTTTGGGTGCCTGGGAAAGGAAAATTTTTTTTGAGGGTAATGTCGTGGAGATGAGTAAAGTACATAATTGGATGAGATATATAGACGACGTTCTATTTGTGTGGGAGGGCTCTAATGAGGATCTGGGAGTTCTAATGCATAAGTTAAACTGTAATGACTGTAACATTCGCTTGACGCATAAGTCAGGCAGAAAATTAGAGTTCCTTGATATTTGGATTGAGGCCTTGACGTTTACAGGAAACCCACAGTGACTAATTCCTACCTCAGAGCAGACTCATCACATCCCAGAAGTACCATTCACGGGATTCCTATTGGCCAATTCCTTCGGATTAAGAAAATTTGTTTTGACCAGGGGTCCTTTATGAAACAATGCAGTGACCGTAAAGAGGGGTTTGAAGAAAGAGGCTACAGTCGCAGAATGATCCACAGGGGGTTTAATAGAGCGTTACGTACCCCATGAAATGAACTGTTATGTGGAAATAAAAAGAAGGAGAATCAAGATTCCCAACAGATAAGATTCATTTCGACATTTAATACCCAATGGCATAATCTGGTTGGCATCATTAATAAGCATTGGAAAGTGCTGTTGTCAGATCCTACACTCAAAAAGATTTTGTCACCTTCTCCACAATGTGTATCCAAGTGATCAGCAAACTCAAAGGACCAGTTGGTCCATAGTCACTATGAACCCCGCAAAAAGAAGCTTTTGGGCCCTCCACCTACTCCAGGATTTTTTCCATGCGGTCATTGCAAGGCTTGCATTAATCTTGTTAAAGGTAAGTTTTTCAAAAACTGGGATGGATCTCATCTTTATGAGATACATAAACATTTAACTTGCACATTCAAGGCGGTTGTCTACCATGCCGAGTGTCCGTGTGGTAAGGAGTACCTGGGCCTTACCACGCGGGAGCTCAAGGGGCATGTTAGAGAAGATATTGAGAAGGTCAGGACAGTGGAGGATGAGACTCTGTTGAAGACGTTATCATGTCATTTTAAGAGATTCTATAATTGCAATTCCAGAGTCTTAAAAATTAAAGCAATTGATCAGGTGGATCTGGGTTCACGTGCAGGTGATATAGGGAGGGCACTTGCTCAGCTTGAATGTCACTTGCTTTATCGTCTTGGTACCATTAGTCCATCAGGCCTGAATGAAAGCATGGGCTATTCGTTTTTTCTATAAGGATGCATCTTTATTAGTTGGGGGTTATCTTTCTATTTGGGTTGAGCTGTTATATATGTTTCATTTTCTGTTTTTAACAGCTTTTATTCATTTTTTTAGTTCTTTACATTATTCTTATACTGAAAATGCCCTGATTCTGGATTTTGTCACTATGGAAGCTGGGACAGCCAGGAATGGACTATATATATATATATATATATATATATATATATTTTATTTTTCATTCATTTTTTATTTTTCACATTTATGTATATTATATATATATATAATTTTTTTTTTTTATCTTTTTTTTCATCTATTTTGGCTATTTGGGGTAATGCACATTGGCATCTACGCTTTACTGCATGTTAATGTTATGTAAAAAAATTGTCTATATGCAATAATGTATTTCACTTGAACATTATGTATGTATTACTGTTATGTGCAATATATTGTCACGTTGTCACTTTATTGGTCTTATTCATTGTTGTGATATATGTCCGCTTGGATTGTATGCACTTTATAATTCTGTATTATACGTAATTATGTATATACTTTCCCTTTTGTACTTAGTGTACATTTGCCATGAGCATACTGCACTTTCTTATTAAAGATTAATTGTCACCTTCATGTTCATGGCGGTCACTATTTGTTATGTCTATTCACATGATATTCATAATGCACGGTGCACTTTTCTTGGTATCTTTGGTGATTATCTACGCCACTTATCACTGCTTTCCCCCTTCTATTTACAAGTCCGGACGGGTCTATAGTGCACATGCGCGGTTATCCCGGCCTCCTATCACTTCCTGAAGCGCTCAGACACTGACACACAGAGTCTACAGCTTATGCGTCATTGAGCGCTGCTAAGGGGAAGTAGGTCAGCAAGGAGGTGGGCTAATGCGTCATGCGCCGCAGTAAGTGGATGTATTCCCACTCCTTTCCTTTCTCTTCTCTCATAGGCTGCTTGCCTTAAAAATATTCAGATACCACTCACCCTGACACGCCCCAGGAAGAAGCTGGCGGCGAAACGCGTGTCGGGGTGAGGGGACGCTGAGCTACACATGTCTTGGACCAGGTAACATGTCCTTATTTTACTCATATATTCATATTATTGTCTAGCCTCTTCACTGGGTGGTGCTAATTATAGTGGCTATGCTTGGGTCCATTCTATTATTATTACTGGGTACCTATGCATGTATGTTAATTACATGGCTATTTGGCTTGTTTCACTTGAATGCTGTTAGCACTTGTGAACTGCATTTGTATACAAACTATTTACATGCTTATTGCATTTTTTGGTAAGATATATTGGCCCAATAATATATTAGAGCACTCCAGTGTATTAAAGACATTACTTTTTGTGTTTGTTAAAATTTTACAGGCTCATTGACCTTGGGACAACATTGTGCTTTTTTATTTATTTTCAATTTTGTTTTTTAAACTGCTATAATAAAAACTCATTGTTTTTAGTATATTTTTGGAGTCTCTTCGTTTCTCCCTTATTACTTTCATTAATGGGGATTATAGTTACTTATCATTGTTGAAGTGCCCGGTGAGATTTTGACTTTTTTTGTGTTAACTGAATTTGATCAATGGCTGTCTCTGCTGAACCTGCATCCAGGGAAGGCTGTTTCTGATAGCGGTGCAAACCTTGTGGTGACCCTATGGCGAGGCAAGCTCACACACATGCCTTGCATGACTCATGTCATCAAAGCGGTGGTGCTGCATTTTTTCAGCCACTATCCTTGCCTGGGTAACCTGCCGCAGAAAGCATGTAAGCTGTGTGCTCACTTCTGCCGTTCGCACCTCTGTGCTCATCGACTTGCATCAATACAGAGGACTTAGTCCATGCCAGTTACCAGGTTGATATGCGATGTGCTGTCATGGTGGAATTCCACTCTGCACATGTTGCAGTGACTGTGGCAGCAGCAACGAGCCTTGACACATAATGCAGTACAGAGGTGGTGCATATCACTTCTACAGAGTGGGCACAGATTAAGGACCTCTGCACCATTGAGCACAGTTTGAAATGGCTAATAAGATGGCTAGCACTGACACCACCATCATCAGCATCATTATTCCAGTCATTAATATGATAAAGCAGACTTTGCATAGGCTGTGGGAGGAGATGGTGGTCCCAGAAGAAGAGGAGGATGCAGAGGAGGCTGCAGAAGGGATAACATTGCTTCGAAGTTCAAGACTGTTGTTACACAGGCGGGCGCCAAGGGTGGGTGGATTACTGTGATCGAGGGGGGTTGGTGATGATAACAGACAAACTTAACAAAGATGCAAAATCCAATGAACAAATGGAGGAGGAAGATGTGATGGGTGAGCAACTGTTGGATGAAGAGGATAATCCTCCACTCTCTGTTGTTCGTGGTTGGCAGGAGGGGACAGAGGAAGCGAGCCTCATTGTTGCATGGCCACCAACACAGCATGGGCTCGGATCTCATGGTAGAGCCCGATATATGAATGCCTTCATGATCTGAAACATGATACCTGTATAGTAATGATTAGTAATAATGCTGACTAGAGTTGAGCGACTTTTGTTTTTTTAGGGTCGCGTTTCGTTTCGTGAAACCCGACTTTTCCAAAAGTCGGGTCGAGCAAGATCGTCCGATTATAGGGAAAAGTCGGGGTCGTACCGAAACACGAAACCCAATGTAAGTCAATGGGGAATAAAAGTCGGCAGTAAGAGGAGGACAGGAAACACACCAACAGTGCCCATTTGAATGCCAAAAGCATCAATTCTTCTTACTTAAGCTTGTCAACCTTAATTAACTTCATAATACAAGTTACGCACTGAAAAATGGGGGTTATTTGGCTACAGTTGTGGGGGGGAGGGCTGGCTCCAGGTTTTCATGTCCCTGGGCGAAAGAGCCCCCCCTTTAACACATACCACAACTCATCATGCTCCGATACGGCAAAGAAATAGCGGTATAGTACAATGAAAAATACTTCACTTTTTACATCTCATGACGAGGCCCATCTATTTCTCCATACAGAATCATTGGTCCCATATAATGTTTGAAACAGTATATGATGAGCTCCACATAATGCTACAGTATATGTTGGTCCCCATGGATGAAGCTCCACTGTCTTATGGGCCCAAATAATGCTCCAAACATAATGGGCCCCATTTCTAATGCTCTAGTGTATAATGGGCCCTGTAAATGCTGCTCCAGTGTCTGATGTCCACCTTTGGAATGTTCCAGTGTATGGTGGGCTCCATCTATCATTCTCCAGAGTATAGTGCTCCCTCAAAATTGCTGTCCCAACATTGAAAACAATCAATTAAGTCTCCTTGCTAGGGAATCCCTGTACTTGTCTGGACTCCTCGTCGTCCCCATCTTCCATCTCACTGCACAGTATTTCAACTTTGCAAGTGCTGTGATCCTGAGCAAGCAGGGGGGGCCCACTCGTTGGCGACAGCACTGGCACAGGGCCCCTGATAGTACGGTGGTGTGTCTGATGGCGGGTGGGCCGAACCTGCACTTTCATCTGCAGCTTCCTCTTTGTCACCATGTAAGATGGAACTGTATATGGGAAGGGTAACCTGAGTTTCATCAGGGTCAGATTCAGGCCGTGTAGCATGCGAGGGGAATGTAGTGGTCTGGGTCAATGTACCAGCAGATTCATCGAGCAGTGGCTGGGCATCAGTGCACTTGTGTCGCCCCCAGGAGTACGGTCGCCACAGTGGCATTACCTTCTTCCTAGGGAGTGTGATGTCATGCTTGGGAGCAACGAACGATCTCTCTAGCAGGTTAACTGATTGGGTGGCTTTATTCCCACGAGTCATGACCCTCCAAACAGCGTTCATGAAGGCAAAGTGTTTGTTTTACGTGGGCAGTATGGTTGCAAAGCTGAACCTTAAAGGAATGTCCAGAAGGGCACCACCAGGAGTGGAGCCTACGGTTAAATTCGACTCCACCTGGGAAACCTCAACCATGCCAGCTACAGAACAGATGCACACATTGCAAGCTTAATTCCGTTAACGAACGAGACTCCGTCATGCCCCGCGGTCCGAGTCCGGCTTACTAGAGGGACACGTGAGGCTCTGGCACATGAGATTGGCCAATAATTGGTGTGTCATGCCCTTACATGTCCGTGGCTGCATGTGCGCTACCCTGAAAAGGCCAGCGTTTGTCGCTTACAGGTGCAGATAACCCGCTGAACAACGTTAGTGATGGGGATCACTGATTACAATTATTACCCGCGAACAATGATTTCCCAGTAAGTGCAGGTCAACCGCAGTTCTGGAATTAGGCCTAACAGTCATTCCTGAAAAAATGAAAAACTTACGTGTGCAAACCACAGGTGCTGTAGCTTGCTTAACAGCTCGCCAGCCGTTCTCAGTCCCAGTATGGATTACACGTGATTGCACAAAGGTGAGAAAGGGTAGCGTATCCCCGGATAACATGTATGGATAGCGTACACATTCAAAATATATGTCTATACATCAGGAGGCAGGCTCAGACGGTGTTAGGCCCAGTATGGATTGCACGTGATTGCACAAAGGTTAGAAAGGGTACCGTATCCCCAGATAACATGTATGGATAGCGTACACGTTCAAAATATATGTCTATACATCAGGAGGCAGGCTCAAACGGTGTCAGGCACAGTATGGATTTGACGGCCCAGACTACACAGCGGAGGAGCAGGGAGAGGTAAAGATTGCAAATGCTGGGGCCCTGCCCAAGCAAGGGGGGCCCACTCGTGGGCGTCGGTATTGGCACTGGGCCCCTCATAGTACGGCGGTGTGTCTAACGGCGGGTGTGCACCACCACCGTCAGAGACACTTGATTGCACTATGAGGGACCCTGTGCCAGTGCCCGCGCCCAAGAGTCGGCCTACCCACCTGTCCAGGGCAACGGCACTCGCACGGTGTCGTACGATAGGTGGTGACCCCGGCCATGGGGGGGGGAGGCAGCACAGTTAGGGAGTTTTAGAAAGTGGCATATGTTGATGTTGGACATTCAGCTGATGCAAAAGGTGAAATAGGTCAAGTCCCAGGAAGAGGTGGACCAAAGCAAGCCATTTTTCTGTCACCCTATGTGTCATCAGGGGAAGGTGGGACAAAATCCTTGGAAACCCATGCGTGGTTCATTTTAATGAAGGTTAGATCATCCACATTTTGGGTTGACAGACGGGTCCTTTTTTCTGTCAGGATTGATCCAGCTGCACTGAAGACTCTTTCTGATAGCACACTTGCAGCTGGGCAAGCGAGCTCCTGTAAGGCATATTGGGCCAATTCAGGCCAGGTGTCCAGTTTAGCAGCCCAATAGTCAAAGGGGAATGACCTGTGTGGGAGAACATCGATATGGGAGGAAAAGTAGTTTGTAACCATAGTTGACAACTGCTGTCTCCTGTCACTTTCCATCGAAGCAGTATTACCAGTTGTGTGAGCGGTACTTGAAAAATCAGTCCACAACATTGTCATGAAACCCCTGTCTCCAACGCCACTTCTGCTGTGTGCACCACGAACACCTCTGCCAAGCTGACCCCGGCCCGTACGGCTCGTGTGAGAACCATCACCGCTGCTGTGTGCTGGGAATGCCTCAAGCAACCGATTTACCAGAGTTGCTTGTTTATTAGCCAATATTAGGTCAAGGTTCTCCTGTGGCATGATGTTTTGTAATTTGCCTTTATAGCGTGGATCCAGGATGCTGGCCAACCAGTAGTCATCATCGTTCATCATTTTGGCAATGCAGGGGTCCCTTTTTAGGATCTGCAAGGCATAATCTGACATGTGGGCCAATGTTCCCGGTGTCAATGATGCACTGCGAGTGCTGGTTGGAGGAGCACTTTCTGGCAAATCCACATCCCTCCAGTCACGCACAAACCCTGTACCAGACCTTGCCACGCCAACATTTTCACTTGCCCCACGAGATGCATCCTCCTCCCCTAAGTAATCATCCCCATCATCATCCTCCTCCTCCTCCTCTTCTTCCTCCACCTCATCCAGGAGAGGTCCCTGAGAAGTCAATGGCTGAATGTCATCAAGGATTCCCTCCTCCTCTTCCTCCTCATCAACATTGGCTGCAGAAGCCTGCTCATTAAGGTGCGTCAAAGTTTGCATGAGCAGACGCATAAGTGGGATGCTCATGCTTAGGATGGCGTCGTCTGCGCTTACCAGCCGTGTGCATTCCTCAAAACACTGAAGGACTTTACAGAGGTCTTTCAGCTTCGACCACTGCACACCTGTCAACTCCATGTCTGCTCTCAAAGTGCCTGGACGTGTATCCTCCCACAAATGCATTATGGCCTGCCTCTGCTCGCACAGCCGCTCCACCATGTGGAGCAATCGCTGCAGCTTCTGCATACGAACGGAGTGTACAGGCGACGGGCGGATGTGCGCGCACAGTCTTCGCACCTTCTGGAGCAGGGCTGTTAACTCCGGATAATTTTTGAGGAAGCATTGCACCACCAGGTTCAAGGTGTGAGCCAAGCAAGGTATGTGGCTGAGTTTTGAAAGGGCTATGGCTGCCACAAAATTACGGCCGTTATCACTAACTACCTTGCCTGCCTCAAGATGTACACTGCCCAGCCATGACTCAGTTTGTCGCTTCAAGTACTCGGCCAGCACCTCGGCGGTGTGTCTGTCGCCCAAACACATCATCTGCAACACAGCCTGCTGACGCTTTCCACTAGCTGCTCGATAGGGGGACACCTCGTGTGCAACAGTGGCAGCTGCAGATGGAGTGCTCGTACGACTGCGCTCTGTGGACGAGCTTTCGCTTCTGGAGGAGGAGGAGGAGGAGGAGGGTCGAACGCCTACAGCCAACTGTTTCCTATACCGTGGGCTAGGCAGCACTGTCCCACCACCACTGTCCCCTGTGGACCCTGCATCCACCACATTAACCCAGTGCGCAGTGATGGACACGTAACGGCCCTGGCCATGCCGACTGGACCATGCATCAGTTGTGAGGTGCACCTTTCCGCTCACTGACTGCTTGAGTGCATGGACAATGCGGTGTTTCACATGATGGTGGAGGGCTGGGATGGCTTTGCGAGAGAAGAAGTGGTGACTGGGTAGGTCATAGCGTGGTACTGCATAGGCCATGAGTTCGCGGAAAGCTGTGCTTTCCACCAACCGAAAGGGCATCATCTCAAACGAGATTAGTTTGGCAATGTGGGCGTTCAAACCCAGTGTACGCGGATGAGAGACTGAGTACTTTCTTGACCTACTCATAGTGTCTGGGAGGGTGAGCTGGACTTGAGAGCTGCATATGGTGGAAGTAGCGGTGTACAGGGCGGACTGAGAGAGGGTTGATGATGGTGATGGAGTTGGTGTTCTTTCTGATGGCCTAGAATCAGTCTTTCGTTGATATAACAGTGGGATTCCCTGACTGCTGTGGCCTTGGAACGACACCTCAACATTTGCTGCTGTGCTAACCGGTGGGCTTACAGTGGGGGAAACAATGTAGCGTTGCTGATACCTTCGTTGTGATCAGTTGCACATGTGGCACTTGAGGTTTGGTGTTGTGTCCACGCTTGCAAGTGCATGGTGTTTAAATGTCTAAGCATGCAACTGGTATTCAAATTTTTCAGATTTTTCCCTCGGCTAAAGGTCTTTGCGCACTTCTTACAGATAACCTTGGCCTGATCATGAGGATTTTGTTCAAAAAAGTGCCACACTGCACTCTTCCTACTTTGGCAGACATTTTGCGGCCTAGCACGCTGTGATGTTTTGACCCTCTGGACAAGCTGTCCAGCAACTCTTTTGATTTTTGGAACCTGTCTTTGGAGTGCTCCGGGCCTGCCAGATAACAGCTGTTGCGATGTCGATGTCTGCTGTGGATGCTCCTCATCTGAGCTATTGGAAGCAGCACCCTCTTCCCCCAATGGATGCCAATCTGGGTCAACAACTGGGTCATCCATCACCTCCTCTTCAATGTCATGTGTACCTTCCTCTTTGTCACCGTGTATGGTGGTATAGTGTGCGGGAAGGGGCACCTGAGTCTCATCAGGGTCAGAATCTGGCTCTGTACACTGTGAGGACAATGTAGTGCTCTGAGTGAATGTACCAGCAGAATCATCCATCAGCGGCTGTGCATCAGTGCACTCCATGTCAGATTCATCTTGGCCTGGGTAATTCAGCATTTGACTTGACAATCCAGGCATGGTATGTTAAAACAGCTCCATGGAGTAATCAGTAGTATGGCCTGCATCATCCTTCAATCTTGATTGGGGTGAAGGACACAAGGAAAGGTGTGGTTCATGAACATGAGCCTCCAATGACGACTCAGTGCTTTTACTTTTTACAACTGAAGAAGAGGAGGCGATAGAGCTGGAGGCTGAGTCAGCAATGTAAGACAAAACTTTTTCCTGATGCTCTGGCTTTAAAAGCGGTTTGCCAACTCCTAGAAAACTAAGCCTTCAAAGCCTTATGGAGCCAGATGATGACGCAGGCTCAACACCTCCTGCATTCGGTCCTATTTTGCTCTTGCCACTACCATCAGATCCACCACCAACACCATCATTACCAGCTGCCAACCCCCGCCCAATTCCACGGCCTCTTCCACCAGCCTACCTCATTTTTGGTAGAAATGTAGACAAAATCCAACAAACTATATAGTAATGTAAAACAAGGTACAAGGTGTCTATAGGACAGGGGAGATTTTGAATTTCTGCTCACACTAGTGGACACTGGACACTTTTGGATTGTGTGAGGCCCACTGAATATCTGAGCGCTATGTCACAGGCTCGATGGCACAGCTGTGACCAAAGTGACTAGAGGATAAGTGAGATTTTGAATTTCTGCAGACACTTGTGGACACTGGACACTTTTGGATTGTGTGAGGCCCACTGAATATCTGAGCGCTATGTCACAGGCTCGATGGCACAGCTGTGACCAAAGTGACTAGAGGATAAGGGAGATTTTGAATTTCTGCAGACACTTGTGGACACTGGACACTTTTGGATTGTGTGAGGCCCACTGAATATCTGAGCGCTATGTCACAGGCTCGATGGCACAGCTGTGACCAAAGTGACTAGAAGATAAGTGAGATTTTGAATTTCTGCTCACACTAGTGGATACTGGACACTTTTGGATTGTGTGAGGCCCACTGAATATCTGAGCGCTATGTCACAGGCTCGATGGCACAGCTGTGACCAAAGTGACTAGAGGATAAGGGAGATTTTGAATTTCTGCAGACACTTGTGGACACTGGACACTTTTGGATTGTGTGAGGCCCACTGAATATCTGAGCGCTATGTCACAGGCTCGATGGCACAGCTGTGACCAAAGTGACTAGAGGATAAGTGAGATTTTGAATTTCTGCAGACAGTTGTGGACACTGGACACTTTTGGATTGTGTGAGGCCCACTGAATATCTGAGCGCTATGTCACAGGCTCGATGGCACAGCTGTGACCAAAGTGACTAGAGGATAAGTGAGATTTTGAATTTCTGCTCACACTAGTGGACACTGGACACTTTTGGATTGTGTGAGGCCCACTGAATATCTGAGCGCTATGTCACAGGCTCGATGGCACAGCTGTGACCAAAGTGACTAGAGGATAAGGGCGATTTTGAATTTCTGCAGACACTTGTGGACACTGGACACTTTTGGATTGTGTGAGGCCCACTGAATATCACAGCGCTATGTCACAGGCAGAAATTGGCTAGTGTATCACAAACTACAAGGTGTATGTAGAATTGGGCAGAGTAGGAATCTCCCTAGAGTGCAGGTCTGTAAGAACGGAACATGTCCTCGACTTATTCTCACAGAGTGACACAGATAGCTTCACTGTGGCTGTGATACCAGCCGTTACACGGTACTGTGTGAGGAGCGTACACCGCTGTATGGTGTGAAAACATGCACGGTCAGTACCTCAGCAGGACAAAAAAAAAAATTGGGATTGCTTTTAAAAAAGCAGTTTGCAGCTCAGTGCCTCAGCAGGACAAAAAAAAAAAATTGGGATTGCTTTTAAAAAAGCAGTTTGCAGAGCAGTGGGTAAACAGCAATGCAGCTGTCAGGAAGCCTTAGAAGGCAGCCCAACAACCAACACCACTGATACACCACAATATAGCCTCCCCTTGCACTGCACACACAGTGACTGGTGTGTTGTACAGGCAAAATCGCTAGCAGCAGAAGCAGTTTTTTTTTCTTCCCTGCCTAACACTCTCCCTACAGAATCAGCAGCAACCTCTCCCTATGCTAAGATCGGCAGAAGTAAGATTGCGGTCGGCGTGCATGCCCTTTTATACCCCCTGTGACGCCCACCAAAGCAAGCCAATCACTTGCATGCCCTTCTGAAAGATGGTGGTGACCCCTGCCTATGTCATCACGTTGCCCACAGTGTCCGTGGATCCTGATTGGCTGAAAAAGAGCGCTAAACAAACTTTTGAAACGCGACTTTGGCGCGTAAGTCGCCGACCTCGTGGCCGACCTCATCCTAGGTTCGGGTTTCGTTTCATGAAACCCGACTTTGCCAAAAGTCGGCGACTTTTGAAATTGTTCGACCCGTTTCGCTCAACTCTAATGCTGACTACTGGGTTGCCACTTTATTAGACCCATGTTATAAAACCAAACTTTGACAGATGACTCCCATGCTAGAAAGGGACCCACAAATGCTGAAGTATCGAAACACGCTTTTATACAACCTTAAGGGAGCTTTTCCCAAAGACAACAGTGAAGCTTACAGTTTGCATTGCAGCTGTAGAATTCCAACCTCTGGCTCATCAATTCGTCAACACCAAAACATTAGCAGCAGCAGCACTGGTGCCAGTTGCCAGTGGAATAAGCAATTTCTGTGAGTCATTTGACACTTTTTTTTAGACCAACTTGTGCACCAGCACAACAGAGTCCAAGTCTTACACGTGGTGAACAAATGGAGAGAATGGTGCAGAAGTATCCAAAACTAAATATTAATACCATAAGGGTGGGTTTGGACCCTTTCACATTTCAGTCTTTCAAAATGGAGGAGTGGCCTGAGCTCACCTCCCTTGCCTTGGAGGTTTTATCGAGCCCGTCAGCCAGCATTCTATCAGAATTTGTCTTCAGAGCTGCTGGTGGTGTCCTGCCGGATAAGCGCATACGGTTGTCCCCTGAAAGTGTTGACTTCCTAACTTTCATTAAGATGAACAAGCCCTGGATCTCTAAGGACTTTTGCACTCCAATCGCAGACTCTAGAGACTAGATGATATTGCATTTTTTAGTGTGATGCATTAATGTCACATAACTGCACTCTGTGATATCTTTAGTGTTGGTTCTGTGGCTGCTGCTTATGTTAACACAAATTTCTGGAAATGTGAACAGTCATGGTTGGTCTTCATCTGCTGAGTTAGTTGTAGTGGAAGGTGTGCCGGTCCCAATTGTACTATTTTTATTCTCGTGAAAGTAAAGCTAGGTTCACATTTGCGTTTCAGTGCACAGCGTATCATCTTCATGCGCAAATGCATTCAAAAACTCATACAAACGCATGTTTACGCAACATTTTTATCCTCATCGTCTTACTTA
Source organism: Dendrobates tinctorius (assembly GCF_039654945.1). NCBI lineage: Eukaryota > Metazoa > Chordata > Amphibia > Anura > Dendrobatidae > Dendrobates > Dendrobates tinctorius. Next base: position 60,453,477 of record NW_027361698.1, on the reverse strand, counting down.
TGATGCCAAAAAATGCTGCATTTGCATGCACTTGTATGCGTTTTTGCATGTGTTGTTTATGCGCATGCGTTAGAAATTTCCAATGTTTTGCAGTAGCTTTTCCTTGACATCAGACACCCAGCAGGCATGTCTCATGTCATTTCTAGATATATGGACACACTACACTGATGAAATCCTCATCTTTGGCTGCTGTATCTAGCAGCAAGATTGATCTTGACCTGGACAGCTTCCTAGAAGATCTGGATTTACAACTGAAATTGGCTGCTGCCTTTGCTTTTACTTGTCAAGAACAAAGAAGAGAAAGACGGAGAAAAGGTTGTCGTCGCTATTGGCATCACCCCATCCTTGAACTCCGAGAGAGCTGTGGAGCCTACCACTCTTTGTACACAGAGCTGCAGCAAAACCCAGAGAAGTTTTTTGACTACACAAGGATGTCAGAACAGAACTTCCATGACTTGCTGCTACGTGTCCAAGGATCCATCACCAGGCAGGACACACAGCTCCATCAAACAATTCCTGCTGAGGAACATTTTTGGACACCCTAAGGTACGTAATTTGGAAAAAGAAACACCTGGCATTAATATGATTGCTGTAAAAGCTATGTACTGATTTTTTTTCTCATTTTCTGTTCCGCAGATTCCTGGCTGCCGGAGAGACATTATCATCACTCCATTTTCAATTCAGGATTGGAGTGTCAACACTTTCTGGGATTATTGTAGACACCTGTCATGCTTTAGTTGACATTCTGCTGCAAGAATTCCTCCCCCAACCCAGAACTGAACTCTGGCTTGAAAATGCTTTCAAATTCCATGAAATTTGTAATTTTCCTAACTGTGTGGGGGCTGTGGACAGCAAACACGTTATGATTATGAAACCAGTTGGAAGTGGATCAGAGTACTTCAATTATAAAAAAAAATACTTTTCCATTGTTCTAATGGCAATTGTGGATCCCGAGTGTAGATTTGTTGCCGTGGACATTGGCTCATTTGGATGAGGAAATGACTCGCAAACTTTCAAAAACTCTGACATGGGCCAACGTCTGTATGAGAATGATTTTGATTTTCCACAGCAACGACCTCTTCCCAACACTGATGGACTGCCAATGCCTTTTGTTGTTGTTGGGGATGTTTGAAATGTGTGCCAACCTCTTTAAACCATACTCAAGTCAGAACTTAAATCACGCAAAAAAAATTTTCAACTACCGACTGACAAGGGCATGAAGAACCGTGAAGGGTGAATTTGGATTGCTGGTATCTAAATGGCACATTTTGTGCACATCCATTAATCTAAAAATTAACACTGTTGATGAGGTTGTGAAAGTATGTGTTGTTCTGCACAACTACATCCTGGTAAAAGAGAGACCAAACGTACAACATGAGGAACCTGTTACATTACATGATTTCCAATTTCACCATCTGAGATCCACACTGGAAGTTGTCCAGATGAGGGATAAGTTTGCCGCTTGCTTTGTTTCAGATAATGGACGTGTGGCATGGCAATACAAAATGATTTAAGCCGCTAAGGAAAATGTACCTGTTATGTTTAAATTTACCTGTAATGTCAAAATTACATACCTGTTATGTTTAAATGTACCTGTGATGTAAAAATATACATGCAATGTTAAAATGTATCCCTAATGTTTGCTGAGTTAAATAATAAAATACCTTCCCTCAAAAATGCAATGCAAATGTGTGTTTGTGGCGGTGGCAGTGCTTAAAGATATAAATAAAACACAGGACAGGGATAGATTGCAGCACCAGGAGACAACCAGGAGACAACCACTGCACCAGGAGAGTCGACCAGTCTATAAGGAACAAAAAAAGCATTGAGAGACAGACATCTACAAAGCTTCTATACTTACATAGACAGTGTTGTCCGCACCAGAACAGAAAGCAGCACCAGGAGACAATCGCAACACCAGGAGACAACAGCAGCACCAGGCGACAACCAGAAGAAAACCGCTGCACCAGAAGACAACCAGGAGACAAGCACTGCACCAGGAGAGTCGACCAGTCTACAAGGAACAGAAAAAGCAATAAGAGAGACTGACATTTTCAAAGCTTCTATACTTACATACACAGTGTTGTCCTCACCAGGAACCACACAAGCAAGCTGACAGGTCACACGGAACACGGTGAGCACGGAACTACTTCCCTTCTTCCTGAGACTGACTTCAGCCCACGAAGGTACCTGTGTTATCTGTTACAGCTCACCCCTTTTTGCGGCACTGTTGCTCCTGTACGAGTCCTAGATTTGCAGCACACTAGACACTTCACAAAGCTCCCGTACTCCAGCTGCCATGTCCACAGGGGGCTCACTCACTGACCTCCCTGTGTTATGATTGAGTCACCGTAGGAGGCAAAAACAGAAATACTAGCTAAGTCCAGAAAACCAGAGAGGTTGGCAGCTATCAGATTGCAGACCCCTGATCCTATTCACAACAACTAACAGTAGCCGTGGGGGTTCCTACGATGCCCTAGACCCCTCGATCACAGCCGGAGAATTAAATAGGCCTAAAGAAAGAAAGGGGAAATCTAAACTGCCCCAGAGCAGACCCCAAAGCAATAGGCAGCCCCCAACATATAATGACGGTGAAGCAAGATGAAAACACTAACACAGACAGAAAGATAGACTGAGTAAAGACGGGGCCCAAGCTAACTAGATAGGAAAGGACAGGAAGGCTGCTCTCTGCAATCCATGAAAAACCCTATGAAAATAAGAGCCAACAGACTGACAGTGAAAAAGGCCCTGATGACGCTAGGCTTCAAAAAAAGCTATGTCAGTACTCAGGAATATTCTGAAGACAGAGCAACCGGCAAAAGGCGATTCAGCTCACCCCAGCAGGGAATGGCAGAATCCAGAAAAGCAAGGAAAACAAAAACAAAACACAAATGTGAACAGGCAAAGCAGAAAACTTAGCTTTAGAGAAGCAGGAATCAGACTGGTGTCCTAGAAGACCACAGAGAAATCACCTGCAGGGCAGAAGGGCGTCGGCAGCCTTATATCCAGTCTGTGACTCCACTCAGCCAGTCATCCTCATTAGGCTCAGGTGCCTGATAATCAGGCTCATTACCTTCCTTTACCAGAATAGGGAGTTCACCAGACCTCAGTGACGAAGGGGAAAATGAACTCACAACATCCCTGGCTTGCACAATTCCAGACACAGGCTGGTTTCCATAGACTGGCTTGTTTGTCACTTCAGCTCTTTCCTTGCTAGCTGACTTGACCACTGATACTACTCCATTAGTCTCCCTAGTCCTGCAATTCCCAGTCTCTAACTGCAGGACCTCCAGTGACCTCTCCTCACTGGCTACTGCTGTAGTCAATCGCTGTGCTTCATTTGTGTCCAGTATAGCTACCCCCAGCTCAACTCCCCCTGAGGGAAAACTATCTCCCCTTTTGTCTCTCACTAGCCACTCCTCTAAATTAACCATTCTAAGGTCTTCTCACTAGTTGAGCTCAGTGCCCCATAAAGCAGCCCTTTTCTAATATAACACCTAACTAACTACCTAATGTGTGGCCGCAAACACACATGCTCACGACATACATACATATACACATAGAATACGAAAACATCAATATTTACAGGGTGAGGCCCTTGACCTACCACGATAAGCAATGCATCCTCAGGCACAACTTTATCTCTGGCAAGCAGCAGTTGTGGGTCTGCAGAGGCAGCAAGTAGTGGCTAGCCTGGTCATTTTTTGAGATCGTAAAGGATGATTCAACTCCCATTATCTGCCAACTTTGTTAAAAATGACTAAGTACAGGCAAATAATAATATAAAAGAGTAATAATAATTTGACTGCTACATGCATGAACCAGTACATGCGCAATCAACATGCGTTAGTCTAGAATTTCGCTAAAATGCGGTCCAGTGGGCCTCGCCAACCACCAGCCGCCCCATCAACCACATCTGCTATTTTTTCCTCCTCCATCACCATGGCAAGTGTTCTCACACATGTCTACACTTGTTTACCCGCTATAGTCAGGGTGAGTGAGAGCCTGTCAGCTGTTACAGAAATGTACACGTCTGCTGTTTTTGACTAGAGATGAGCGAATATGTTCAGAAAACGATCTCCAAACATAAATTCAGCACAAATATGGTACATTCAGATTTGTGATCGGTAACTTGAGCATTTTTTCTTAAAATCAGAAAAAGTCGGTAGCATTCAGTAAAAGATAGAATGAAATCCGGTAATTCATGTGCTGCATTCAGTAAAATCACAGCTCGACAGGTTAGTAGTATAGAACAGATAGAATAGATATATAAACATAGAATACATACATACATAGATGTCAGTGACACACACATATATACAGTGCCTTGCAAAAGTATTCAGCTCACTGGAACTTTTCAACCTTTTCCCACATATCATGCTACAAACATAAAGATACCAAATGTAAATTTTTGGTCAAGAATCAACAACAAGTGGGACGCAATTGTGAAGTTGAGCGAAATTCATTGGTTATTTAAAATTTTTGCGGAAATTCAAAAACTGAAAAGTGGGTTGTGCAATATTATTCATCCCCTTTAACTTAATACTTTGTTGCGCCACCTTTTGCTGCAATTACAGCTACAAGTTGCTTGGGGTGTGTCTCTATCAGTTTTGTACATCGAGAGACTGAAATTCTTGCCCACTCTTCCTTGACAAACAGCGCGAGCTCAATGAGGTTTGATGGAGATCGTTTGTGAACAGCAGTTTTCAGCTATTTCCACAGATTCTCGATTGGATTCAGGTCTGGACTTTGACTTGGCCATTCTAACACCTGGATATGTTTATTTGTGAACCATTCCATTGTAGATTTTGCTTTATGTTTGGGATCATTGTCTTGTTGGAAGACAAATCTCCGTCCCAGTGTCAGGTCTTTTGCAGACTCCAACAGGTTTTCTTCAAGAATGGTCCTGTATTTGGCTCCATCCATCTTCCCATCAATTTTAACCATCTTCCCTGTCCCTGTCTCAGATCTCAGATTAGGTTTGGACCGTGAAGAAGGCGGATTAGGTCGCCGAAACGCGTAGTCCCATTTGCGTTTATTTCTGCCATGCACTCTGGTTCCTGATCCTTGTGGGTCGTCATTTTAACCTTGTTGAAGAAATAAAGAAAAGCATCATTTTACTCCAATCCTGGTTTGCTGAGTTTTTGCTGGATTTCCTTTTTGTTCTCCTATTGAAGGATTTACTCCTAATCCAGTCCATGCAGGAACTTGATTATCAGGTGGGAAAGACCCATGAGTCTCATTGCTGCAGCTGGACACTGACATGCATACTCATATATATATATATATATATATATATATATATATATAGCTCTGGCAAAAATTAAGAGACCACTTTCAAATGTTCAGTTTCAGCAATAAATTTGTATTTTTTCCTGACAACGAGTAGTGGTCAAAATTTAAAAAAACAGTCCTTTCAAATAATGCAAAGAAAACAAGTTCATAATCACTTAGAAACAACAATGCTGATGTTTTAACTCAGGAAAAGTTCTGAAATCAACATTTTGTGGAATAATCATGATTTTTAAAAACAGCTTTCATGCGTCTTGGCATGCTTTCCACTAGTCTTTCACGCTGCTTCTGTCTCAAAAATGTAAGCAGTTCTTCTTTGGTTGATGGCTTGTGACTATCCATCATCCTCTTGATTACAATCCAGAGGTTTTCAATGGAGTTCAGGTCTGGAAAATGGGCTGCCCATGACAGGGTTTTGATGTGATGGTCTCTTAATTTTTTACAGAGCTGTATATATATATATATATATATATATATATATACACACATACATAAATGTTACATAGATAGAAGAAAACCGGCAACTCAGCAGCCGCAGTAGTGTAAAATCACAGCAGGAAATGACAGGATAGAAGAGATGGATTACATACAGTAAATACATACAGTAAATACATAAAGAATAGATATATAGATGATAGTGACATATGCTGTACAATTATTACAGTGTGTGTGGAGAATGTAATTAATTAATAACAGATTATTTTTCTGAAAAAAATGGTGTGGGCTCCCGTGTAATTTTCATAACCAGTAGAGGAAAAGATGATGGCTAGGGTCAGATGTTTATAGCCTGGGAAGGGGGTAATACCCATGGAGATTCCCAGGCTATTAATATCAGCTCACAGCTGTATATTTAGCCTTTATTGCTATTTAATTGGACCCTAAAAATAATGACGTAGGGTCCCCCTATAATTAGCAACCAGCAAAGGCTATGCATATAGCTGTGGGCTGATATTACTATCCAAAGAAGGGGCCATGGATACTACTCCCCAGGCTAAAAACATCAGCTCTCAGCCACCCCAGAAAAGGCACATCTATAAGATGTGCCAGTTCTGGCACTTAGCCTCACTCTTCCCACTTGTCCTGTAGCGGTAGCAAGTGTTGTGATAGTTGGAGAGGTTGATGTTACCTTTGTATTGTTAGGTGACATCAAGCCCCAAGGTTAGTAATGCAGAGGCGTCAATAAGACACCCCCTTTACTAACCCCATAGTCACATTGTAAGAAAACACAGACACACAGAAAAAAGTCATTTAATTGAAAAAAAGACACAGATTCCTTTAACCCCTTTCTGTCATGTGACGTACTATCCCGTCCATGTGCCCTGGGACTTAATTCCCAGGGACGGGATAGTATGTCACAGCGATCAGCGGCGCCCACTTGGTGAGTGCCGCTGATCGTGGCCGAGTGTCAGCTGATTATCACAGCTGACACCCGGCACAATGTGTCAGGGGCGGTCATGGACCGCCCCTGACATGTTAACCCCTTGCACACCGCGATCAAACACAATCGCAGTGTACCAGGGGTTAAAGGGGAGCATCGGCAAGGAGGGGGCTCCCTCCGTGCTTCCCTGAGACCCCCACAGCAGCACAATATGCAGCGCTGCTGCAGGGGGCTCTTTCCCTGCAGGTCCCCGGATACAAGATGGTGAAGGGGACCTTCGGGGGCCTACAGGGAGCTGGCTTCCTCATGCCTGCAAAGCGCAGGCAAGGAGGAAGCCTTGTGCAGTGCCTGTGACAGATCGCTGATCTGTCACAGTGATCTGTGATGTGACAGATCAGCGATCTGTCACAGGACAGTGATGTCCCACCTGGGACAATGTCATAAAGTTAAAAGAAAAAAATAGTGTAAAAATAATTTTAAAAAAATCGCTAAATAAATAAAAAAAAAATATTCCCTAATAAATTCATTTTTTGGAAATAAAAAAACAAAACAATAAAAGTACACATATTTGGTATCGCTGCGTCCATAACGACCCGCCCTATAAAACTGTCCCATTAGTTAACCCCTTTAGCGAACCCCTTAAAAATAAAAATAAAAAACAAAGCAAAAAATAATGATTTATTATCATACCGCCGAACAAAAAGTGCAATAACACGTGATCAAAAAGACGCATATAAATATGCATGGTACCACTAAAAATTGCATCTTTTCCCGCAAAAAAACAGCCACCATACAGCATCATCAGTTAAAAAATAAAAAAGTTATAGCTCACAGAATAAAGCGATGCAAAAATAATTATTTTTTATATAAAATTGTTTTCATTGCATAAAAGCGCCAAAACATAAACAAACGACCTAAATGAGGTATCACTGTAACCGTACTGACCCGAAGAATAAAAGGGCTTTATCAATTTTACCGCACGCGGTACGGTGTAAACGCACCTCCCAAAAGAAATTCATGAAACGCTGGTTTTTGTTCATTCTGCGTCCCTAAAATCGGAATAAAAAGCGATCAAAAGATGTCACATGCCTGAGCATGATACCAATAAAAGCGTCAACTCGTCCCGCAAAAAATAAGACCTCACATGACTCTTTGTGTCAAAATATGGAAAAATTATAGCTCTCAATATGTGGTGATGCAAAAACTATTTTTACAATAAAAAGCGTTTTTTAGCGTGTGACAGCTGCCAAACATAAAAACCGCCATAAATAGTAAATCAAACCCCCCGTTATCACCCCCTTAGTTAGGAAAAATAATAAAATAAAAAAATGTATTTATTTCCATTTTCCCATTATGGTTAGGGTTAGGGCTAGGGTTAGGGCTAGGGCTGAGATTAGGGTTAGAGGTGTGTTGGGGTTAGGGTTGGAGTTAGAATTGGGGGGTTTCCACTGTTTGGGCACATCAGGTGCTCTCCAAATGCAACATGGCATCTGATCTCAATTCCAGCCAATTCTGCGTGGAAAAAGTCAAATGGTGCTCCTTCCCTTCCAAGCTCTGCCATGCGCCCAAACAGTGCTTTACCCCCACATATAGGGTATCAGCGTACTCAGAACAAATTGCAAAACAACTTTTGGGTGCAATTTCTCCTGTTACTCTTAGGAAAATAAAAAATTGGGGACGAAAATATCATTTTTGTGGAAAAAAATGTTTTTTTTATTTTCACACCCGGGAATTATAAACTTTTGTGAAGCACTTGGGGGTTCAAAGTGCTCACCACACATCAAGGTAAGTTCCGTGGGGGGGTCTAGTATCCAAAATGGGGTCACTTGTGGGGAGTTTCAATAGTTTAGGTACATCAGGGGCTCTCCAAATGCACATGACACCCGCAGACCATTCCATCAAAGTCTGCATTCCAAAATGTCACTACTTCCCTTCCAAGCCCCGACGTGTGCCCATACAGTAGTTTTCTCCCACATATGAGGTATCAGCGTACTCAGGACAAATTGGACTTTTGGGGTCCAATTTCTCGTGGTACCCTTGGGAAAATAAAAAAAATTGGGACTAAAAGATAATGTTTGTTGAAAAAATAGGATTTTTTTATTTTCACGCCCGGTCATTATAAACTTCTGTGAAGCACTGGGTGGTTCAAAGTGCTCACCACACATCTAGATAAGTTCCTAAGGGGGTCTAGTTTCCAAAATGATGTCACTTATGGGGGGTTTCCACTGTTTAGGTACATCAGAGGCTCTCCAAACGTGACATGGCGTCCGATCTGAATTCTAGCCAATTTTGCATTGAAAAAGTCAAATGGCGCTCCTTCCCTTCTGAGCTCTGCCATGTGCTGAAACAGTGGTTCCCCCCACATCTCAGGTATCAGCGTACACAGGACAAACTGCACAATAACTTTTGCAGTCCAACTTCTCCTTTTACCCTTGGTAAAATAAAAATAATTGAACCTGAAATATTTTTTTTGTGAAAAAAAGTTAAATGTTCATTTTTTTTAAATATTCAAAAAGTTCCTGTGAAGCACCTGAAGGGTTAATAATCTTCTTGAATGTGGTTTTGAGCACCTTAAGGGGTGCAGTTTTTAGAATGATGTCACTTTTGGGTATTTTCTATAATATAGACCCCTCAAAGTGGCTTCAAATGTGATGTGGTCCATAAAAATAAAATGGTGTTGCAAAAATGAGAAATTGCTGGTCAACTTTTAACCCTTATAACTTCCTAAGAAAAAAAAATTTGGGTTCCAAAATTGTGCTGATGTAAAGTAAACATGTGGGAAATGTTACTTAATAAGTTTTTTTGTGCCGTATCTCTGTGACTTAAGGGCATAAAAATTCAAAGTTGGAAAATTGCAAAATTTTCAAAATTTTCGCCAAATTTCAATTTGTTTCACAAATAAACGCAAGTTATATGAATGAAATTTTACCACTAGCATGAAGTACAATATGTCAAGAGAAAACCATTTCAGAATCACCAGAATCCATGGAAGCGTTCCAGAGTTATTACCTCATAAATGGACAGTGGTCAGAATTGTAAAAATTGTCCCGGTCATAAACGTGCAAACCACCCTTGGGGGTAAAGGGGTTAATAATCTGAATTAAACCATACTTACAACCTTGCAAGCCACTCACCCGTATTCTTCGGTAGTGTGACACCAGCCTTCATCAGCCGCTCCTGCGCTGTAAGGGTGAGTGCACACAGTGCGGATTCAGCTGCGGATTTTTCCGCGCAGATTTGCAGCTAAAACCGCAGGTAAAGTGACCTACGGTTTATCTGCGGATTTGCCTGCAGTTTTCCCCTGCGTTTCGACACCTGGACAATGGAATAGGTGTCAAACTGCAGTGGAAACCGCAGAAAGAATTGACATGCTGCAGATTTAAAACCGCAGCAAATCCGCACGGAAAAATCTGCAGCATCTGCACTGCGGTTTTGAAATCCCATTGCTTTGCATTGTACTGTACAATGCCTGTGGAACTGCTGCGGATCCGCAGGGCCAAATCCGCTGCGGATCCACAGCAGAATCCGCAGCGTGTGCACATACCCTAAATAATTAAAAAAAACCTAAGTGGGTTCCCCTGTATTTTTGATAACCATCCAAGCAAAACTCACAGCTGGTGGCTGCAACCCTCAGCTGTCAGCTTCAGCAAGGCTAGTTAACAAGAATATAGGGGTCACCAAGCTGTATTTTTTAATTATTTAAATAAATAATTATTCCTGTAGTCTAGGAGATGTGACTGGACAACATGTGAGATCGCTGTGGGACACTCGGTATTAAATAGACTACGTCGGACAGGACAGTATTATATGTTGGTTTATTATTTTTTTATTGTTTGCAGAAAATGAGGGCATCAGAGATTAGGCGTAAGCATGATTAAGTTAGATTCAATAAAGGAGTCTGTGTGATTATTTCAAATAAAGGACTTTATTCTGGCTATATGTTAATTTACCATATAACTATAGGATTAGTAATGGATTGGTGTCTTATAGATGCCTCTCCATTACTAACCTGTGAGCTTGATGTCACCTGACAATACAAAGGTGACATCAACCCCACAAATATGAACCCCACTTGCCACCACTACAAGGCAAGTAGAAGAGCAAGGCTTAGTGCCAGAATTGGCACATCTATAAGATGTGCCATTTCTGGGGCGGCTAAGAGCTGATGTTTTTAGCCTGGAGGGGTGCCAATATACATTGCCCCTTCCCCGGCTATTTTATAGGGGGACCACATGCCAATTTTTTTCTGGGGGTTCACCTGTATAATAGCCAGTAAAGGTTAAGGAAACATCTGTAAGCTGATATTAATAGCCTGCAAACCTTTATGGCTATTGGCTCCTTCCCAGAAATATAATATCAGCCCTCAGCCATCGGCTTTCCCTCTGCTGGTTATGAAATTTATGTGGGGAGGTCATGCATTTTTTTTTTAATTTTTTGAAAAATGAACAGTTATTGCATTTCATTCAGATTTCTGACAGTTGTTTGTTGCAGCATATTTATGTTAACGCTCCTACATAGGCTGGTGTGTGTGTCTTTATTTAACTCTTTATGTACCGTTTTATTAATGAGGGTATATGGCTGACACATGTTTATTACTAAACCTCAGGCTTGGTATAACATATATATTTTTTTTTCACTTATCTTTGTTTTGTGTGTGTAAACATTATATATTTGAACATGGTATGTATTGATATTATGGTCTTCAATGGAGAATGAAAAAGAAGAGGTTGAACAAGGAAATGACATCACAATTCTTTTTTTTAATAATATATCTTTTGTAGTGCAGCAGTGTTCATGCTGCGCAGTGATGATGTAGTGACCCAAGCAAGTTCAAAACAAAACATTTTTAATGTCCAGAAACTCACACAGTGCACAGCACACTGTATCCTCCGGATCGCACCCGGGAAAACAAAAGACAGTCCGGACCAGTTGCCGTGAGCCACCGCCCTTCCATGTATGCAGGGGTGCCAGACCCTTTGGCTTCGCTTGGCCCTGTTTTGCCTCACACAGGGAGTACTCCGCAGACCAACTGCTCTGTCTGCTTGCAAGACCAAAACTGACCCATCCAAACCCTTCGTGCAATTTGCTTCAAAAGTAAAAGCCCATACCGGATTTTCCTGAACAAGTTCCTTGGTCAAAAATAACTTGCCCAGTTTCAAACTTACTTTTATTCTGCCTTGTGACTCACAGGCACACTGCTGTGTCCACAAGGCACTCCTGCAGATCTAATATGCCTCTGAGAGCATCCTGGGGGATACATAGCGACCCTCACATATGACCCGGTCACTGCCTCACACTTTATTTAGTTCTATGGATTTGCAAAAACGCATGAAAAACTGCATAAAAAACGCAACTAAAATGCATAAAAAAGTGTGGATTTTCCACTGCATTTTTCTGCCAAGAGATGCAGAAACCTTGCAGAAATTTCCGCAAGCAAATACGCAACATGCGCACATAGCCTTTGACATTTTTCTATATCTATTCTGCGTGCTCTGGCTTCTATCCTAACATAGTGCAAGCATAAAATTGCATTTCTTGGCCAGCCCCAATTTTTTATACTGTCTGTGATACCACCCTTCTGAATGGCTGGTTATGACCATAAAAACTCATTGCTTTAGGATATTGTGGGGAAGCATTAGTGGCCACCTCTGAAGCCATTAACATGCTCACTGAGTCTTCATTAGTGTGTGAAATGGTGCTGGGAATATATTTAGTTTTTTTGCTCATCCTATGAATTGAATTGCTGAGAATTCAAATTCAAGTGGAACAGTGAGTTTCAGGAAATTCAACTCAAACTTGATTCTCTGAATATCGATCTATTCATCTCTAGTCACAATGTCATAACATCACGATGTGCATTGTTACCCTGTGCGTGCATTGACGGGACACTTCCTGGCATCATCACAGCTGGAAGTCCTGACGTAGGGTGACATGCCCAATGATTTTAGCTCTCATGGTGGTGATAAGTAGATGCAACAAGTAATGGACAGGTAAGGAGCAGAGGGCCACTGAGGTGAGCGGTAAGTTGAATATAAACATTGTTTTGTTATTTTTTAACCTTTAATCCCTTTATGATTAAGAAAATGGAAGTATAAGTGAATTGCAAAAAATCTGAATATTGGCAAATGCAAAGTTTTGTAATATTCAAATAGAATTCAGTTCCACTTCAATATGTTAATTAATCTTTAATTAATAGCCAATTTATGTAAACAAAACTTTGTAATTTTTCAAAACATATGACTGATACTAATTAGAAGACCTTTGAAAATACCAAAGCGTTTGGGGAAACTTTGACTTGTACTTAGGAAGCATGCAAATATTATCAAGCAACAGATTCACCAAGGCTGCACTTTTGTAATTATCCTTAAATGGCTCAATTAAATTATAACATGATGCAATGCATTATCATTACTTTTCATCATTTGATCAAAATACCAGTAGGTCTAGAGCAACACAAAAGAGAAATTCAGATCCCAAGAGAAAGTCAGTTAGCAGGTCAAATAACAAGCTCAGGGCAGACATCAAAACATTAATGTCAAGTTAAAAGCAAAAAACACACTCAATAAGGTAAAGGAAGCTGAGAAAATCCACAAAAAAGGAAAAAAAAACATTAATAGAAGTCTTTGCAACTATGTGACCTTTCTAGATGGCTTATGCCTTGCTGAGCTTTTCATACATAAGTACTATCATAGCAGGTATGCAGCGCTTAGAAGCGTATGAATATCAAATCAAGTGCCATTGTGCTGAAGCAATAAATCACTGGAACGTAAAATCTGCCATCCATATATATGGATTTAAGCACCAGAAATAAGTCTTGCTTACAGTGTCAAATGGAGGTAGCTGGACTTCCGTACATGTTTGTAGTGAGATCAGTAATCACTTTATTATAATGTTGTCTGGGTAATGAAATTTATAACTATTAAATCATTTCAAGCGATCTTGTCACCAGAGTCCCAATATAACATATGACCAGCACCTTTAAGGCCTCTTTTACAACAATCCAAAAAGCTGCACGTAGGTCCTAAATCCCCCTGCACCGTACGAAGAAGACCTTTTTTAATACTCACAGACGGCGCGGTACAATCCTGTGTGTGTCTCTGGTTTTCATCTGGTGCCTCCTCTCTTCATACATTCGTCATCCTCCTTCCCTGCTTAATCTGGATTACACGTCCTTTGTCCCCCAATTGCCTTCCTGTGCCGGCGCACTTCTCTCTTCCCTGCCAAGGGCAGAGCAAAGTACTGTAGTGTTGTGTAGTTCACCTGGAGTGTTGAACTTTATTTTTCAAGACTTCTGCAATTTGCTTTGTCATGTTGGATATCAATTTATGTGTCAAATCCTGACTGAAGGCCACCCATTCTTGTTCAATCTTTTCTAGGAGTTTAATACAATATATGTGTTTTTGTCCACTTTTATTTTTAAGATTCTCTACCAGTTCTCAATGGGATTGATATTTGAGAAGTATAATAATATTTATCAAATTTGTCTCTCTTGAGCTAAAAGTCTACAAATTTAAAATGAAGCACAAGTATTAAAACAGCATAAAGCTTATGGGAAGAGTGCTCACTCAAACATAGAGGCAGCCATCACTTCCAATAAGACAGTAGAAAAAAAATGACCAGCATCTCCTAAGAGAATAAATCAAATGTGAACAGGTGCTTGCTGCTGTTATTCCATAATACACAGTCACAAAGAATACAGTGATACTCTGAGAGGAATGATTGGTAAATATTAGATTTACGGTTTTACAAGTGAACGGTCACCTTGACATGGTTGGTGGGCACATATGAAGCAGCTCCATTAATAAGCTTCATTTTATTCAAGTATATTTTATACAGTAGTAATGCAGTTTAAATTTCACACATTCAAATTTTGCGTACATCTTAACTTTTACAGAATGCTCCTGTATTTTTAATTGTGTTTTATGCAATCATAGCAGCTTGCAGTTTTTTTGATTTAGAAAAATATATGATAAATAGTGACAGTTTAGGGGACTATCTCAGGGGATTGCAGTCAGACGGGCAAATCAGAAACTCCAAGGCACAGCTCAGAACAGGAAACTTTGATGGAACTGTCCGCAACCAGTCCTTTTTGTTCTGTATATACAGTAAATACGCAAAAGAAAAACAATAAAGATACAAACATAAAATCCCTAACCAACTGGTCACAGATCATACCACATCTCCTGGAAAGGGGGGGAGCAAAACGATATACAGACATTAGAGCAGGGGATCACAGGTGATTCTTTTTGTAAGGTAAAACATTTCCATGCCTGTTTTCATACAAAGTTTAACTTCAATGTAAGAATTAGCTGAAATCCCCAGCTGTAATGTCTGTATACTCCCCCCATCAGACCATGTTCCTGCACAGTCAGACACGGCCATTACACAGTACACAGCAGGGGCACATTTACAAGATTATCTCAGCACAGGAACATTTTATTTAAACATATCCACTTATGGAGGTTATTATTAATCCAAGATCTATTGATTAAAATTAACTTTTGTTCATGGGAAAACCCCTTTAAGCAATTGCCAATTGATTCTTTGTTTTCATTTACATTAAAGTGAGTAGGTCCCCCAATATCTCTTGTTCCTTTTGATCTCAGTGTCTACTCCTGCATGTTATGATCCTTGGAACTTTCAGCTTCCAGCTACAGGAGTGTAAGATTTTCTGGAGAACTAGATATAAATAAAATAAGTACCGGTTAGCAATCACTATACTTTTTAAATATTCCTAGGGGCATATGAACAAGACTTTGATATGTTTCTGCATTGTAATTTGGTATTTAAAATGTCTTGTGACTATCAAGTTTGATCTGTAATAAGTAATATTACTTTAATAATTTGGCTGCATTAAAATACAATAATCCTGCAAAGTTCAGCATCTCTTGCTTCATGGGCACCAACAGGTAAATTGCTAGGAAAGTAAATGTTTTTCTAAGATGAGCAAATAATCCTCCACTGTTAGCAAAATTGTGTATCAACATTTTGCTGCAATTTACATATTAAATGCATTGAATGAGTGCAAACATACACATATTAAGGAAATTTGCATATTAGTGGTTAACATATATTTTAGACTGTTAGTGCAGACCTGTTTTAATTGTGTTCATTACACATTCTGCTCTTTTGTAATTATCTGGATGTACTGTGCACCATATGCTTTAGTTGGTTTTACCTTCACTCTGTAATCTGTGCAAAAGCCTTAATATTTTTTTAAGTCTATAATGTCCTTGGCAAGGTGAACAGAAAAAAACAAACATTTAGAAGAAAACATAGATCAGCCACAATGTTAAAACCACTTGCCTGATTTTGTGCAAGGTCTTCAGTTTTAGATAAAACAGTTCTGGCCTTTTGAGATGTTGGCTAATTTCTTCAAAATTGATGATTTGAATGCCAGTCTTCATAAGGAGTGCATACACCACACTCATTAAGAGGCATGCGTCTGCTAATACATTTGGCGCATCTTACAGCTGTCCGAGACTAGAGCACATTTCTGCTGAAATTTACATCACCTTTTTTTAACTAAATGAAGATGAATTTATCAGTCTTACCTGGCATGTTTCATTCAGCTAAACTCCTGCCAGTTTTCAAAAATGTCTTAAAGGGAACCTGTCAGCAGGACTGTGCTCAGTAACCTATAGGCAGTGTCATGTCGGCGCCGTTATACTGATTACAATGATACCTTTGTTGACGAAATACGTCTTGTGGTTGTTGTTTAATATTTATTTTCATTTTACAGTTAATGATATGCTTGTGCTGCTGGATGGTCTGTGGCGGGGAGGGGTCTTCATGTGGTGCTCTGCTTAGATATTCACGTGTATGGCTTCTGACAGGTCACTGATCCCTCAGTGACCTGCCCCCTATTTTAACATAATGAATATTATATATATTGAAAAAAAACACCTACAGCAGGCTGGTGCCAGCGTTGAAAAAAAAAAAATTAATGACCTGTCATAAACCATACAGATGAATACCTAAGCAGAGCTTCACATGAATTCCCCCCCACAGGCCGCCCCGGAGGACAAGCATATTATTAGCTCAAAACTGAAAATAAAGTTTAAACAACAACCACAAGACAGATTTCATGACAAAGTTATCATTTTAAAAAATAACGGCGCCAACCTGACATATATGTAGGCTACTGTGCACAATCCTGCTGACAGGTTCCCTTTAACCTAGCTGGGACAGAGAACCTGTTAGCAGGATTTAGCCCTATAAAATAAAGGTATGGCTATAACGGCACTGTGATACTGATTGACATGACACCTGATGTGAAGGGATCTGCTCAGTGACTGCTGAATACTCACGTTTTGAAGTATTTAGAAAATGACATCTTCTGTGCTCGAGTGGGCTTCGAGGCAGGATGTGGAGGCAAGGTCTTCTTGTTCTCTGCCTCTCTACCAGCCTCCTCTGTTTCTTGTGTAGGTCACTAATTATTCAGTGACCTGCCTCCTTTTTAAAATTCAGCGCCGCCACCATCATTGTGTAGACAACGCTTGTGAGGCAGAAGTCAGAGTCCTGTGTGCAGAACTCCAATAAAATGGTGCCAGAGTTGATGAATGCGCAGATTGAGATTTCAACTCAGTTCTGTGATTATTTCTGAGCCAAATGGTGGTGATGAATGCGATATGCATACCCCCGGGCAGAAGCCATCCATTGGGCAACGTAGGGAACAGTGGTTAAAATGAGCATTTTTTTATCTGCAATTACTGTATATACTCATGTATAAGCCGAGATTTTCATTCCTTTTTTTGGGCTGAAAGTCCCCCTCTCAGCTTATACACGGGTCATATACCTGGGGGTCATGGGGGAGGGGGAGCGGAGGTGTCAAAGATCATACTTACCAGTCCTGGCGCGTTCTCTGCAGCGGCAGCATCGCTTCTCCACTGTCTCCCTTCCTGTCTTCAGCGGTCACGTGGTACCACTCATTACACTCATGAATATGCGCATATTCATGAGTGTAATGAGCGGTACCATGAGACCGCTGAAGACAGGAAGGGAGACAGTGGAGAAGCGAGGCTGCAGAGACTGCGGCAGGCTCGGTGAGTATAGCGATATTCATCTGTCCCCCGGTCCATCGCTGCTCACTGCTGCCAATGCTGCATCCTGTGTCAGTGATGTTTAGGCAGCAGGGGGCGTGGTGATGTGGTTAGTGTCCGCCGCTCCTCTGCTGGCTGAACAGTCACTGACACAAGAAGCGGCAGACAGCGGCGATGGACCCAGGAGAGATGAGTATGGCTTTTTTTTCCAGCATATGGGGGCATATTCTATAGAGCAGCATATGGGGGTATAGTCTATGGAGAAGCATATGGGGCAGCATATGGGGGCATAGTATATGGGGCAGCATATGGGGGCATAGTTTATGGGGCAGCATATGGGGGCATAAACTATGGAGAAGCATATGGGGGCATAAACTATGGAGAAGCATATGGGGGCATATTCTATGGAGCAGCATATGGGGACATAAACTATGGAGAAGCATATGGGGGCATATTCTATGGAGCAGCATATGGGGGCATATTCTATGGAGCAGCATATGGGGGCATATTCTATGGAGCAGCATATGGGGGCATAGTCTATGGAGCAGCATATGGGGGCATAGTCTATGGGGCAGCATATGGGGGCATAAACTATGGAGCAGCATATGGGGGCATAGTCTATGGGGCAGCATATGGGGACATAAATTATGGAGCAGCATATGGAGGCATAAACTATGGAGCAGCATATGGGAGTGTAGTCTATGGATTCCACCCTAGGCTTATACATGAGTCAATATGTTTTCCCAGTTTTTTGTGGCAAAATTAGGGGGGTCGGCTTCTACACGGGTCGGCTTCTACACGAGTATATATGGCATGCAGCCCTAAATGCAGCAAGCTCCATTTGTTTTTTTTGCACTGTAGGGGGTAATTTATCAATACAGCCATTTTATACATGAATTATGAATCAAAATCCTGAAAAACTAACCCCTTAATGACCGCCGATACCCCTATTTTTGTATACGTAGGGTGGTCTAGGGCGTTATTAGGGATGCCGACGTTGAGCGGGGGCGCCACATCGTCAACAACTAGGGTGCCAACCTCCGCGGTCAGGAAGGGCCTTATTAGGGTGTACCAGGGCAAAGTAGCTTTTTTTTGTCCTTTATCTTATAAATTATTCAGCTGTTTGGATTTGACTTGTATCCCTGACCCCCTGTGTATCTGGGTAATTTTACCATTATATGTTTTTAGCGATTGAATTAAAAGTTAATTTTTAGGGATTATTCTTTTTCTGGTTTGTTATACTTAAACCACAGCGCCTATAATTAATGGTGCTGTGGAAAAAGTGTATAGTGCCCCCCAGAGTTGGATTTTCTCCAGGGTCTCGGCTGCAGGGGGTAGCCGAGACCCCAGAGAACATGATTCGGGTCGGTTTTTACCGACCGCGCTTTTGCGATCGCCGTTATTAACCGTATAACGGCGACAGCAAAAAAAGCCGCAATTTTACATTTAATTTCTCCTCGCATATCAGAGGAGAGAGAAATAGGGTCCCTGATCCCCTGGTACCTCCCGGTGGTTCTCGGGCCCTCCTGCCTTTTCCGTGGGTGCCGCCATCTTGATCCAGGAAGAAAATGGCGGGCGCATGCACAGTGCACCCGCTGAATCTGACGGCCGGCAGATTCCATTTATTCATTCAATGTACATTTTGATCACTGTGATAAAACCCTATCACAGTGAACAAAATAAAAACAATAGTAAATACCCCCCTTTATCACCCCCTTAGTTAGGGAAATATAATGAAATAAAGAAAATATATTTATTTTCTTTTTTCCATTAGGGTTAGGGTTAGAATTAGGGTTAGGGTTAGAATTAGGGTTGGAATTAGGGCTAGGGTTAGAATTATGGTTAGGGTTAGAATTAGGGTTAGGGTTGGAATTAGAGTTAGGGTTGGAATTAGGGTTAGGATTAGGGTTAGGGTTGGGATTAGAGTTAGGATTAGGGTTAGGGAGTAGAAGCAGAGTTGGGATTAGGGTTAGGTTTAGGTTCAGGGTTGGGATTAGGGTTAGGGGTGTGTTGGGGTTAGGGTTGGAGCTAGAATTGAGGAGTTTCCACTATTTACCAAGTTTGGGGGTCTAATTTCTCCTGTAATTCTTAGGAAAATAAAAAAATTGGGGGCTAAAAAATTACTTTTGTGGAAAAAAAATATTTTTTATTTTCACTGCTCTGAGTTCTGTGAAGCACTTGGGGGTTCAAAGTTCTCACCACACAACTAGATAAGGTGCTTGGACACATCTAGATAAGGTGCTTGGGGGGTCTAGTTTCCAAAATGGGGTCATTTGTGGGGGGTTTCTATTATTTAGGCACATCAGGGGCTCTGCAAATGCAACATGACGCCCGCAGAACATTCCATCAAAGTCTGCATTCCAAAATGGCACTCCTTCCCTTCAGAGCTCTCCCATGTGTCCAAACAGTGGTTCCCCCCCACATATGGGGTATCTGTGTACTAAAGGTTTCTGAACAGTGTAAACACCAGTAAGGTCAAAAACTTCACTTATATTTATCAAGGACCCTTACAGCAAATACAGATATAGATTAAAAACTAAACCTTTAATAGAGCCTACATTTAAGACAAAACAACCACACAGTAATACAAACAACCATGTCACCTACTGCACCCTACAATGGGGTCCTGATGTCAAACTGCCTAACAACGGAGGTTGGCACCCTAAACATGATCGAGATTGGCGCCCCCATTCCACGGCGGCTGTACCCTATGGCTCCTAGATAACCCTGAATAGGTGCCACATGCAATCACTCAATTCATCAGGAAAGGAGTGTATAGGGGTTGCCAAGTAGGTAGTTGGGTAGGCAACAATAGAAAGTGCAAAAATAGTGCAAAAAGACAAGACAATAAAGTGACATGTGCAAAACAGATGAGTTTTGTGACACAACAGTGATCTCACCAGCGAGATCGCTGTGTGTGACAGCGATCAGCGACCGGCACCCCTGCCGGTATCGCTGATCGCTCTGGGAAACCTCTGGGCTTTTCTTTGGTTGCTGGTCTCCCGCTGGCCAGCACGCATCACTGCGTGTGACAGGCGGGAGACCAGCGATCTGCTGGTAGCTAACGTACACATCGGGTATCCAAGGGACGGGCGTCCCTTAGATACCCAATGTGTACGTTAGTTACCAGCGTGCTGATGCAGGGAGCTGGTAACTAACGTACACATCGGGTATCTAAGGGATGCACGTCCCTTGGATACCCGATGTATACTTTAGTTACCAGCTCCCTGCATCAGCGCGCGGGTAAATAACGAACACAGCGATGCCACACGCTCTGTGTGACAGCTCACCAGCGATCACATAGCGACTCACCAGCGATCCTGACACATTGATATCGTTGTCGGGATCGCTGGTGAGTCGCTATGTGTGACTCCAGCTTTAGTCTGACATCATCTATTAGCTACAAACCCATGCTGACTCTGGTTAATCATTTCATTCTTATCCAGGTACTAACATACACGTTGTTTAATAATTTGTTCAAAGATCTTATCTGGTATAGAAGTCAGACTTACTAGCCTATAGTTCCCTGGGTCCACCCTTTTCCCTTTTTTGAAGATAGGAAAAACATTTGCTCTTCTCCAGTCTTCTGACACTTCTCCTGTTCTCCAAGAATTTTCAAAGATTATGTAGAGTGGTTCAAAAATTTCTTCTGCTATCTCTTTCAGTATTCTGGGGTGTAATTCATTTGGACCTGGAGACTTGAATTAATTTATATTAGCTAAGTGTTTCTTCACTATCTTTCTGTTTACAGATATCATGAATTCTTCTCTTCCTTTAATAGGACAGTGAAGATCATTTGATGTTACATTTCCTTTCTGAGAGAAAACAGATGCAAAATAGGAATTTAAAAGTTCAGCCTTCTCAACATCCTTTTTTACCTTTTCATCCTGTAAAAATCCCATAGAATCTTTGACTTTTCTTTTACTTCTGATATATCCCCAAAATTCTTTTTTATTGCCTTTGACTAGAGTTGAGCGAAACGGGTCGGTCAAATTCAAAAGTCGCCGACTTTCCCTAAAGTCGGGTTTCGCCGATCGAAACCCGACCATAGCGTGAGGTCGGCCATGTGGTCGCCGACCCGAGCGCCAAAGTCACATTTCCCATAATGCTTCAGCGCCTTTTCTCAGCTGATGATCAAGGATGCACACTGTGGGCAATGCGATGACATGGGCAGGGGCCACCAACATCTTAGAGAAGGGCATTCAAGTGATTGGCTAGCTTTGTGTGGCATCACAGTGGCTATAAAAGCCCTGACCGCCGACCACCATTTTACTTCTGCCGATCTTAGCATAGGGAGAGGTTGCTGCCACTCGTTCTCAATAGGGAGAGGGTAAGGCAGGAAAGAAAAAAAAAATCTGTGCTTCTCCTGATAGCGATCTTCACTGTACAGTTAGTGTGCAGTGACAGGGGAGGATTTTTTTGTGTGCAGCAGCGCTGGTGGTTATTAGGCTGCCTTATTAGGCTACCTGATAGCTGCATTGCTGTGTGCATACTGCTGTGCAGACTGCTTTTTTCAAAGCACTCCTACTTTTATTCTTTTTTTCTGCACAGTTACCAAGCATTCATTTTTTCACACACCGTATAGAGGTGTACGCTCCTCACACACTACCATGTACTGGCTGGTATCACGGACAAATACATGCTATCTGTGTGTGACTCCGGAAAAAAATAGACGGAGATTTACATTTTTCCATACACTATAGAGAGGTGTCCGCTTCTCAAACAGTATTGTATATCTGCTGTTTGGATTACGTTCAAATCTATACAGAGACAGCGTGTGTGTGTGACTCCAGAAAAAAAAACGTGATTTAAAATTTTAAATACATACACAGTATAGAGCTGTTCGCTTCTCAAACAGCATCATATATTTGCTGTTTGGATTAAGGTCACACCTGTACAGAGACAACGTGTGTGTGTGAGACGAGACTCCGGAAATACATATATGGACATTTCCATTTTTCCATACACCGTATAGAGCTGTCCGCTTCTCAAACAGTATCGTATATCTGCTGTTTGGAATACGGTCAAATCTATACAGAGACAGCGTGTGTGTGTGTGACTCCGGAAAAAAAAAACGGAGATTTAAAATTTTAAATACATATACTGTATAGAGCTGTCCGCTTCTCAAACAGTATCGTATATCTGCTGTTCAGATTACGGTAAAATCTATACAGAGACAGCATGTGTGTGTGAGTCCATAAATTCATATACAGACATTTCCATTTTTCCTTACATACACCATATAGAGCTGTCTGCTTCTGATACAGAACCGTATATCTGCTGTTTAGATTACAGTAAAATCCATACTGAGACAGCGTCTGTGTGTGACAACTAGTGTTGAGCGATACCATCCGATATTGAGAAATATTGGATCGGATTGGATCGGCCAGATACCCAAAAAAGTATCGGGTATCACCGATTCCGATACCGGAAGTCCCATTCAAGTCAATGGGACAGAAATATCGGAATTAAAAAAACCCTTTCTTTACTTGCACATCCAGTTCGGGAGGGGGGAAGAGTGTGGGCGGTGCGTGGGCATACACTGTGTGTGTCTGTGTGTGCGGGCGGGGTCTGTACGGGCCTGCCGGCGGTCTGTACGGGCTTGCCAGGGGCCTGTACGGGCCTGCCGGGGGCTTGTGCTGGCTGCCGGGGGTCTGTACGGGCCTGCCGGGGGCTTGTGCCGGCTGCTGGGGGTCTGTACGGGCCTGCCGGGGGCTTGTGCCGGCTGCCGGGGGTCTGTACGGGCCTGCCGGGGGCTTGTGCCGGCTGCCGGGGGTCTGTACGGGCCTGCCGGGGGCTTGTGCCAGCTGCCGGGGTTCTGTACAGGCCTGCCGGGGGCTTGTGCCAGCTGCCGGGGGTCTGTACGGGCCTGCCGGGGGATTGTGCCGGCTGCCGGGGGTCTGTATGGGCCTGCCGGGGGCTTGTGCCGGCTGCTGGGGGTCTGTGCGGGCCTGCTGGGGGTTGTGTGTGTGTGCAGGCATCGCCCGATGGGACTGCAAGTAGTAGTCCCATCATCCGGCTAATGTGTTGAATGTAAAAAAAAAAACATACATACTACACACATACTACATACATACATACATACATTCTACATATATACAACATTCATACATACTACATACATACATACTACATATATACAACATTCATACATACTACATACATACTACATATATACAACATTCATACAACATACATACTACATACTACATACATACTTCATATATACTACATTCATACAACATACATACATACTACATATGTACTACATTCGTACAGCATACATACATACATACTACATACTACATACATACTACATACATACAAAATTCATACAACATACATGCATACTACATACTACATACATACTTCATATATGCTACATTCATACAACATACATACTACATATATACTACATTCATACAACATACATACATACTACATACTACATACATACTACATATATGCAAAATTCATACAACATACATACATACTGCATACATAATTCATATATACTACATTCATACAACATACATACTACATATATACTACATTCATACAGCATACATACATACTACATACTACATACATACTACATATATTAAAAAAATTCCTACAACATACATACATACTACATACTACATACATACTTCATATATACTACATTCATACAACATACATACATGCTACATACATGCTACAAATATACTACATACATACAGTACTACATACATACATACATACTACATACATACTACATATATACTACATTCATTCAACATACATGCATACATACTACATACATATATACTACATTCATACAACATACATACTACATACTACATACTTACTACATACATACAACATACATACAACATGCTACAGACATACAACATACATACAACATACATACTACATACAATACATTCATACAATACATACATATAGACATACAGTACATATAACATAGAGTACATACTCACCAATACTTGTCACTTTGATCCCCGAAGCCAGTGTCATCTGTGGAAAAATATGAAAATAGCAAACAACCTATATTCTCCCTGATCCACAGAAATCCACGAGTGTCCCATGTCCATTTCCCGTGGAGAACAGCAGCATCTGCTGATGCGATCGCTCTCTACGGGGCTCCAGGAATACAATGACGGGAGGTAGGTATCCTTCCACACTGTATTCCTCCGCCACTGTAAAAAAAATAGTCCCTAGTCTCACTTTTGGCATTGCTATGTGAGAAAGTTCCCATGCAGCTTTTGCCATAAAGTGAGACCAGGGACTATTTTTTTACAGTGGCGGAGGAATACAGTGCAGAAGGATACCTACCTCCCGTCATTGTATTCCTGGAGCCCCGTAGAGAGCGGTCGCATCAGCTGATGCTGCTGTTCTCCACGGGAAATCGGCACTGGACGCTCGTGGATTTCTGCGGATCAGGGAGTATATTGCTTGTTTGTTATTTTCATATTTTTCCACAGATGACACTGGCTTCGGGGATCAAAGTGACAAGAACTGGTGAGTATGTACTCTATGTTATATGTATTGTATGTCTATATGTATGAATTGTATGAATGTATGAATGTATTGTATGTAGTATGTATGTTGTATGTCTGTTGTATGTCTGTAGCATGTTGTATATATGTAGTATGTATGTACTATGTACTATGTATGTATGTTGTATGAATGTAGTATATATGTAGTATGTATTGTATGAATATATTGAATGTAGTATGTATGTAGTATGCATGTTGTATGTCTGTAGCATGTTGTATGTATGTTATGTATGTTGTATGTATGTAGTATGTAGTATGTATGTATGTTGTATGAATGTAGTATATATATATATATATGTAGTATGTATGTATGCATGTTGTATGAATGTAGTATATATGAAGTATGTATCTAGTATGTATGTATGTTGTATGAAAGTTGTATGTATGTAGTATGTATGTATGTTGTATGAATGTAGTATATATGAAGTATGTATGTAGTATGTATGTATGTTGTATGAATGTAGTATGTATGTAGTATGTATGTAGTATGTAGTATGTATGTATGTTGTATGAATGTTGTATGTATGTAGTATGTATGTAGTATGTATGTATGTATATTGTATGAATGTAGTATATATGAAGTATGTATGTAGCATGTTTGTATGTATGTTGTATGAATGTAGTATGTATGTAGTATATATGTATGTTGTATGAATGTAGTATATATGAAGTATGTATGTATGTTGTATGAATGTTGTATGTATGTAGTATGTATGTAGTATGCATGTAGTATGTATATATATTTTTTTTTTACATTCAACACATTAGCCGGATGATGGGACTACTACTGTCCCATCTTTGGCTAATATGTCAATCACTGTCATTGTAGCAGGCATCTCCCGATGGGACTTGTAGTCACATCGGACGATGCCTGCACACACACAAGACCCCCAGCAGGCCCGCACAGACCCCCGGCAGCCGGCACAGGCACCCGGCAGGCCCGTACAGACCCCCGGTAGGCCTGTACAGACTCCTGGCAGCCGGCACAATCCCCCGGCAGGCCCGTACAGACCCCCGGCAGCCGACACAGGCCCCCGGCAGGCCCATACAGACCCCCGGCTGTCGGCACAGACCGCGCATCATGATGCGCACAGACCGCGCATCATGATGACATCATTTCAGCAGCCAATCACAGCTACAACAGTGGCTCGTTGCATTATGGGAACTTCCGATTCCGGTATCCAATATTGAAAAAATATCAGTACTCAGTATCGGAATTCCGATACAGTGAATAACGGCCGATACCCGATGTTTGCAGTATCGGAATGCTCAACACTAGTGACTACGGAAAAAAATAGACTTAGATTTTCATTTTTCCATACTTACACCATATAGAGCTGTCCACTTTTGATACAGTACCGTATATCTGCTGGATGGATTACGGTCAAATACATACTGGGAGAGTGTCTGTGTGTGTCTCTGGAAATAAATATACGGAGATTGACATTTTCCCCAAAAACGTATACAGCTGTACACTTCTGATACAGTAACGTATATCTGCTGGTTGGATTCCAGTCAAATACATACCGGGAGAGTGTCTGTGACTAAGGAAATATATACGGAGACTTAAATTTCTCCATACACCTTATACAGCTGTACGCTCCTCATACAGTACCATATATCAGCTGGTATTTTTGGTACATTTTCCCAAACATGAGGAAGTATGGTGGAAGAGACCATGTACGTGGACAGGGGGAGGCACAGCTGGTACTGATGGTGGAGGTGGTGCATCTGGTGGTTATGCCAAAAGCACAATAGCAGCTAAGGCAGGGGGTGTTGTGCCAGACGATGCCGCAAGCTCAAGAAGGCCTGTAAGGTTCCCTTTTCTTGGAGTAGGTAAACCGCTTATAAAGCCGGAGCATCAGGAACAGGTTTTGGCTTACATTGCTGAAACAGCCTCCAGCTCTATTGCCTCCTCTTCTGAAGTTTCAAAAACTGCAAGCACTGAGTTGTCAGTGCAGGCTTCTGGTCAGGAACAACACCTTTCCTTGTGTCCTTCACCCACACCAAAACTGAAGGATGCGGCAGGCCACACTTCAGATTACTCCATGGAGCTCTTTTCACATACCATGCCTGAGTTATCAAGTCAAATCTTGAATTCCCCAGTCCAAGATGAATCTGACATGGAGTGCAATGATGCACAGCCATTTCTAGATGATTCTGCTGGTACATTGACCCAGAGCAATACATTTCCCTCGAAGTCTACTGAGCCAGAATCAGGCCCTGATGAAACTCAGGTGCCCCTTCCCGCACACTATACCACCTTACACGATGACAGAGGAAGGTGCAGATGAAATTGAAGAGCGTGCAAGCCCTGAAAAGTTATACCATAGTGGGAAGAGTGCAGTGTGGCACTTTTCTGTCCAAAATCCTATTGTTGAGGCAAAGGTTATCTGGAAGAAGTGCGGAAGGACCTTTAGCCGAGGGAAAAATATCCAAAATTTGAATACCAGTTGCATGTCTAAACATTTAACCACTATGCACTTGCAAGCGTGGATGGACTACAAAACCTCAGGTAGCACATGTGCACCTGCTCCAACTGAAGGTAGCCAGCAACGCTCCATCGCTTCCCCCACTGTAAGCCCATGGGTTAGCACACCAACAGCAACAAATGTTGAGGTGTTGTCGCAAGGCCAAAGCAGTCAGGGAATCACAATGTTTTTGCAATGAAAGACTGAATCTAGGCCATCACCACCACCACCATCACCATCACCAACCCCCTCTCAGTCCGTCAGGTCCACCGCTAGTTTCCCCATATGCAGCTCTCCAGTCCAGCTCACCCTACCAGACACTCTGAGTAGGACAAGAAAGTACTCATCCTCTCATCCACGTACACTGGCTTTGAACGCCTACATTGCCAAAATGATCTCATTAGACATGATGCCCTTCCGTTTGGTTGAAAGCAAAGCGTTCCGAGTAGAGTTGAGCGATACCGTCCGATACTTCAAAGTATCGGATCGGAATGGATCGGCCGATCTTAAAAAAAAGTATCGGTATCGCCGATTCCGATACCGGAAGTCCCATTCAAGTCTATGGGACTTCCGGTATCGGAATAAGAAAAACCCTGTTTTTGCCTTGTACAGCCTCTCTGGGGTCTGTACGGGCCTTTCGGGGGGGCTGTGCCGGCCTGCCAGGGGGTCTGTGCAGGCTCCGGTGGTCTGTGCCGGCCTGCCGGGGGGCTGTGCAGGCTCCGGTGGGCTGTGCCGGCCTGCCGGGGGGCTGTGCAGGCTCCGGTGGGCTGTGCCGGCCTGCCGGGGGGCTGTGCCGGCCTGCCGGTGGTCTGTGCAGGCTCCGGTGGGCTGTGCCGGCCTGCCGGGGGGCTGTGCCGGCCTGCCGGGGGGCTGTGCAGGCTTCGGGGGTCTGTGCAGGCATCGTCCGATGGGACTACAAGTCCCATCGGGCGATGCCTGCTACCATGACAGTGATTGACACATTAGCCAATGATGGGACAGTAGTAGTCCCATCATCCGGCTAATGTGTTGAATGTAAAAAAAAAAAAAAAAAAAAATTACATGCTACATACATGCTACATTCATACTACATACTACATACATGCTACATTCATACTACATATATACTACATGCAACATACATACTACATATATACTACATGCAACATACATACTACATATATACTACATGCATGCAACATGCATACTACATATATACTACATGCTACATACATACTACATATATGCTACATATATACTACATGCATGCTACATACATACTGCATGCTACATACATACTGCATGCTACATACATACTACATGCTACATACATACTACATATATGCTACATACATACTACATATATACTACATGCATGCTACATACATACTGCATGCTACATACATACTACATATATACTACATGCATGCAACATACATACTACATGCTACATACATACTACATATATACTACATGCATGCTACATACATACTGCATGCTACATACATACTACATACATACCACATATATACTACATACATACTACATGCATGCTACATACATACTACATACATACTACATACATACTACATGCTACATACATACCACATACATACTACATACATACTACATGCATGCTACATACATACTACATATATACTACATGCATGCTACATATATACTACATGCTACATACATACTACATATATACTACATGCTACATACATACTACATGCATGCTACATACATACTACATACATACTACATGCATGCTACATACATACTACATGCTACATACATACCACATACATACTAAATATATACTACATGCATGCTACATACATACTGCATGCTACATGCATGCTACATACATACTACATACATACTACATGCTACATACATACTACATACAATACATTCATACAATACATACATAGACATACAGTACATATAACATAGAGTAACATACTTACCAATACTTGTCACATTGTTCCCCGAAGCCATTGCCCCACGCAGCAATGGCATAAAGTGAGACTAGGGACTTTTTTTTTTTTAAGTGGCGGAGGAATACAGTGCGGAAGGATACCTACCTTCCGTCATTGGATTTCTGCAGCCCGTAGAGAACGGCGGCATCAGCTGATGCTGCAGTTCTCTACCCAAGATCGTCGTGGGACACACTCGTGGACTGCTTCGGATCGTGGGTGAGTATTTTTGTGGTTTGTTATGTTAATATTTATTCCGTAAAAGACAATGGCTTCGGGGAACAATATGACAAGTATTGGTAAGTATGTTACTCTATGTTATATGTACTGTATGTCTATGTATGTATTGTATGAATGTATTGTATGTAGTATGCATGTAGTATATATGTGGTATGTATGTAGTATGTAGTATGTATGTAGTATGTAGTATGTATGTAGCATGCATGTAGTATATATGTAGTATGTATGTAGCATGTAGTATGTATGTAGCATGCATGTAGTATGTATGTAGTATGTATGTGGTATGTATGTAGCATGTAGTATGTATGTAGCATGCATGTAGTATATATGTGTTATGTATGTAGCATGCATGTAGTATGTATGTAGTATGTATGTAGTATGTATGTAGCATGCATGTAGTATGTATGTAGTATATATGTGGTATGTATGTAGTATGTATGTAGCATGTAGTATGTATGTAGCATGCATGTAGTATATATGTAGTATTTATGTAGCATGTAGTATGTATGTAGCATGCATGTAGTATATATGTAGTATGTATGTAGCATGTAGTATGTATGTAGCATGCATGTAGTATGTATGTAGTATGTATGTAGTATTTTTTTTTATTTTTTTTATTTTTTTTTTTTTAACATTTAACACATTAGCCGGATGATGGGACTACTACTGTCCCATCATTGGCTAATGTGTCAATCACTGTCATGGTAGCAGGCATCGCCAGATGGGACTTATAGTCCCATCGGACGATGCTTGCACAGACCCCCGGACATCAGCACAGCCCCCCGGCAGGCCGGCACAGCCCCCCGGCAGGCCGGTACAGACCCCCACAGGGTGCACAGACCACCGGCAGGCCGGCACAGCCCCCCGGCAGGCAGGTACAGACCCCGGGCAGTCCACACAGCCCCCCGGCAGGCCGGCACAGCCCCCCGGCAGGCCGGTACAGACCCCGGGCAGTCCACACAGCCCCCCGGCAGGCCGGCAGAGACCCCCGGAAGGCCCGAAATGACGGCGCATCATGATGCGCACACACCGCGCATCATGATGACGTCAGGCTGTCAATCAACTTTGAACTTCCGATTCCGATGCCGACTTCTGATATTGAAAAAATATCGGAAGCCGGTATCGGAATTCCGATACAGCAAGTATCGGCCGATACCCGATACTTGCGGTATCGGAATGCTCAACACTAGTTCCGAGAGCTCATGGCCTATGCTGTCCCACGCTATGACCTACCCAGTCGGCACTTCTTTTCTCGAAAAGCCATCCCTGCCCTCCACCTGCATGTGAAAGACTGCATTGTCCATGCACTTAAGCAATCAGTGAGTGGAAAGGTGCACCTCACAACAGATGCATGGGCCAGTAGGCATGGCCAGGGCCGTTACGTGTCCATCACTGCACACTGGGTTAATGTGGTGGATGCAGGCTCCACAGGGGACAGCGGCCGTGGAACAGTGCTGCCTAGCCCATGGTATAGGAAACAGTTGGCTGTAGGCGTTCGACCCTCTTAATCCTCCTCTTCTTCCAGAAGCAAAAGCTTGTTGACAGAGCACAGTCGCACGAGCACTCCATCCACAGCTGCCAGTGTTGCACACAAGGTGTCCCACTATCGAACAGCTAGCCCTGTAAAGCTCAGACACATACCTTGCCTGGCTCACACCTTGAACCTGGTGGTGCAGTGCTTTCTAAATAATCGCACATCTGTCGCTAGCCCGTACACTCCAGTCATATAAAGAAGCTGCAGCGATCACTCCACCTCCCCAAGCACCGCCTAATCATGGACGTTGCAACAAGGTGGAACTCCACCATGCACATGGTTGAGAGGCTGTGCGGACAGAGTCAGGCTGTAATGCATTTTTGGGAGGATACACGGGCAGGCAGTTTGAGGGCAGACATGGTGTTGTCGGGTGTGCAGTGGTCAAAGCTGAAAGACCTCTGTAAAGTCCTTCAGTGTTTTGAGGAATGCACATGGCTGGTAAGCGCAGACGACGCCATCATAAGCATGAGCATCCCACTTATGCGTCTGCTCATGTAAACTTTGATGCACATTAAGGATCAGGTGTCTGCAGCAGAGGAGGAGGAAGAGGAGTAGGGAAGCCTTGATGACAGTCAGCCATTGTCATGAGTGCAACTTACCTGGATGAGGTGAAGGAAGAAGAGGAGGAGGAGGAGGATGATGGGGATAATTATTTTGGGGAGGAGGTTGCTTCTCAGGGGGCAAGAGAAAATGTTGGCATGCCAAGGTCAGGTACAGGGTTTGTACGTGACTGGAGGGATGTGGATTTGCCAGAAAGTGCTCCTCCACCCACCACTGACAGTGCATCATTGACACCTGGAACATTGGCCCACATGTGTGATTATTCCTTGCGGATCCTAAAAAGGGACCCCCGCATTGCCAAAATGATGAAGGGTGACGACTACTGGTTGGCCAGCATCCTGGATCCACGCTATAAAGGCAAATTACAAAACATCATGCCACAGGAGAACCTAGAGATAATATTGGCTAACAAACAAGCAACTCTGGTAAACCGTTTGAGGCATTCCCAGCACACAGCAGCAGTGATGGTTCTCCAACGAGCTGTAATGGGCAAAATGGAAGAGGTGTTCATGGTGCACACAGCCGAAGTGGCGTTGGAGACAGGTGTTTCATGACCATGTTGTGGACTGATTTCTCAAGTACCGCTCACACGACTGGTAATACTGAATCGATTGCAAGTGACAGGAGACAGCAGTTGTCAACTATGGTTACAAACTACTTCTCCTCCCATATCGATGATCTCCCTCACAGGTCATTCCCCTTTGTCTATTGGGCCTGTAGACTGGACACCTGGCCTGAATTGGCACAATATGCTTTACAGGATCTCGTTTGCCCTGCTGGTGGTGTGCTATCTGAAAGAGTCTTCAGTGCTGCTGGATCAATCCTGACAGAAAAAAGGACCGGTCTGTCGACCCAAAATGTTGATGATCTAACGTTCATTAAAATGAACCATGCATGGGTTTCAAAGGCTTTTGTCCCACCTTCCCCTGATGACACATAGGTTGCCAGAAAAATGGCTCTCTTTTGTCCTCCTCTTCCTCGTACTTCTCCAATTCCTCCATTTGCAGTTGCTGAATGTCCATCTTACACATCAACATATGCCATTTTTTCAACCTCCCTAACTGGGCTGCCCCCCCAGGGCCGGGGTCACAACCTGGCGCACCCAGGCAAGTGCCGTTGCCCTGAACAGGTGGGTGGGCCCAATCTTGGGCGACGGTACTGGAACACGGCCCCTCATAGTACAAAAAAGTGTCTCTGACGGTGGGGGGGCCCACTCGCCATCAGACACACCGGCGTACTATGAAGGGCCCTGTGCCAGTACCGCCGCCTACGAGTGGGCCCCCACTGCTTGCTCAGGGCCCCAGCACTTGCAATACTTACCTCTCCCTGCAGATGATCACTGGCTACAATTTGTAATGGACGTCGACTCACAATCGGATGCAGTGGTGCTTTATGATCAGCTTTCACAGTTTTCCTAGTCACAGACATGTGACATTCCTGCCAGCATTTTTCAATGTCTCCTCTCATGAAGAGTTGAGCGACTTTTGGTTTTTTATGGTCGAGTTTCATTTCGTGAAACCCGACTTTTCCAAAAGTCGGGTCGAGCAAGATCGGCCGATTATAGGGAAAAGTCGGGGTCGTCCCGAAACACGAAACCCAATGTAAGTCAATGGGGAATAAAAGTCGGCAGTGAGAGGAGGACAGGAAACACATCTACAGTGCTCATTTGAATGCCAAAAGCATCAATTCTTCTTACTTAAGCTGGTCAACCTTAATTAACTTCATAATACAAGTTACGCACTGAAAAATGGGGGTTATTTGGCTAAAGTTGTGGGGGGGTAGGGCTGGCTCCAGGTTTTCATGTGCCCTGGGCGAAAGAGCGCCCCTTTAACACATACCACAACTCATCATGCTCCGATACGGCAGAGAAATAGCGGTATAGTACAATGAAAAATACTTCACTTTTTACATCTCATGACAAGGCCCATCTATTTCTCCATACAGAATCATTGGTCCCATATAATGTTTGAAACAGTATATGATGCGCTCCACATAATGCTACAGTATATGTTGGTCCCCATGGATGAAGCTCCACTGTCTTATGGGCCCAAATAATGCTCCAAACATAATGGGCCCCATTTCTAATGCTCTAGTGTATAATGGGCCCTGTAAATGCTGCTCCAGTGTCTGATGTCCACCTTTGGAATGTTCCAGTGTATGGTGGGCCCCATCTATCATTCTCCAGAGTATAGTGCTCCCCAAAAATTGCTGTCCCAACATTGAAAACAATCAAATAAGTCTCCTCGCTAGGTAATCCCTGTACTAGTCTGGACTCCTCGTCGTCCCCATCTTCCATCTCACTGCACAGTATTTCAACCTTGCAAGTGCTGTGATCCTGAGCAAGCAGGGGGGGCCCACTCATTGGCGACGGCACTGGCACAGGGCCCCTGATAGTACGGTGGTGTGTCTGATGGCGGGTGGGCCGAACCTGCACTTTAATCTGCAGCTTCCTCTTTGTCACCGTGTAAGATGGAACTGTATATGGGAAGGGTAACCTGAATTTCATCAGGGTCAGATTCAGGCCGGGTAGCGTGCGAGGGGAATGTAGTGGTCTGGGTCAATGTACCAGCAGATTCATCGAGCAGTGGCTGGGCATCAGTGCACTTGTGTCGCCCCCAGGAGTACGGTCGCCACAGTGGCATTACCTTCCTCCTAGGGAGTGTGATGTCATGCTTGGGAGCAACGAAGGATCTCTCTAGCAGGTTAACTGATTGGGCGGCGTTATTCCCACGAGTCATGACCCTCCATACAGCGTTCATGAAGGCAAAGTGTTTGTTTTACGTGGGCAGTATGGTTGCAAAGCTGAACTTTAAAGGAATGTCCAGAAGGGCACCACCAAGAGTGGAGCATACGGAGTAATTTGACTCAACACGGGCAACCTCAACCATGCCAGCTACAGAACAGATGCACACATTGCAAGCTTAATTCCGTTAACGAACGAGACTCCGTCATGCCCCGCGGTCCGAGTCCGGCTTACTAGAGGGACACGTGAGGCTCTGGCACATGAGATTGGCCAATAACTGGTGTGTCATGCCCTTACATGTCCGTGGCTGCATGTGCGCTACACTGAAAAGGCCAGCGTTTGTCGCTTACAGGTGCAGATAACCCGCTGAACAACGTTAGTGATGGGGATCGCTGATTACAATTATTACTCGCGAACGATGATTTCCCAGTAAGTGCAGGTCAACCGCAGTTCCGGAATTAGGCCTAACCGTCATTCCTGAAAAAATGAAAAACTTACGTGTGCAAACCACAGGTGCTGTAGCTTGCGTAACAGCTCGCCAGCCGTTCTCACGCCCAGTATGGATTACACGTGATTGCACAAAGGTAAGAAAGGGTACCGTATTCCCGGATAACATGTATGGATAGCGTACACATTCAAAAGATATGTCTATACATCAGGAGGCAGGCTCAGACGGTGTTAGGCCCAGTATGGCTTGCAAGTGATTGCACAAAGGTGAGAAAGAGTACCGTATCCCCGGATAACATGTATGGATAGCGTACACATTCAAAAGATATGTCTATACATCAGGAGGCAGGCTCAGACGGTGTTAGGCCCAGTATGGCTTGCAAGTGATTGCACAAAAGTGAGAAAGGGTACCGTATCCCCGGATAACAAGTATGGATAGCGTACACATTCAAAAGATATGTCTATACATCAGGAGGCAGGCTCAGACGGTGTTAGGCCCAGTATGGCTTGCACGTGATTGCACAAAGGTGAGAAAGGGTACCGTATCCCCGGATAACATGTATGGATAGCGTACACATTCAAAAGATATGTCTATACATCAGGAGGCAGGCTCAGACGGTGTTAGGCCCAGTATGGCTTGCACGTGATTGCACAAAGGTGAGAAAGGGTACCGTATCCCCGGATAACATGTATGGATAGCGTACACATTCAAAAGATATGTCTATACATCAGGAGGCAGGCTCAGACGGTGTTAGGCCCAGTATGGCTTGCACGTGATTGCACAAAGGTGAGAAAGGGTACCGTATCCCCGGATAACATGTATGGATAGCGTACACATTCAAAAGATATGTCTATACATCAGGAGGCAGGCTCAGACGGTGTTAGGCCCAGTATGGCTTGCACGTGATTGCACAAAGGTGAGAAAGGGTACCGTATCCCCGGATAACATGTATGGATAGCGTACACATTCAAAAGATATGTCTATACATCAGGAGGCAGGCTCAGACAGTGTTAGGCCCAGTATGGCTTGCAAGTGATTGCACAAAGGTGAGAAAGGGTACCGTATCCCCGGATAACATGTATGGATAGCGTACACATTCAAAAGATATGTCTATATATCAGGAGGCAGGCTCAGATGGTGTTAGGCCCAGTATGGCTTGCACGTGATTGCACAAAGGTGAGAAAGGGTACCGTATCCCCGGATAACATGTATGGATAGCGTACACATTCAAAAGATATGTCTATACATCAGGAGGCAGGCTCAGACGGTGTTAGGCCCAGTATGGCTTGCACGTGATTGCACAAAGGTGAGAAAGGGTACCGTATCCCCGGATAACATGTATGGATAGCGTACACATTCAAAAGATATGTCTATACATCAGGAGGCAGGCTCAGACGGTGTTAGGCCCAGTATGGCTTGCAAGTGATTGCACAAAGGTGAGAAAGGGTACCGTATCCCCGGATAACATGTATGGATAGCGTACACATTCAAAAGATATGTCTATACATCAGGAGGCAGGCTCAGACGGTGTTAGGCCCAGTATGGCTTGCAAGTGATTGCACAAAGGTGAGAAAGGGTACCGTATCTCCGGATAACATGTATGGATAGCGTACACATTCAAAAGATATGTCTATACATCAGGAGGCAGGCTCAGACGGTGTTAGGCCCAGTATGGCTTGCACGTGATTGCACAAAGGTGAGAAAGGGTACCGTATCCCCGGATAACATGTATGGATAGCGTACACATTCAAAAGATATGTCTATACATCAGGAGGCAGGCTCAGACGGTGTCAGGCACAGTATAGATTTGACGGCCCAGACTACACAGCGGAGGAGCAGGGAGAGGTAAAGATTGCAAATGCTGGGGCCCTGCCCAAGCAAGGGGGGCCCACTCGTGGGCGTCGATACTGGCACTGGGCCCCTCATAGTACGGCGGTGTGTTTGACGGCGGGTGTGCACCACCACCGTCAGAGACACTTGATTGCACTATGAGGGACCCTGTGCCAGTGCCCGCGCCCAAGAGTCGGCCTACCCACCTGTCCAGGGCAACAGCACTCGCACGGTGTCGTGCGCTAGGTGCTGACCCCGGCCATGGGGGGGGAGGCAGCACAGTTAGGGAGTTTTAGAAAGTGGCATATGTTGATGTTGGACATTCAGCTGATGCAAAAGGCGAAATAGGTCAAGTCCCAGGAAGAGGTGGACCAAAGCAAGCCATTTTTCTGTCACCCTATGTGTCATCAGGGGAAGGTGGGACAAAATCCTTGGAAACCCATGCATGGTTCATTTTAATGAAGGTTAGATCATCCACATTTTGGGTTGACAGACGGGTCCATTTTTCTGTCAGGATTGATCCAGCTGCACTGACGACTCTTTCCGATAGCACACTTGCAGCTGGGCAAGCGAGCTCCTGTAAGGCATATTGTGCCAATTCAGGCCAGGTGTCCAGTTTAGCGGCCCAAAAGTCAAAGGAGAATGACCTGTGTGGGAGAACATCGATATGGGAGGAAAAGTGGTTTGTAACCATAGTTGACAACCGCTGTCTCCTGTCACTTTCCATCGATGCTGTATTACAAGTTGTGTGAGCGGTACTTGAAAAATCAGTCCACAACATTGTCATGAAACCCCTGTCTCCAACGCCACTTCTGCTGTGTGCACCATGAACACCTCTGCCAAGCTGACCCCGGCCCGTACGGCTCGTGTGAGAACCATCACTGCTGCTGTGTGCTGGGAATGCCTCAAGCAACCGATTTACCAGAGTTGCTTGTTTATTAGCCAATATTAGGTCAAGGTTCTCCTGTGGCATGATGCTTTGTAATTTGCCTTTATAGCGTGGATCCAGGATGCTGGCCAACCAGTAGTCATCATCTTTCATCATTTTGGCAATGGGGGGGTCCCTTTTTAGGATCTGCAAGGCATAATCTGACATGTGGGCCAATGTTCCCGGAGTCAATGATGCACTGCGAGTGCTGGTTGGAGGAGCACTTTCTGGCAAATCCACATCCCTCCAGTCACGCACAAACCCTGTACCAGACCTTGCCACGCCAACATTTTCACTTGCCCCACGAGATGCATCCTCCTCCCCTAAGTAATCATCCCCATCATCATCCTCCTCCTCCTCTTCTTCCTCCAACTCGTCCAGGAGAGGTCCCTGAGCAGACAATGGCTGAATGTCATCAAGGATTCCCTCCACCTCTTCCTCCTCGTCAACATTGGCTGCAGACGCCTGCTCCTTAAGGTGCGTCAAAGTTTGCATGAGCAGACGCATAAGTGGGATGCTCATGCTTAGGATGGCGTCGTCTGCGCTTACCAGCCGTGTGCATTCCTCAAAACACTGAAGGACTTTACAGAGGTCTTTCAGCTTCGATCACTGCACACCTGTCAACTCCATGTCAGCTCTCAAAGTGCCTGGCCGTGTATCCTCCCACAAATGCATTATGGCCTGCCTCTGCTCGCACAGCCGCTCCACCAAGTGCAGGGTGGAGTTCCACCTTGTTGCAATGTCGATAATGAGGTGGTGGTTGGGAAGGTGGAGCAATCGCTGCAGCTTCTGCATACGAACGGAGTGTACAGGCGACCGGCGGATGTGCGCGCACAGTCTTCGCACCTTATGGAGCAGGGCTGTTAACGCCGGATAATTTTTGAGGAAGCACTGCACCACCAGGTTCAAGGTGTGAGCCAAGCAAGGTATGTGGCTGAGTTTTGAAAGGGCTATGGCTGCCACAAAATTACGGACGTTATCACTAACTACCTTGCCTGCCTCAAGATGTACACTGCCCAGCCATGACTCAGTTTGTCGCTTCAAGTACTCGGCCAGCACCTCGGCGGTGTGTCTGTCGCCCAAACACATCATCTGCAACACAGCCTGCTGACGCTTTCCACTAGCTGCTCGATAGGGGGACACCTCGTGTGCAACAGTGGCAGCTGCAGATGGAGTGCTCGTACGACTGCGCTCTGTGGACGAGCTTTCGCTTCTGGAGGAGGAGGAGGAGGAGGGTGGAACGCCTACAGCCAACTGTTTCCTATACCGTGGGCTAGGCAGCACTGTCCCACCACCGCTGTCCCCTGTGGACCCTGCATCCACCACATTAACCCAGTGAGCAGTGATGGACACGTAACGGCCCTGGCCATGCCGAATGGACCATGCATCAGTTGTGAGGTGCACCTTTCCACTCACTGACTGCTTGAGTGCATGGACAATGCGGTCTTTCACATGATGGTGGAGGGCTGGGATGGCTTTGCGAGAGAAGAAGTGGCGACTGGGTAGGTCATAGCGTGGTACTGCATAGGCCATGAGTTCGCGGAAAGCTGCGCTTTCCACCAACCGATAGGGCATCATCTCAAACGAGATTAGTTTGACAATGAGGGCGTTCAAACCCAGTGTACGCGAATGAGAGACTGAGTACTTTCTTGACCTACTCATAGTGTCTGGGAGGGTGAGCTGGACTTGAGAGCTGCATATGGTGGAAGTAGCGGTGGACAGGGCGGACTGAGAGAGGGTTGATGATGGTGATGGAGTTGGTGTTCTTTCTGATGGCCTAGATTCAGTATTTCGTTGATATAACAGTGGGATTCCCTGACTGCTCTGGCCTTGCAATGACACCTCAACATTTGCTGCTGTGCTAACCGGTGGGCTTACAGTGGGGGAAATAATGTAGCTCTGGCTCTGTACACTGCGAGGACAATGTAGTGCTCTGAGTGAATGTACCAGCAGAATCATCTATCAGCGGCTGTGCATCAGTGCACTCCATGTCAGATTCATCTTGGCCTGGGTAATTCACCATTTCACTTGATAATCCAGGCATGGTATGTGAAAACAGCTCCATGGAGTAATCATTAGTATGGCCTGCATCATCCTTCAATCTTGGTTGGGGTGAAGGACACAAGGAAAGGTGTGGTTAATGAACATGAGCCTCCAATGACGACTCAGTGCTTTTACTTTTTACAACTTCAGAAGAGGAGGCGATAGAGCTGGAGGCTGAGTCAGCAATGTAAGACAAAACTTTTTCCTGATGCTCTGGCGTTAAAAGCGGTTTGCCAACTCCTAGAAAACTAAGCCTTCGAAGCCTTATGGAGCCAGACGATGACGCAGGCTCAACACCTCCTGCATTCGGTCCTATTTTGCTTTTGCCACTACCATCAGATCCACCACCAACACCATCATTACCAGCTGCCAATCCCCGCCCAATTCCACGGCCTCTTCCACCAGCCTTCCTCATTTTTGGTAGAAATGTAGACAAAATCCTACAAACTATATAGTAATGTAAAACAAGGTACAAGGTGTCTATAGGACAGGGGAGATTTAGATTTTCTGCAGACACTTGTGGACACTGGACACTTGGATTGTGTGAGGCCCAATGAATATCAGAGCGCTATGTCACAGGCTCGATGGCACAGGTGTGAAAAAAGTGACTACAGGATAAGGGAGATTTTGAATTTCTGCAGACACTTGTGGACACTGGACACTTGGATTGTGTGAGGCCCACTGAATATCAGAGCGCTATGTCACAGGCTCGATGCAGCAGGTGTGAAAAAAGTGACTACAGGATAAGGGAGATTTTGAATTTCTGCAGACACTTGTGGACACTGGACACTTGGATTGTGTGAGGCCCACTGAATATCACAGCGCTATGTCACAGGCTCGATGGCACAGGTGTGAAAAAAGTGACTACAGGATAAGGGAGATTTTGAATTTCTGCAGACACTTGTGGACACTGGACACTTTTGTATTGTGTGAGGCCCACTGAATATCAGAGCGCTATGTCACAGGCTCGATGGCACAGGTGTGAAAAAAGTGACTACAGGATAAGGGAGATTTTGAATTTCTGCAGACACTTGTGGACACTGGACACTTGGATTGTGT
Source organism: Dendrobates tinctorius (assembly GCF_039654945.1). Classification (NCBI taxonomy): domain Eukaryota; kingdom Metazoa; phylum Chordata; class Amphibia; order Anura; family Dendrobatidae; genus Dendrobates; species Dendrobates tinctorius. Next base: position 60,412,385 of record NW_027361698.1, on the reverse strand, counting down.
GAGGCCCACTGAATATCAGAGCGCTATGTCACAGGCTCGATGCAGCAGGTGTGAAAAAAGTGACTACAGGATAAGGGAGATTTTGAATTTCTGCAGACACTTGTGGACACTGGACACTTGGATTGTGTGAGGCCCACTGAATATCACAGCGCTATGTCACAGGCTCGATGGCACAGGTGTGAAAAAAGTGACTACAGGATAGGGGAGATTTTGAATTTCTGCAGACACTTGTGGACACTGGACACTTTTGGATTATGTGAGGCCCACTGAATATCAGAGCGCTATGTCACAGGCTCGATGGCACAGGTGTTAAAAAAGTGACTACAGGATAAGGGAGATTTTGAATTTCTGCAGACACTTGTGGACACTGGACACTTTTGGATTGTGTGAGGCCCACTGAATATCAGAGCGCTATGTCACAGGCTCGATGGCACAGGTGTGAAAAAAGTGACTACAGGATAAGGGAGATTTTTAATTTCTGCAGACACTTGTGGACACTGGACACTTTTGGATTGTGTGAGGCCCACTGAATATCAGAGCGCTATGTCACAGGCTCGATGGCACAGGTGTGAAAAAAGTGAATTGTAGAATTGGGCAGAATAGGAATCTCCCTAGAGTGTAGGTCTGTAAGAACGGAACAAGGCCTCCACTTATCCTTCCACAGTGACACACAGATAGCTTCACTGTGGCTGTGATAACAGCCATTACACGGTACTGTGTGAGGAGCGTACACCGCTGTATGGTGTGAATAAATGCACGCTCAGTACCTTAGCAGGACAAAAAAAAAAATTGGGATTGCTTTTAAAAAAGCAGTTTGCAGAGCAGTGGGGAAACAGCAATGCAGCTGTCAGGAAGCCTTAGAAGGCAGCCTAACAACCAACACCGCTGATCCACCACAATATAGCCTCCCCTTGCACTGCACACACAGTGACTGGTGTGTTGCACAGGCAAAATCGCTAGCAGCAGAAGCAGTTTTTTTGTCTTCTTCCCTGCCTAACGCTCTCCCTACAGAATCAGCAACCTCTCCCTATGCTAAGATCGGCAGAAGTAAGATGGCGGTCGGCGTGCACGCCCTTTTATAACCCCTGTGACGCCCACCAAAGCAAGCCAATCACTTGCATGCCCTTCTGAAAGATGGTGGTGACCCCTGCCTCTGTCATCACGTTGCCCACAGTGTCCGTGGATCCTGATTGGCTGAAAAAGAGCGCTAAACAAACTTTTGAAACGCGACTTTGGCGCGTAAGTCGCCGACCTCGTGGCCGACCTCATCCTAGGGTCGGGTTTCGTTTCATGAAACCCGACTTTGCCAAAAGTCGGCGACTTTTGAAATTGTTCGACCCGTTTCGCTCATCTCTACTCTCATGCCCATCCAATAGAATCGTCTACGGCCTGTGGCTTCTGTCTTTTTCACTCCAAAGTGACCAGACAGATCATTATAGGCAGTGAGGACCATGTCTACATCTCTCCCTGCGATCACAATTTGATGGAGATGAGTAACGGTGATGGGATCCATGCTACTACGATACAGCAATCCTTTCTTCTCAAAGAACCGTTTTCACTGTCTCTACAGACAAAGTAATTGAGGGTCAGCATCGCCTCTGCGAATTCTCCCGGGAGGTTTTCCCGTGATTAGTAATTCCCAAATTTCTGCAATCACTCGACTTTCCGTCTGTACTTGTATCCATTTAATTTCCTGTAGCGAAGAGTCAGAGCTCCTGTGGGTATGACAAGGAATGATTGGTGGCGCAGTGGTGGGAGCAGGCGGTGTGTAAGCAGTACCTCTGATCATATCGGATAATCCACTTCTCTTTTAAATATTGCCTAGCAGTGATCATTACTACCCAGTGACTACCGAAACTCTACTATAAAAGGGCGACTATGTGATAAAGGCCTTTTTTTTAGGCCATTGTATCAGTTTCCCTGATGTTTCCCCTTATTATTTAAATTTGGCCTTCTGGAGGCGGTGTAACCAGTTACACGTGTAATTCTGAAATTCACCTGCTGGAGGCGGTGTATCCGGCTACACGTTATATTATTTAAATTTGCCCTACTGGAGGCGGGGTATCCAGGGTCACGTGTGCCATAGAAATTCGCCTTGCTGGAGGCGGTGTGTCCAGTCACATGTAACCATCACAGTTACCGTAAACTTTCTCAACTTTCTATATTCTTGTCGAATCCATACTGGGCCTGAGAGTGTCTGTGTCTGCCTCCTGAAATATATACGGAGATTTAGAATGTTTAAACTATACTATATATACCTGGTATCTGGTGATACTGTATCCTTTTTCAACTTTTTATATTATTGTCTAATCCATACTGAGCCTGTGAGCGTCTGTGCCTGACTCATGAAATATATACGGAGATTTACAATTATCCCTAGACTATATACAGCTGTACGCTTCTGATACAGTACCATATATCTGCTGGTATTTTGGGTCCATTTTCACAAAAATTAGGAAGTATGGTTGAAGAGGCTGTGGATGTGGGCGTGGGGGGGCCAGCTGGCACTGATGGTGGTTGTGGTGGTGCATCTGCTGGTAGTGCCAAAAGTACAATAGCACCTAAGGCAGGAGGTGTGGAGCCTGCATCATGGTCTGGGTCCGGAAGGCTCCCTTTTCTGGGAGTAGGTAAACCGCTTTTAAAGCCAGAGAATCAGGAACTGCTTTTGGCTTACATTGCCGAAACAGCCTCCAGCTCTATCGCCTCCTCTTCTGAAGTTTCAAAAAATGCAAGCACTGAGTCGTCAGTGCCAGCTTCTGGTCAGGAACACTTTTGGTGAGGGTGAAGGATGTGGCAGCCCACACTTCAGATTACTCCATGGAGCTCTTTTCACATACCATGCCTGGGTTATCAAGTCAAATCCAGAATTCCCCAGTCCAACATCAGTCAGAGATGGAGTGCACTGATGCACAGCCACTGCTAGATGATTCTGCTGGTACATTCTCCCACAGCACTACATTCCCCTCACTCTCTACAGAGCCAGAATCTGACCCTGATGAAACTCCGGTGCCCCTTCCCACATACTATACCACCATACACGGTGACCCAGCGGAAGGTGCAGATGAAAGTGCCAGTTCCCTGAGCAGGTGAGGGGGCATACTCATGGGTGACGGCACAGGCTAAGGCCCCTCATAGTACGCAAAAGTGTCTCTGCCGGTGGCAGGGCCCACTCGCCGTCAGACACTCCGGCGTACTATGAGGGGCCCTGTGCCAGTGCCGTTGCCCTGGAGTGGGACCCCCTTGCTTGCTCAGGGCCACAGCACTTGCAATACTTACCTCTCCCTGCTCTACCGCCGTGACATTTTCCGCATTTCCTGACAGTGACATTCAGGTCAGAGAGTGCGATGACATCACGTCTGTATGCTCTCTGCCTAAAAAGTCCAAGTGCAGAGAGCTGGAAGATGGTGACGCTGAGAAGTCCAGAGTAGAGCAGTGCCCAGCGTGGAGAGGTATTTAATTTTTTTAAAGGTTGGGAGCAATTTTTGGGGAACACTATACACTGGAGAATGATATATGGGGCCCATCATACACTGGAGCATCATCCTTGAGGCCCATCAAATACTGAAGCATTCCAAATGGGGGACATCAGACACTGGAGCAGCATTTACAGGGCCCATTATACACTGCAGCATTAGAAATGGGGCCCATTATATATGGAGCATTATTTGGGCCCATAAGACACTGGAGCATCATCCATGGGGCCCATCATATACTGGAGCATTCTAAATGGGGCAGATTATATATGGAGCATTATTTGGGCCCATAAGACACTGGAGCACCATCCATGGGACCTATCATATACTGGAGCATTCTAAATGGGGCAGATTATATATGGAGCATTATTTGGGCCCATCATACACTGGAGCATCATCCATGAGGCCCATCATATACTGGAGCATTCCAAATGGGGGACATCAAACACTGGAGCAGCATTTACTGGACCCATTATACACTGGAGCATTAGAAATGGGGACCATTATATATGGAGCATTATTTGGGCCCATCATCTATGGGGACCATCATATACTGCAGCATTATGTGGAGCTCCTCATATACTGTATGGAACATTATATGGGACCAATTATTCTGTATGGAGAAATATATGGGGCTCATTATTCTGTATGGCACACTATGTGGTGGCCATAATACTGTATGGAGTAATAAACTGTCCGTTTTTTGAGCTATTGTAGAATGTAAAATAGATATCAGTCATGTCATGCAAGAAGTGGAGTATTTTTCATTGTACTATACCTATATTTCTGTGCCGTATTGGAGCATCATGAATTGTTGTATGTGTTAAAGGGGCGCACTGACATTCTTTGGCCCGGGGCACACGAAAGCCTGGAGCCAGCCCTACCCCCCCACAACTTTAGCCAAATAACCCCTAGTTTTTAATGCGTAACTATTATTATAAAGTAAATTAAGGTTGACAAGCTTAAGTGATAAGAATTGATGTTGTTTTGCACTGTAGGTGTGTTTACTGTCCTCCACTCCCTTTCGACTTTGCTTCCCCATTGACTTGCATTGGGTTTCGTGTTTCAGTCGGACCTCTGACTTTTCCCTATAGTCGGACGATTTCGTTCGACTCGACTTTTGCGAAAGTCGGGTTTCATGAAACCCTACTAGACGCTAAAAAAGGCAAAGTCGCTCATCTCTACTTTTGACGTCTCTTGCAAGCCTTAATTAATTGTCAGCTTTAGATAATCTGATTAGTGCCCTGCAGGTTCTGCCAACTGCATTATAATATTTAGATATGCCTCCCTCTTTCCATTTGATAAACATTTCTTTCTTCCTTTTTAGCATGTATTTAATCACATTTGTCACATTTAAAGTGACTTTCCTGGGCCTATACGACAGAAAATACTCAAAAGTGACACCATTCCAAAAACTTCCCTCTAAAGGTGTTCAAAAAAACAAACAAGAAGTTTATTAACCCTACAGGTACTTCACAGGAACTAATGGAATTTGGAAGTAAAAAATGAACGCTTTACTTTTTTTCACAAAAATTTTAATTTGGACTGATATTTTTTATTTTCGCAAGGGTAAAAGTTAAAAATAGGCCCCAAAATGTGTTGTGCAATTTCTCCTGAGTATGTGATACTCCACACATGCGGAAAACTACTGTTTTGGTGCACAAGCAGGGCTTGGAGTGGAAAAATCACCACTTGACTTTTTGAATGTAAAATTTGCTGGAAAAATTAGCGGAGCCATGTCGCATTTGAAGAGCCCCCTAATGTGCCTAAACAGTGGAAACCGCTCACAAGTGACACCATTTTGAAGGTATACCCAGGGAGCTTATGTAGATGTGTGGTGTGCACCCCAAGGTGCTTCACAGAAGTTTCTAACATTGTGCCGTGAAAAATTATAAAAATTACATTTTTCACACAAAAATATTTTTTAGCCCCAAGTTTGGCATTTTCACAAGAGTAATGGGAGAAATTGCACCATACAATTTGCTGTGCAATCTCTTCTGAGTATGCCAATATCTCATATGTAGAGAAAAACAACTGTTTTTTTGCACGGCTAGGCTCAGAAGGGAAGGAGCACCGTTTGACTTTTTGAATGCAAAATTTGCTAGAACAATTATTGGACACCATGTTGTATTTGGAGAACCCTGATGTGCCTAAAGAGTGAAAACCCCTCACAAGTTACCCCAGCTTTGAAGCCAAATACCTCAGGGAACTTATCTAGATGTGCGCTGAGCACCTTGAACCCCCATTTGCATCACAGAAGTTTATTATGCTGAGTTGTAAAAATAAAAAAAATCAATTTTTTTGCCACAAATTAGTGATTACATTGAACCCACAGGTGCTTCATCACAAAATTTGTTGTGCAATTTCTCCTGAGCACGCTGACACAAAATATGTGGTAAAAATGACTTTTGAAGCACAGTGCAAAGCTCAGAAGAGATGTGTCATATTTGAGTTCACATTTTGCAGGACTGGTTTGAGGGTGCCATGTCACATTAGTAGAGCCCCTGAGGTGCCAAAACAACAGAATCCCCCATAAGTGACCTCATTTTACAACCTACACCTCTCAATAAATTCATCTATGGGTGCAGTGATCATATTGACATTACAGGTGTAATTGGGCAGTAGAAAAAAAATAATTACATTTTTATGACCAAAATTTTGTTTTGGCCCCAGATTTTACATTTTTACACTTGGAAATTAGTAAACATGGCACCAAAACGTGTCTTTTTCAGATGTGCACAAAACTCTTGCAGTCCGTGCTTTTATGCATGCCTAAAAACAGACAGTGCCAGATCATAGGCCAGATGGCATCCACACTGCCTCCATCTGCCTCATTATAGGGAATCTTCCACTGGGGGTTTCTACTGAATAGCGTATTTCAGAAATTTACATGGAAACCCCAGTGTAAGTGCTCAGCCTAGCGTGCAGGATAAATGTGTGGCGAGCCTTACCTCGATCTTTGGGAAGCAGAATGAACAAATCAACATCAGGTGAAGAATTGGTTGTATTTATTTTTTACACGGTACCTCATGAGGTATAATTGATTAGTCAACTTTATTTTGCAGGTCGGTGTGATCACAGCAATACCAGACATATTATTTTTAATGTGTGGCTGCTGTCACACACTAAGATATGCTTTTTATTGCACATCACCATATTTTGATAGCTAAAACTTTTCAATATTTCGGCTGACAGAGTCATATGAGGGCTTGTTTTTATTGGAACAAATTTATATTTTTACTGGTACTATTTTAGGGCACATGCCATTTTCTGATTGCTTTCTATTCTTATTTTTTGGAGTCAGAAAGAACAAAAAACAGCAATTCAGGAAATTTATTTTTTTTCTTTACTCCCTTAACCCCAAGGGTGATTTGCATGTTAATGACCGGGCAAATTTTTCAGTTCTGACCACTGTCCTTTATGAGGTAATAACTATGGAACGCTTCAACAGATCTTGGCGATTAGGAGTTTGTTTTCTTGTTTGTACTTCACTTTAGTGGTCAAATTTATTCGATATAATTTGCATTTATTTGTGAAAAAAACGGAAATTCGTTGAAAATTTGGAAAATGTTATAATTTTCAAACATTGAATTTTTATGGCCTTAAAGCAGAGAAATGTCACAAAAAAAGTTAATAAATAACATTTCCCACATGTCTACTTTACATCAACACAACTTTGGAAACAATTTTTTTTGTTAGGAAGTTATAAGGGTTAAAAGTTGACCAGCGATTTCTCATTTTTACAACAAAATTTAAATTTTATTTAGGGACCACCTCAGTCACTTTTAGGGGTCTATATGGCAGAAAATACCCAAAAGTGACACCATTTTAAAATATGCAGCCCTCAAGCTGATCAAAACCACATTCAAGAAGTTTATTAACCTTTCAGGTGTTTCACAGGAGCAGAAGCAACGTGGAAGGAAAAAATTAACATTTAACTTTTTAGTCACAAAAATGATAATTTAGCAACATTTTTTTATTTTCCCAAGGGTAACAGGAGAAATTGGACCCCAAACGTTGTTGTCCAATTTGTCCTGAATATGCTGATAAACCATATGTGGGGGAGAACCTCTGTTTGGGCACAAGGCAAGGCTCGGAAGGGATGGAGCGCCGTTTGACTTTTTCAACCTAAAATTGGCTGGAATTGAGATCGGATGCCATGTTGCATTTGTAGAGCCCCTGATGTGCCTAAACAGTGGAAACCCCCCACAAGTGACCCTATTTTGGAAACTAGATCCCCTAAGGATCTTATCTAGCTGTGTGTTGAGCATTTTGAACCCCCAAGTGTTTCACTAAAGTTTACAATGCCCGGGCGAGAAAAAAATATATATTTTTTCCACAAAAATGATTTTCTAGTCCCCAATTTTTAATTTTCCCAAGGGTAAAAGGAGAAATTGGACCCCAAAAGTCATTGTCCAATTTATCCTGAGTATGCTGGTACCCCATATGTGGAAGAAAACTACTGTTTGGGCACACGTCTTGGCTTGGAAGGGAAGTAGTGACGTTTTGGAATGCAGAAATTGATTGAATGTTCTGCTGGTGATATGTTCCGCTTACAGAGCCCCTGATGTGCTTAAACAGTAGAAACCCCACACAAGTGACCACATTTTGTAAACTAGACCTCCTAAGGAACTTATCTTGATGTGTGGTGAGCACTTTGAACCCTCAAGTGTTACACTAAAGCTTATAATGCTCGGGTGTGAAAATAAAAAATCCTGTGTTTTGCCCACCAAAGTGATCTATTAGTCCCAATTTTTAATTTTCCCAAAGGTAACAGGAGAAATTTTAACCCCAGAAGTTGTTGTCCAATTTATCTTGAGCATGCTGGTACCCCATATGTGGGAAAAAACTGTTTGGGGACACATCGGGGCTCGAAAGGGAATTAGTGACGTTTTGGAATGCAGACTTTGGTGGAATGGACTGCGGGTGTCATGTTCCATTTGCAGAGCCCCTGATGTGCCAAAACAGTAAAAAAAAACACAAGTGACATCATTTTGGAAACTAGACTCCCAAGGAACTTATCTAGATGAGCCTCCTTTAGAACTTATCTGTTTCCTGTAAAGTAAATTAGTAGTGCATGGAGGTGTGACACAATTTGAAGCAATCTTTCACACACAGGCTCAAAGCATTGTATGGTTGGAGGAGTTGATCAGAGAGATCAACGCCCCCCATGTTTTTTTGTACCCCAGTACACAGGTCAGTTTGGTGACCTGTGTAGAGGTACCCCATACAGTGCTGAGAGCACTGCCATCACCATGTATGGTGGTCAAGAGAAGGATATCCCTCTTGTCCTTGTACTTGGCACCCAGCAGATGGTTGCTACATTGGGCTCTGCTCTCACCTTTTCTGAGCATCTGCCCAAGTAGCGTCTTCAGGAGGCGTCTCTGATTTTTGCAGACAGTACTGCAGGCTGCAGAGAGGGATTTGTAGAGTGGGATGCTGGTATAAAAGTTATCAGTGTAGAGGTGATAACATTTAACCAGCAGTGTGTGCACCAAATCCCACACAATTTTCCCACTCACACCCAGGACAGGAGGACACTCAGGGGGTTCAATCCTGGTGTCCTTTGCTTCATACCCTCTAAACCTGTGGGTGTACCCTGAGGTACTCTCACACAGTTTGTAGAGTTTGATTCTGTACTGGACCCTTTTGCTCGACAGGTACTGACGGAATCTGAACCCTCCTTTAAAATGAATTAAGGACTCATCCACGCAGAGGTCCCTTTGGGGCACGTACACTTCAGCAAACTTTTTGTTGAAGTGCTCGATGACCAGCCGAACTTTGAACAGACGGTCAAAGTTGGGGTCATCTCGTGTGGGACGCTGTGCATTATCGGTATAATGCTGGAATTTGTGGATGGCCTCAAAACGGGTCCAGGCCATGACCATTCGGAACACTGGAGTGTTATATAAAATATCAACCCTCCAATATTGCCGAAGTTCTGGCTACTTCAGGATCCCCATGTGGAGGACCAGGCCCCAAAACTGCATCATTTCAACTGTGTCGCAGGAGACCAGTTAGAATATGATGAAATGGAGTTTTGCGCCAAAAATTGACGAGCGTGCTAATTAGTTTGCTCCACCATGAGGAGTGGTGAGGCGGGTGGTGTTGAATTTGATTCCTGATTCCGCCACAAAATCAGGAATCACTGGCTTGTAGTTTTCAGGGGGCAAGGTCCACATGGTCCATAATGGGGTGCACTGGTTCAGGTTCTGCAATGGCGGGCGCTGCCTCATCTTCTGTCCTGGGGCGTCTGCATGGTGGTTCCGCAGGACCTGAGCAGGAAGATGAGAAGGAGGAAGAGGAAGAGGATGAGGACAAAGAATTGGAAATGTAAAGAAATGTGGGATCCTCTCCCTCGCTATCTGTGTCGGAGGCAAGGAAAGAATATGCCTCCTCCAATGAATAACGCTGTTGGGATGACCGTGATAAGTGGGACTTTTTTTGTGAATATGGTGCTTGGGTGTACTTTATTGTAACTATGTGAATGGGGGGATAATGATTGGTGCAAACTATTCTGAAAAGAAAAAGCTAAAAGGAAAAAAGCAAATAGAGAGAAAAAAATACCTGTGAAAAGAAAAGTCTAAAACAACAGGCCCTAGCTCTAATAAGTGAACTGCATCACTTATCAAAGTTCAGCGGCTGCTGATTGTGCGCACGGGTGTGGTGCAAGGGGTGTGTGAAAAAAAGGAAAATGGCAGGCACAAGCTCTTATAAGTGAACTGCATCTCTTATCAAAGTTTGGCGGCTGCGGGATGTGTGTACAGAGTTGGTACAAAGGGAGCTGAGGGAAAAGAGGCGAGCACGAGTGTTGATCGGTGAACTGCATCACCAATCAACACTCAGAGGTTGCTAAATGTACGCATTGAGGCGGGGCAAAGGAGGGTGGAGGGGGGTAAAAAGAAGGGGGAAGGGGGATTGGGGGTTCAGGGTGGATGAAGAGAGATTGGGCAGGGATCAGGTAACACTTACAGATGTAGTGTCTCTTTTTTCTTTCTTCTTTCTTCAGCAGGGATTGTGGTGTTACAGGCTGCTGTGGCACCACAATACCCAGCACAGGAGAAGCTGTGTAACCGCTCTGCAGGAATCCTCAGATTGAGTGAGGACCCCTGCAGAGCAGTAACATAGTAACATAGTTTTGAATGCTGAAGGAAGACCTTATGTCCATCTAGTTCAGCCTAATTTTAGTGCAGCTGTTCTGCATTGTTGATCCTGGGGAAGGCAAAAAACCCACAGAGTAGAAGCCAATTTTCTCCAAAGGGAAAAAATTCCTTCCCCTAAGCTGGGTCAATCATCTACCTATAATATTCTGTTATTCGTAACCTTCTATACTGTTACTCACAAGAAATGCATCCATACCTTTCTAAAAATTCATTCAGTGAGTTGGCCATCACCACTTCCTCAGGAAGAGAATTCCAGAGCCTCACTGCTCTTACCGTGAAGAACCCTCTTCTATGCTGGTGCAGAAATTGTCTTTCTTCCAAATGAAGAGAAAGGCCCCCTTGTTCTTGTCACAGTCCTTGGTGCAAACAGTTCATTGGAGAGATCTCTGTATTGCCCTCTGATATACTTGTACATATATATTAAGTGTCCCCTAAGTCTTCTCTTTTCTAAAGTAAATAGACCTAATTTTGATAACCTTTCTGGGTATTGTAGTGAACTAACTCCATTTATCATTTTAGTAGCCCGCCTTTGAACCCTTTCAAGTTCAGTAATATCTTTCTTGAACACCGGCGTCCAAAATTGCACACAATACTCCAAGTGTGGTCTGACGAGTGATTTGTCAGACAGGTCACAGGCAGGTTAGAGACAGGTCACAGAGCGGTCACACTGCTGCTGTGACTTGTCATTGGTGAGATCGAATGATCACATCGATCCCACCAATCACTGATGACCCTGGTGACCATGGCAACTGCCTAGGATCGCTCCGATCCTAGGCAGGTCACATCCAAGTTACCAGCAGGGCACAGAGTGTGACTGCAGCTGTGCCCTGTGATTGGAGCTATCTATGATTACATTGATCACGCCAATCAGCTCCTGCAGGCCCTGACAGGCCTGTCCTAGGCTTTGACCTAGGATTGGTGCTATTACAGTACCGATCCAGGCCAGTACCAGCAGGGCACAGCAAGGTAATACCGCTGCTGTGCCCTGCAATTGGCACAATCGATGCGATCGGCGATCGCGCCAATCCATGGCTTGAGTACATCAGTACTTGATCCTAGCCTGGGACATCATTGTTTCAGCCACTCCAATTGGCTGAAACGATGAGAAAGGCTGTGATTGGCTGTTGAGAAGTGAACAGCCAATCACAGCGATCAGGAGGGTGGCGACAGACCCCGGGATGCGAAGGCCATTTTCCTTCAGGTAAGATGGCATCAGAATTTTAATGCGATCACCGCGACTTAATGCGACATCGCGACCTAAGTGCCATGATGTACAATCCATCCATGGGAGTTGAGTCCCAAGGCACATGGATGGGATTGTACATCATATGGCAGAAAGAGGTTTATATTGTTCCGAGTGTTGTAAAATTGATAAGGCAGCTTTATTCTTTGGGTCAATATGATTACAACTATAACACATTTATATTTTGAGGGGTTTTGGAGCTTTTGCACAATAACTGTTTTATTCTGAGTGCTATAACTTTTTAATTTTTTTGCTGACAGGGCTTTATGGCAGCTTGTTTTTTGAGGGACAAGATGAAATTTTCAGAGATACCATTTTTATTTACATTGGTCTTATTTATTGTGTTTTATTCCACTTTTTGTTTGGCGGTATTATGATAAAGCATAGTTTTTTATTTATTTTTTCAGTGTTCACTGAAGGGATTAACTGGTAGGACAGTTTTATATATGTCTTTTCATTCTGTACACAACAATACAAAATATACAACATATATACATGTTAATGTATTTATTGGATTTATGCTTTTTTTTGTTCTTTACTTTGCGATTTTTTAAAAAAAACTATTTTTACAATTTATATTAACTTTTTTTTACTTTTTTTTTACCTTGTCCCATAATGGCACATAAGCTATGTACTGAGTGCATTGCAGAGCATTAGAACAGTGTCTGACATACTGGGAGGAGGCGTGCTCTCAGCATGAACTGACAGGCCACCATCCCTAGGTGACCCTGTGGCCATGTTTCTCCCCGGGGTAACCATGGAGACCATCGGTATAACGCGATCGCAATGCATTATGCTGATGGGAGCACAGAGGGAGCTCCCTCCCTCTGTGATGCCTCGCGATGTTGCTATTACTGTTGACAATGGCATTACAGAGGTCAAACATTCATGTTCGCTGCTAGCACCGATCATGAATGTTGCTGACACCTGCATTTGATGGCAGCGGTATTCAACGTGAGCCCACACGATCATGGCGCAGTATATATACGGTGATTTGCAGTAACACAGCTCCTGTGGTGCTATATACTGTATGTACATATATATGGTGCACGTCGGGAAGGGGTTAATTTAAAAAAATATATTTTGGTATTTGCAAACAAATACAATTGCACTTTTAGTGCCCTAAGGAGTATGTGAACAGTGAAAATAGAAATTTAGAAATGAACTACGATATAGACAGTAAACTACATACAACATTGAGATAATATAAGCAAAAGAAAAAGGAGTACAATTACCCATAAAAATTATATAAACTTTATTACATAACAATAAATGTTCAATCCAAAAATAGAAAAATTAAAATACATAAAAAGTGAAGGATACATGACAGATTATCTGACACATTCACCAAATTGTATAGACCAGGGCTTCAGTGACTATAAAATATAAATAACAATATAATCTACACATAGATCAATATAACATTATCAAAGTGCTGGGCATTCACAGACCAGTGTATATATAGTCAGCTCAATCTATATCACCATAAATATGGTCCTATAAACCTCCATAAATTAGCCAAAATAACCACCCAACAGACCTACCGAACAATGAATGAGTCTGAGGGCTATGTATTTAACCTCTAAACCCCACCCTGTAGTGGAGATATGGTGGACAGCCTCCCACACACTCTTCATCTGTCCACAAAAACATAGCCATAAACATGGCCACCCCTCTCAGCACATAACTTCCTGGAGAAAACTTCTAGGTTTCAAATCACTGAAGCTAATAGCCTCAGTGAAACATATTTCCCATACAGTATATTGCAAGTGACTTTGTCACAATATATATTGCAAGACGGTGAGTTTCAGACATAATTTATTACTAGTAACCAGCATCCGACTGGAACACCTTGGGCCCACCAGAGAAAATCATTCTCGGGGCCCACTATGTAGCTACATAGAAATAAATGCAAGACCACCAATTGTGTGGTAAAACACTCTATCAGGGTATAATATAAGGTAGTACATTAATTATGTAGCAGGGGTTGGGGTAGCCCCCTCATAGAATATAATGTAGCCTCTCTCATAGAATATAATGCAGCCCCCCTCATAAAATAATGTAGCTCCTCTCATAGAATATAATGCAGCCCCTCACAAAATATAATGCAATCCCCTCATAAGGTATAATGCAGTCCCCCCCACCATAGAATATAATGTAGCACCCTCATAGGGTATACTGCAGCCCACGCATATAGTATAATGCAACCCCACCACAGAATATAATGCAGCCTCCCAGAGTATACAGTAGCCTCCTCATAGGGCATATTGCTGCCCTATCATATAGTATGATGCAGCCCCCCAGAGAATAATGCAGCCCCACCACAGAATATAATACAGAATAATTGCCCATTCCACCACCTCAGTCATTGCCTACTCCCCCACCACCACCATTGTCCTTTCCACCACTACCATCATTGTCTTTTCACACCACAGCCATCATTGATTTCTCCCCCACCATCCCCATCATTGCCCATTTCAACACCTCCATCATTGCCACCCCCACCACCATCATTGCCTTCTCCCCCACCACTCCATCATTGCCCATTTCACCATCTCAATCATTGCCTCATCCCCCACCATCACTATTATCCTTTCCACCACTACCATCATTGTCCTTTACACAACAACCATCATTGATTTCTCCCCCACCACCCCATCATTGCCCATTTCAACACCTCCATCATTGCCTCCCTCACCACCATCATTGCCTTCTCCCCCACCACCCCATCATTGCCCATTTCACCACCTCCATCATTGCCTCCTTCCCCACCACCCCATCATTGCCAATCTCCAATACACACATTTCCAATACACACACAGCAACACTCTCTCACTCACACACAAAGCACTGCACCACATACACTCACATCACTGCACCACTCTCTCACACTCACTTACAAAGCACTGCACCACATACACCCACACACGCATGCACACACACACAGACCCACAGCACCACTCACCTCTCCGCAAGTACCCCACAGCACATCACGACAGCCTCTTCCTCACTGGCAGCTTTCTGTCTGAAACAGCCGCGCACTGAATGATGACATCATCCAGCTGTGCTGTCTCAGACAGGAAGCGCCAGGCAGGAAGCAGGACGCCGGGATGTGCTGCAGGGAACTTGAGGAGAAGTGGGGGAGCTGTGTGTCTGCTCTGCTTGCGTGTGTGTATGCGGTGCGGTGCTTTGTGTGTGAATGTGAGAGTGTGGAGTGGTGGTGGTGGGGCTTTACATGCGTGTTAACTGCAGCCTGTAGCTAATACTACCCGCTATTAAAGTGAAATGGTATTCACGCCTCTCCACGCCCATGGGGGCATGGATAAGCGTGAATATTAATTTCTCTTTAGCGGCGGGGACAGGTTCCTGTCTCCAGCTGCTGTTCTGCTGACACAGGGCAGGGCCACTTCACTCTGGGGCCTCATAGCCACTGGCTGGGGGCCCATGGAGCAGTGGGGGTTCTTGGCAGTCCTGGCCAGTATGGCAGAAGGTGTCAGTGCCTGGGCCCACTGGAGAATCCTCCGGTTCTCTGGTGGGCCAGTACGACCCTGCCAGTAATTGCCACCATTGCCATCCTTATCTCTAATTTGTTACGTTTTGTGTTTATTTAAACTTAAACAAATTGGAAATCAAATAATTAGCTTTTTTACTTTACATCAAAATGGAAGAATGGACATAACACCAAAATAGGTATAAATTTATGATAAGATAAGCTAATAACTGAATAACTGAGCTCAGCAGAAGCTATTGGAGTCATTGTTGGACTACAAGTATATAGGGTTGCGGTGAGTACAATCTGGGTCACAGAGACAAAGAAGTAATTTGAACTTGCTTGGGAAGCTTGGGAAGCTGTGTATGATTCTATTTGATTTCTTTACAGATGAGGAAGCCTGCTGATGTTTAGTTACAGTCCACACAGGCAGGTATTTATTTTGTTTTGTAATGCTGTTGATTCGCAGTATATATGAAGATAATAAAGTTGGCTGCAGTCAGCTTGGAACCTAATCCACTGTGTCAGAGTGAAAGTACTGTGCCAGACAATGGTGATCCCGAGAGATAATTGACATCCAAGTTGTCACAATTCATAATTGCCACCTAACTGTAGAACTGCATACAGTGAAGGAATATTCCAATAATTTCTCCAAAGCTAGGTAAATTTTAAATACATCAATGTGTAATACACTACAACCAACTGTAAAGCAAGACTATAGTCTCCTACTGGTCATTGATGTTACTAAAAAGCTTCCTCTGATCTACAGTGGGGAAAGTTAATATTTGATACACTGCCGGTTTTGCAAGTTTTCCCACCTTCAAAGAATGGAGCGGTCTGTAATTATTATCATAGGTACACTTCAACTGTGAGGTAGGGATGAGCGAGTATACTCATTAGGATTCGGTACTCGGTGAGTAATGTGGTACTCGAATCCTGGCGAGTATTTCACTACTCGCCTTGCAATATTCGGCACAGCCTGCACAGTCCCCGCACAGCCAAGCGCAGTCCCCGCACAGTCCCCGCACAGCCCAGCACAGTCCCCGCACAGTACCTGCACAGCCCTGCACAGTCCCGCACAGCCCTGCACAGTCCCGCACAGACCTGCACAGTCCTGCACAGTACCTGCACAGCCCAGCACAGGCCAGCACAGTCCCCACACAGCCCTGTTGTGAATTTGCTTTCTGGCCTACCTCTGGTTACTACTGAAGGTAGTGGAGCTGGTCGAATTGAGAAAGGGGTTGCGAGTTCTCTTTCTGGGCTCCCACTGGTGGTTACTGGAGGTAATGAGCTGATCTGATTAACAGAGGCTTGCCACCTGATAATGAGGAAGACGATTGGAGATCTCTGGGGTTTCAGACTGGATTTAAGACAGCCGACTCCCTCTATCCCTGCTGGTGATTTTCTTTCTGCCTCCTGAGGTCTTAGTTTCCAGCTCAGTCCCTGCATGTTCAGCTAAGTGTTCATTTGCTATTCTTTTTACATTTGATCTGGTTTTGTCTATTTCAGTTTTGTGTGGGTCAGCCAGCTCCGGCTGGGGCTGTGCTGAATCACCATCCATATGTTACTGCTTGTGCCAGTTTGTTCTTGTCCCTTATTAGATTGGCCTCTTTTTGCTCTGCTTTCAGAATATACCAGAGTGCTGATATAGTGGGCGAAGTGGTACGACTTCTGTATTGTTTGCATCAGACGGTGTGGACTTTTTTGCAGGGTTTTTTGCGTGATTGCAGACAGTGTCTTTCTTTTCCTGTCTTGTCTAGTCAGTGTGGGCCCCATCGTTTGCTCAGTCTATTTTCCTACCTGCGTTTGTGTTTTCATCTTGTCTCACTGACAATATATGTTTGGGGGCTATCTATTCCTTTGGGGTCTGCTCTGGGGCAGTTTAGATTTCCCCTTTCTTGCTTTAGGCTTAGTTAGCTCTCCGGCTGTGCCTAGGCATCTAGGATCATCGTAGGCATGCTCCACGGCTACTGCTAGTTGTGTGGATAGGATCAGCGGTCTGCAATCCACTTAGTTACCAACCTCTCTGGTTTTCTGTGGCTTAGCTTGGGCTTGCTCTCCTCCTTGGCGACCCAATCATAACAGAATCACCAGCCTAACTACAGACTCTAGGGTACTCAAAAGAAGGAAAGAATTGTAAAAAAAAAAAAAAGTGTCAGAATTTTTTTATATATTTTTTCCTCTTTTTCTCTGGGGCTGTAGGAGGATTTTTTCTTTAATGGACATTAAGCAATTGTCCGATCGGGTTCAGCAGCTCGCTGCTGAAGTGCAGGGAATTTCTGCCTTTCTCGCTCAATCATCTGCTTTTGAACCAAAGATTCCTACTCCTGATGTGTTTTCTGGGGATCGGTCTAAATTTTTGAATTTTAAGAATAATTGTAAACTATTTCTTGCATTGAAGCCTAATTCATCGGGGAGCTCTGTGCAGCAAGTTAAAATTTTCATCTACCTGCTGCGCGGCTATCCCCAGGATTGGGCTTTTTCTCTGAAATCTGGAGATCCAATTCAGACTAATGTGGATGCATTTTTTCAAGCCTTGGGGTTGTTGTATGATGAACCTAATGCTATTGATCAAGCTGAGAAAACCTTATTGGCATTGAACCAGGGTCAGGTTTCTGCAGAGTTATATTGTCAAAAATTCCGAAAGTGGGCAGTTCTTACTAAATGGAATGACGATGCCCTAGCAGCTCTCTTTCGGAAGGGTTTGGCAGAAACCATAAAAGATGTTATGGTGGGATTTCCTGTTCCCTCTGGTTTTGACGATTCTATGTCATTGGCCATTAAAGTTGATCGGCGTTTACATGAACGTAAAACTACACGAGAGGCGTTGCCGCCTTTTGAACGAACGTCTGAACCCATGCAATGTGATAGGGTTTCGTCTAGGGCGCAACGTCAGGTGTTTAGAAGGCGTAATAAGCTGTGTTTTTTCTGTGGAGACGCCTCTCATACTATTTCTGTCTGCCCTAAACGAGAAAAACGTTTTGCTCACACATTTGTGGTGGGCAGTGTACAGCCTAAGTTCCTTTTGGCAGCTACTCTGATCTGCTCCTTGTCTACATTTTCCGCTAAGGCTTTTGTAGATTCAGGAGCAGCTTTGAATCTGAAGGATTTAGACTTTGCTAAACGTTGTGGTTTTCCCATGATACCCCTGCGGACTCCTATCCCTTTGAGGGGTATTGATGCTACTCCTTTGGTGGAGAATAAACCCCAGTTTTGGACCCAGGTGATAATGTGGGTCGCCCCGGACCACCAAGAAAATTGTACATTTTTGGTGTTGCACAATTTGCATGATACTATTGTTCTGGGTTTTCCCTGGTTGCAAACTCATAATCCTGTTTTGGATTGGAAATCTGTGTCTATAGTGAGTTGGGGTTGTCAGTGTGTTCTTAGTGACACTCCTGTTTTCTCTACCTCTCTCCAGTCTCATGATATTCCTGATTAATTGGCTGATTTTTATGATGTATTTAGTGAGAGTAAGTCTGCGTCTTTGCCTCCTCATAGGAGTTATGACTGTGCAATTGAGTTAATGCCCGGGTGTAAATTTCCCAAGGGTCGGCTTTTCAACTTATCGGTACCCGAACATGATGCTATGCGATCTTATATCATTGGAGAAGGGTCATATTAGACCATCCTCTTCACCTTTGGGTGCTGGTTTTTCTTGTGGCCAAGAGAGATAGTTCATTAAGGCCTTGTATTGACTATCGTTCCCTTAACAAAATCACTGTTAAATATCAGTACCGGTTACCCCTGATTTCTGATTTATTATCCAGAGTTAAAAGTGCCTGTTGGTTTATCAAGCTTGACCTCAGGGGGGCATATAGTCTTATTTGCATCAAGCACGGGGATGAATGGAAGATGGCGTTTAATACTCCGGAGGGACATTTTGAGTACCTGGTGATGCCCCTTCTGTCTTCCAATCTTTTATGAACGATATTTCCAGTATTTTGTGGATACGTTTTTGATCATTTATCTGGATGATATTTTGGTCTTTTCCAGTGAATGGGATTCTCATGTGGAACATGTCCGGACTGTGTTCCGGATTTTGAAGGAAAATTCCCTGTATGTTAAGGGATCAAAGTGCCTCTTTGGTGTACAGAGGATTTCATTTTGGGATTCATTTTGTCCCCGTCAGCTATTGAAATGGACCCAGCCAAGGTACAGGCCATTTATGATTGGGTTCAGCCTACTTCTTTGAAGGCTCTCCAGAAGTTTTTGGATTTTACTAATTTCTACCATAAATTTATAAGTAATTTTTCTGGTATTGTCAAACCACTGACTGATCTGACCAAACAGGGTGCTAATGTGGCAAATTGGTCTCCAGAGGCAGTCTCGGCATTTCAGGAGCTTAAGCACTTCTGCTCCGGTTCTACGGCAACCTGATGTCTCACTCCCATTTCAGGTGGAGGTAGATGCTTCTGAGATTGGTGCAGGAGCCGTTTTGTCCCCAAAAGATCCGGTGACTTCTAAAATGAATCCTTGTGCCTTCTTTTCTCAAAAATTCTCCCCATCTGAACGTAACTATGACGTGGGGAATCGGGAATTGTTGGCCATGAAATAGGCATTTGAAGAGTGGAGACATTGGTTGGAGGGAGCTAGACATCAAGTTGTCGTCCTCACTGACCACAAGAATTTGATTTATCTTGAATCAGCCAAACGCTTGAATCCTAGACAGGCTAGGTGGGCCTTGTTTTTCACGCATTTTAATTTTGTGGTCTCTTTTCTTCCGGGCAAATGTTAAGGCGGACGCCCTTTCTAGGAGTTTCTTTGCGGATTCTCTTATTGTGACTGAGCCTACTAACATTCTAAATGAGGGTGTAGTTCTTTCCGCCATCTCACCCGATTTGAGACGTGCCCTGGAGGAATTTTAAGAGGACAAACCTAAGAGTTGCCCTATGGGAAAATTGTATGTCCCTGACCAGTGGAGGAAGAGAGTAATGTCTGAAATTCAGTGCTCTGCGTTGGCTGGTCATCCAGGTATTTTTGGTACCAGAGATTTGGTGAGTCAGTCGTTTTGGTGGCCTGCCTTATCTCGTGATGTCAGGAATTTTGTGCAGTCCTGTGGGACATGTTCTCGGTCCAAACCCTGTTCTCGTTTTAGTGGGTTGCCGATGCCCCTGCCGGTGCCCAGGAGGCCATGGACCCATATCTCAATGGATTATATTTCCGATCTTCCTGACTCTCAGAGAATGACTGTTATCTGGGTGATTTGTGATAGATTTTCTAAGATGATCCATCTTGTACCACTCTCAAAGTTGCCATCTTCTTCTGAGTTTGTGCCCTTGTTTTTACAACAGGTGGTTCGGTTGCACGGGATTCCTGAGAACATTGTGTCGGACAGAGAAGTCCAGTTTGTTTCCAGATTTTGGAGAGCTTTTTGTTCCAAACTGGGAATTCAGCTATCTTTATCGTCTGCATTTCATCCTCAGACCAATGGGCAGACTGAGATAACAAACCAGACTTTGGAGTCCTATTTGAGATGTTTTATATCTGCTGATCATGATGACTGGTTCACATTTTTGCCCTTGGCTGAATTCGCGCTAAACAATAGAGTTAGTTCTGCCACTTTGATGTCGCCCTTTTTCTGTAACTTTGGGTTTCATCCTCGATTTTCTTCAGGGCATGTGGAATCTTCGACCTGCCCAAGTGTGGATACTGTGGTAGAGAGAATGCAGCAGATTTGGGACCATGTGGTGGATAAGTTGTCCCTCTCTCAGGAAAACGCCCAACGGTTGGTCCCCTGTTTAAAGTCGGTGATATGATTTGGTTGCCGTCAAAGAATATTCCTATGAAGTTTTCGCCTCCAAAGTTCAAGCCAAGATTCATTGGACCTTATAAGATTTTGGAGATCCTTAATCCTGTTTCTTTTCATTTGGCACATCCAGTTACGTTTAAGATCCATAACGTGTTTCATAAATCTCTGTTGAAGAGGATTGTGGAGCCAATAGTTCCTATGGAGGCGCCTCTTGACCCTGTATTGGTTAAAGGCAATGTGGAATATGAGGTAGAGAAAATATTGGATTCTCGTTTGGCTAGATGGAGAATCCAGTACTTGGTCAAATGGAAGGGTTATGGCCAGGAGGATAATTCTTGGGTCTCTGCTTCTGACATTCATGCCGATAGATTGGTTCGTGCTTTTCACTGGGCCCATCCTGATCTGGTGGCATGGATGAGGGTTTGGTGACCCCTCCTCAAGGGGGAGTACTGTTGTGAATTCGCTTTCTGGCCTACCTCTGGTTACTACTGAAGGTAGTGGAGCTGGTCAAATTGACATAGGGGTTGCGAGTTCTCTTTCTGGGCTCCCTCTGGTGGTTACTGGAGGTAATGTAGCTGATCTGATTAACAGAGGCTTGCTACCTGATAATGAGGATGACGATTGGAGATCTCTGGGGTTTCAGACTGGATTTAAGACAGCCGACTCCCTCTATCCCTGCTGGTGATTTTCTTCCTGCCTCCTGAGGTCTTAGTTTCCAGCTCATTCCCTGCATGTTCAGCTAAGTGTTCATTTGCTATTCTTTTTACATTTGATCTGGTTTTGTCTATTTCAGTTTTGTGTGGGTCAGCCAGCTCCGGCTGGGGCTGTGCTGAATCACCATCCATATGTTATTGCTTGTGCCAGTTTGCTTTCGTCCCTTATTAGATTGGACTCTTTTTGCTCTGCTTTCAGAATATATCAGAGTGCTGATATAGTGGGTGAAGTGGTGCGACTTCAGTATTGTTTGCATCAGACGTGTTGGACTTTTTTGCAGGGTTTTTTGCGTGATTGCAGACAGTGTCTTTCCTTTCCTGTCTTGTCTAGTCAGTGTGGGTCCCATCATTTGCTCAGTCTATTTTCCTACCTGCGTTTGTGTTTTCATCTTGTCTCACCGACAATATATATTTGGGGGCTATCTATTCCTTTGGGGTCTGCTCTGGGGCAGTTTAGATTTCCCCTTTCTTGCTTTAGGCTTAGTTAGCTCTCCAGCTGTGCCGAGGCGTCTAGGATCATCGTAGGCACGCTCCACGGCTACTGCTAGTTGTGTGGATAGGATCAGGGGTCTGCAATCCACTTAGTTACCAACCTCTCTTTTTTTCTGTGGCTTAGCTTAGGCTTGCGCTCCTCCTCGGTGACCCAATCATAGCACAGCCCAGCACAGTCCCGCACAGCCAAGCACAGTCCCTGCACAGCCCAGCACAGTCCCGCACAGCCCAGCACAGTCCTGCATAGTACCTGCACAGCCCAGCACAGTCCCGCACAGACCAGCACAGTCCCCACACAGCCCAGCACAGTCCCACACAGCCCTGCACAGTCCCACACAGCCCTGCACAGTCAAGCAATGTCCCGCACAGCCCAGCACACTCCCCACACAGCCCAGCACAGTCCCCACACAGCCCAGCACAGTCCCCACACAGCCCAGCACAGTCCCGCACAGCCCTGCACAGTCCTGCACAGCCCGGCACAGTCCCCGCACAGTACCTGCACAGCCCAGCACAGTCCTGGATGGGCCAGCACAGTCCCGCACAGCCCGGCACAGTCTTTGCACAGTCCCCGCCCAGCCCAGCACACACGAACAGCCCATTTCTCGCATTTCCCATTGACTTACATTGGACACGCTACTCGTTACGAGTATCCGAGTATTAGGAGGTACTCGTAACGAGTGCAGCGAGTCCGAGTATTTCCCTACTCGCTCATCCCTATGTGAGAGACATAATCTTAAAAATCAAGAAATTCACATTGCATGATAATTAGTGTTGAGCATTCCGATACCGCAAGTATCGGGTATCGGCTGATATCAGCGGTATCGGAATTCCGATACTTAATTCCGATACTTTTTTCATATCGGATTCCGGGATCGGAATCGGAATAGGAAGTTCCCATCATGCTATGAGCCTGCTTGCTTTGATTAAGCCAATGGGAATCCTCCGAAGTGTGGGCACATCCTGTTAGGCATGTAGGCATGTTAACTATTGGCATGGCTGTGATTGGCTGCCGAAATGATGTCATGATGCACTATAAAAGCCACCGCAGCCGCCATTTCTGGTCACTCTGCTGTGAATTCAGTTAGGGACAGGCTGCTGTAGAAGACTGTGAGGGACAGTTAGAAATAGCGATTCTAAAAACAATATTGTGCTTTATCCAGGCTACATAAACCACCACTGTAGCTTGCTTTTCCCTAGCAGCGCTGTTTTCACAGCTGTCTGCAAGGGCTGTGTGAGTGCAGCTCACGCTGTGGAGTGGGTCCTGCAGCCACGTCAGGCTGTAGGCCACCCAGTGTGATCACTGCTGCCTCATACATCTTTTATTTTTTGAGCTGCATTTTTTAAATAATTTCAATCTAGTGTGCTTCCATCCGTATCCATATACGTTGGTTGCAAACACTAGTAGTAGACAGCGGAGCCTTTCTGCAGCCTTTCAGTGCTAGTGTCCACTTTGCTGCACTGTTCACGGCTGTCTGAGAGGTCTCTGACTGTGTGTGAGTGCAGCTCACGCTGAGTAGTGTGTCCTGCAGCTACGTCTGGCTGTAGGACGCTCAGCGTGCGTCACTGCCTCACACATATTTTTATTTGAGTGCAGCTCATTTTTTCTTCTATTAGTGTGCATCCATCCGTCTCCATCTACGGTGGTTGCAAACACTATATAGGAGTACACAGCGGAGCCTTTCTGCAGCCTGTCAGTGCCAGTGCCCACTTAGCTGCACTGTTGACGGCTGTCTGAGAGGTCTCTGACTGTGTGTGAGTGCAGCTCACGCTGAGTAGAGTGTCCTGCAGCTACGTCTGGTTGTAGGACGCTCAACGTGCGTCACTGCCTCACACATATTTGTCTCTGAGTGCAGCTCATTTTTTCTTCTCCTATTAGTGTGCATCCATCCGTATCCATCAACATTGGTTGGTTGCAAACACTATATAGGAGTAGATAGAGGAGCCTTTTTTTCTGGCTTGTGCCCTGCCGGCGCAGCCAGATTAGTATTACCCAATTTTTTTGGAGCCTCATCTTTTGCATTGTAGGTTACCTGCCTGCATTGTAATAGCTCCAAAAAGTTGGTGATACTATCAGTTTCAATTCTTTGTTCTCATACTTTGAGTTTGTTTCAAACAAAGAAACCACATAAAAAGTTCACCAAACACTACATTTTGAACTTGTGTAGGCCACATCAGCTCCTATTAAAGTCTAGTCCACACACACACACTTCATAAAATTAGTGTTTCTTGTACCTGTAACCAGCTGTTCAGGAATAAGCACACTAAGGCCCCCCTTTGTCCTTTTTTGCCTATCTTAAGCAGTCTTGCAAGATGAAGAAGGCAGGGAGTAAGGCGCGGGGGCGTGGGCGTGGGCGTGGAGTTTCAGCAGGGAGAGGACGTGGGGATTCTGCAGGGAGAGGACGTGGGGATTCTACAGGTAGAGGACGTGGGGATTCTGGGCCTGCTGCGGGCACCAGTGGATCAGCATCCCCCAGTTTTAGCAGGCAACAGTCCTTTATGCGCAGCTTTGTAGGACCTCAACGTACCCCACTGCTGCGGGAGGAACAAATTGAAGCCGTTGTCGGATGGATGGCAGCTAACGCATCGACTTCAATTACTTCCGCATCCTCTCAGGGTCAGAGCACCGAAGAGCAACCATCTGTCTCTTCACCACCTGCCAAAGTGCCCAGGCAGTCAGAGAGACATGGACAGGAGCCATCACAATCTCTACTTCTGTTCTCGGAATCTGTTGGCTTGGAAAGAGGGGGCCAGCCAAGCAGCATTCCTGAATGTGAAGAAGAGGGAGTATGCAGTGATGCGCAACTTCTTTGTCCCTCTGAATCTGAAGAGGCGAGTGGGCCAGTGCCTATGGTCAGCACACCTCAGTACGCATCAGATGATGACGAGACTCAGTTGCCACTTTCTGGTGCGTACGGTGCTGGCGAGACAACCCCGGAGAAGCAGCTGTTTGAAGAGGGGAGGGAAGATGATGAGGTCCTTGACCCATCATGGCGTGAGCAACAGGAAGGTGGTGGGAGCAGCTCGGAGGAAGAGATTCCCCTACCGGCCAAAACAGGAGGCAGAGGGAGGGGGAAGACTTGGTTGTCTGTACCCTCCACTTCGGCACCCGTTAGGAGCATTCCTCCTTCCAAAGGCAAACCGGGCGCTCACAAGAGTTGCAGTGCGTGGTCCTTTTTTGACACAGTTGCAGATGACATTTGCTTTGTCAAATGCAAGCTGTGTCATCAGAGAGTCAAAAGAGGGAGAAATGTCAGCAACCTCAATACCACAAATATGTGGAAACATGTGCGCACCAAGCACGAGTTGGAGTTGCATAGACACCCTCAAGACGTAGGCCAACGTACAGCACCACCTACCACCTCTTCAGTTCGTGTTGGGCCCTCTTCCTCCAGCTCACACACTGCTGGTTCGGCTTCCTCACAGGATCGCCAAGGAAGAACCTCTGCCACTGTTGTCCGGAGACCCAGTCAGATTCCACCCATAACAGCACGTTCCCATCCATCACAGCCATCGGTAGCACAGGCATGGGATAAAAGGCGCCCTTACTCGGCAAACCATCCCCGAGCACAGTCTCTGAATGCTGGCATTGCCAAACTTCTGGCAGTTGAAATGCTGTCATTCAGGCTGGTGGACACTGACACCTTCCGGGACTTAATGGCATTGGCAGTCCCCCAATACAACGTGCCCAGCCGCTTTTATTTCAGCAGGCGAGCCGTCCCTGCCCTGCAGAAACATGTTGAGGGCAAAATAAAACATGCGCTACTAAACGCCGTTAGTAGCAAGGTCCACCTGACCACCGATGCGTGGACCAGTAACCATGGACAGGGACGATACCTTTCCCTCACTGCCCACTGGGTCAATGTTGTGGAGCCGGGTACGGATCTGGAGAGTGGCGCTGTACGTGTTCTTCCAACGCCACGGATTGCAGGACTCCAGTCTGTACACATAGACTCCTCCTCCTACTCAAGTTCCTCAGAAACAGCAGAGCAGGAGCCTGTTACGACCGATATGAGCACAGCCGTGGCCAAACGTCAACAGGCTGTACTCAAATTAATTTCTTTGGGGAATCGAAGCCACACAGCGCAGGAGCTCTGGAATGCTATCAAGCTGGAGAGCGATGTGTGGTTTGGGCCAGCGAATCTCCAGCCGGGCTTGGTAGTGTGTGACAATGGCCGAAATCTGGTGGCAGCTCTTGGCCTAGGCAACCTCACACACATCCCATGTCTGGCACATGTTCTTAACTTGGTCGTGCAGAGCTTTCTGAGGGACTATCCGGATCTTGATGCACTGTTGCACAAGGTCCGCATAGAGTGCGCTCACTTGCGACGTTCCAGCACGGCAAGATCGCGCCTCGCTGCTCTGCAGCGACGATTTGGCCTTCCAGAACATCGCATCATATGTGACCTACCCACCCGGTGGAATTCAACGTTACATATGTTGGAGCGGTTGTGTGAGCAGCAGGCAGCAGTCATGGAGTACCAGCTGCATCAGGCGCAAACAAGTCGCACTGTGCGCCGTTCACACTTCAGCACCATTGAGTGGGCCTCTATGAAGGACATCTGCCTCGTTTTGCGTGCCTTCGATGAATCCACGCGGATGGCGAGTGCAGATGATGCACTAGTCAGCATGACTGTCCCCCTTATCTGCCTGCTTCAACAAACACTGCAAGCACTAAGGGATGAGGTTTCAGAAGAGGTGGAGGATGAGGAGTCCCAAATGCCATCTGCTTCTGGACAGTCTGCGCTACGTGTTTCCTCACAAAGGCCTAGGCAGGGGACACTTTGTGAGGAGGATGAGGAGGAGTCGATGGAGGAGGAAGACATCTCTCCAGAGGAGGGAGGTACACAAACCTCTACTCAGTATGTACAGCGAGGGTGGGGTGATGCAGAGCAGGTCGAGGTCACGCCTCAAACAGGGGACAGCGGTTCTTTGGCAGTTGGGAGTCTGCAGCACATGGTTGATTTCATGCTGCAGTGCCTGAGAAACGACCGCCGCATCGCCCACATTCTCGTCTCGGCTGATTATTGGGTGTACACCCTCCTAGATCCTCGCTACCGGGACAGCGTACAAAGGCTCATACCAACGTTGAACCGGGAGCGTAAAATGCGGGAGTACGAAGAGTCACTGGTGCAGTCCATAATGTTTTCCATTCCACCCGACAGCATTGTTGCAAGTGCTTTACAAAGCAGCTCTGTGCGTCGAGGCAGTGGAGGAAACTCTGCACAAAGAGGGAGCAGAGGCAGTGCCGCAGCACAAGGCAAGACCACTATGGCCCAAATGTGGCAAAGTTTTGTGTGTCCACCACAATTGTCTACACCATCAGCGACGCCTCGAGTCAGCAGGAGGCAACGCTTCCGTCAGATGGTGTCAGACTACATGTCTTGCCCTGTCGCTGTACTCCCAGATGGCTCTTCCCCCTTCAAGTTTTGGGTCTCTAAGCTGGATACATGGCCAGAGCTTAGCCAGTATGCATTGGAGGTGCTGGCTTGCCCTGCTGCCAGTGTATTA
Organism: Dendrobates tinctorius; assembly: GCF_039654945.1. Lineage (NCBI taxonomy): Eukaryota > Metazoa > Chordata > Amphibia > Anura > Dendrobatidae > Dendrobates > Dendrobates tinctorius. The sequence continues at coordinate 60,384,551 of NW_027361698.1, read as the reverse complement.
TCGGAACGTGTCTTTAGTGCCGCAGGTGGTGTACTAACAGACCGTCGCACGCGACTATCTTCCGATAATGTTGACCGGCTGACTTTTCTGAAAATGAACAAGGCCTGGATCTCCAAAGACTTTGCCATTCCTCTTACAGACTAAATTAGTGGTTGGCAACTGTATCCAGGTCTGCTGGTGTGTTCATTTTTCTACCACCTGAACTATAATCCCTGTGCTTCAACACAGCCAGTTGTCGCTCAGATGTGTCGTCTGCACAGAGAAACACACTAGCTCCTGTGTTACTGGGGTTCAGTAATGCCAGCTGATCCCCTGCTGTGTGGACGGCAGAGTCACCAGCTCCATCAACATTCAAACCACTACTGATTTTTAACCGTGCCCAACTTAGGTCTCTGGCTCCACTGTCTCTACTATTTCCCCTGACCTCCAACCCCGCCATCTACATCTCTGAAGTGGCGTCAGCACAATCTACACTTGTTCCTGTGTTCCTGTGGCTCAGTCCCATCAGTTTATCCCCTGATGTGTGTCCGGCAAGGTCTCCTGCTCTGTCCACATTCCCATAACCAGTAGTGGGAATGAGGACAGAGCTGGCGAACTTGCCGGACAAACATCAGGGGATCAACTGATGGGACTGAGCACCAGTAACACAGGAACAAGTGTAGATTGTGCTGACGCCACTTCAGAGATGTAGCTGGCGGGGTTGGAGGCCAGGGTAAATAGTAGAGACAGTGGAGCCAGAGGCCTAAGTGGAGCATGGTTAGAATCAGTAGTAGTCCACAACCTCCATAAAAACCGCTGCCCATTGGCCTCTGCATGCGGCATGCGTAATCCTGGGCACCAACAGCGTCAGTTGGTGTTCAGAAGTGTCGTCTCCACAGAGCCAAACACATTCGTTCAAGTGTTAGTGGGGTTCAGCACTGCCAGCTGTTCCCCTGCTGTGGAGATGGCAAGTCTCCTGCTGCCTTCACCTGCCAAAATCCAGTAGGCCCCAGCCTGCTCCTCGCCTAATCCTGGGCTCCAACAGCGTCAGTTGGTGTTCAGAAGTGTCGTCTCCACAGAGCCAAACACATTCGTTCGAGTGTTAGTGGGTTTCAGCACTGCCAGCTGTTCCCCTGCTGTGGAGATGGCAAGTCTCCTGCTGCCTTCACCTGCCAAAAACAACAGGCCCCAGCCTGCTCCTCGCCTAATCCTGGGCTCCAACAGCGTCAGTTGGTGTTCAGAAGTGTCGTCTCCACAGAGCCAAACACATTCGTTCAAGTGTTAGTGGGGTTCAGCACTGCCAGCTGTTCCCCTGCTGTGGAGATGGCAAGTCTCCTGCTGCATTCACCTGCCAAAATCCAGTAGGCCCCAGCCTGCTCCTCGCCTAATCCTGGGCTCCAACAGCGTCAGTTGGTGTTCAGAAGTGTCGTCTCCACAGAGCCAAACACATTCGTTCAAGTGTTAGTGGGTTTCAGCACTGCCAGCTGTTCCCCTGCTGTGGAGATGGCAGTCTCTCCTGCTGTCTCCGCATTACAAAGACAGTAGGCCTCTGCCTACACCCTCCTATTTCCTGGGCTTCAACACAGCCAGTTGTAGTTCGGAAGTGCCGTCCACACGGAAAGAGATACTTGCTCCCGTGTCTCAGTGGGGTTCAGTAACGTCAGCTGATCCCCTGCTGTGTGGATGGCAGTCTCTCCTGCTGTCACCTCATTCAAAATTCAGTAGGCCTCTGCCTACACCCTCCTATTTCCTGGGCTTCAACACAGCCAGTTGTAGTTCGGAAGTGCCGTCCACACGGAAAGAGACACTTGCTCCCGTGTCTCAGTGGGGTTCAGTAACGTCAGCTGATCCCCTGCTGTGTGGATGGCAGTCTCTCCTGCTGTAAACTCATTCAAAATACAGTAGGCCTCTGCCTACACCCTCCTATTTCCTGGGCTTCAACACAGCCAGTTGTAGTTCGGAAGTGCCGTCCACACGGAAAGAGACACTTGCTCCCGTGTCTCAGTGGGGTTCAGTAACGTCAGCTGATCCCCTGCTGTGTGGATGGCAGTCTCTCCTGCTGTCACCTCATTCAAAATTCAGTAGGCCTCTGCCTACACCCTCCTATTTCCTGGGCTTCAACACAGCCAGTTGTAGTTCGGAAGTGCCGTCCACACGGAAAGAGATACTTGCTCCCGTGTCTCAGTGGGGTTCAGTAACGTCAGCTGATCCCCTGCTGTGTGGATGGCAGTCTCTCCTGCTGTAAACTCATTCAAAATACAGTAGGCCTCTGCCTACACCCTCCTATTTCCTGGGCTTCAACACAGCCAGTTGTAGTTCGGAAGTGCCGTCCACACGGAAAGAGATACTTGCTCCCGTGTCTCAGTGGGGTTCAGTAACGTCAGCTGATCCCCTGCTTTGTGGATGGCAGTCTCTCCTGCTGTAAACTCATTCAAAATACAGTAGGCCTCTGCCTACACCCTCCTATTTCCTGGGCTTCAACACAGCCAGTTGTAGTTCGGAAGTGCCGTCCACACGGAAAGAGATACTTGCTCCCGTGTCTCAGTGGGGTTCAGTAATGTCAGCTGATCCCCTGCTGTGTGGATGGCAAAGTCTCCTGCTGCCTACACAGTCGTACCACTACTGATTTTTAACCGTGCTCCAATTAGGCCTGTGGCTCCACTGTCTCTCGTATTTCCCCTGTCCTCCAACCCTGCCAGTTACAGCTCCGAAGTGGCGTCTGCACAATCCACACTTGTTCCTGTGTTACAGGTGTTCAGTCCGATCAGTTAATCCCCTGATGTGTGTCCGGCAATGTCGCCTGCTCTGTCCACATTCCCATTATCGGAATGTGGACAGAGCAGGCGACATTGCCGGACACACATCAGGGGATTAACTGACCGGACTGAACACCTGTAACACAGGAACAAGTGTGGATTGTGCAGACGCCACTTCGGAGCTGTAACTGGCGGGGTTGGAGGACAGGGGAAATACGAAAATCAGTGAATCCACAGGCCTAAGTGGAGCTTGGTTCAAATTAGTAGTCTACAACCGATCTTAAAATTTCTTCAATGCAGCCTAAGCCTGCTCCGTGCTTGTCCCTGGGCTTCAACACAGCCAGTTGTTGCTCGGAAGTGCCGTCTTCACAGAGTAAAACACTAGCTCCTGTGTTTGTGGGGTTCAGTAACGTCAGCTGTTCCCCTGCTGTTTTGATGGCAATCTGTCCTGCTGCCTCCCAATTGACAGCACATCAGGCCTCAGCCTGCTAAGTGCTTGTCCTGGGCTCCAACATCGCCAGTTGCTGCTCATAACTGACTTTGGCACGGGTACTCCCTCCTGCCCAGCTTGGTTCCAGCCCTGCCTGCTGTTTCCGGGAAGTGTCAATGTCAGTTTGCCACCCCAAGTTGCCATGTCGTGTTGCGGTTGGGTTAGCCGAGGCTAGGGTGCCAGCAGTTTAGGTGCTTCCTATGTGGACTGCGGGTTCTGGTAAGAAAGGTTTGTTCCATAGTGCCAGTAGGACAAGCACCCCCTGTAGGACTGTGTGATTCGGTAACTGCGGCCAGCTTGCGGCATGCCAACTTTGCTTTTCAGGGGTAACTTCTGATACCCCTCCGTGTTCCAGCACCGTCAGCTGGTTCTCATCAGAGCCTTTGGCCTAGGTGCCTCCATCTCGGTATCCGAGTTCCAGCAACGTCTGCTGGTCCTTGGTAGTGCTTTGTAGCACAGGTACCTCCTGCTTAGTAACCGGGTTCCAGCACCGTCAGCTGGTCCTCGGTTGTGCCATTGGCTCTTATTCCTTCTGCTGCCCCTCCGGGTGCCAGCACTGTCAGCTGGTCCTCGCTATTTCCATTTGCTCTTGCAGCTTATGCTACCCCTCCGGGTTCCAGCACCGTCAGCTGGTTCTCGTCAGAGCCTTTGGCCTAGGTGCCTCCATCTCGGTATCCGAGTTCCGGCAACGTCTGCTGGTCCTTGGTAGTGCTTTGTAGCACAGGTACCTCCTGCTTAGTAACCGGGTTCCAGCACCGTCAGCTGGTCCTCGGTAGTGCCATTGGCTCTTGTTCCTTCTGCTGCCCCTCCGGGTGCCAGTACCGTCAGCTGGTTCAAGAGGACAAAGAACAGGAAGACAACCACCAAGATGCAGAACAACAAGAGAGAGAAGACAAAGAAGCATAAAAAAAACAAAGCAGAAGAACATTAAGCATAAGACTAATACTCTGAGCAAATGATATTATCTTATTTATAAGCAGAAGAAGACTAAGCAGTGTATGGGGGTGAGTCCGTTCCTCCTCGTGGTGCCCCTGGAAAAGGCCTGCTTCTGCAGGCCAAACTGAACGCGGACAAATCCTGTTGTAAATCTTTTGTGACAGGCAGAACGGAAGGTGTAAACTTCTAACTTTTCTAGATAACAACTACAGGAATGCCTGACACAAACAAGAATATGATGAAGAAGAATAGGAAGAAGATGAAGAAGCTGAATATGTAGAATAATAATTGTTGAATAAGAAGAATATGAAGAATGTAAGAAAAGGAAGAAGAAGAAGAAGAAGAAGAAGAAGAAGAAGAAGAAGAAGAAGAAGAAGAAGAAGAAGAAGAAGAAGAATGTAAAAAAAGGAAGTAGAAGAAGAAGAAGAAGAATGTAAAAAAAGGAATAAGAAGAAGAATGTAAAAAAAGGAAGTAGAAGAAGAAGAAGAAGAATGTAAAAAAAGGAAGTAGAAGAAGAAGAAGAAGAATGTAAAAAAAGGAAGTAGAAGAAGAAGACATACATGTCTGGCAAAATATAAATGAGGCTAACATAGTCAATATCTTTGTAACTCCTAACATCTTTAAAAAAAAAAGTTTAATTCCTGCTATTCCATTTGATTGGGCTAAACCTCTATGGCTTTAATGTCTCCTCCACCTCCCACAATACATTCTACATTATTCTTAGTTGTTTTTCTTCATGTAGAATTAACCTACAAGGAAAGAAAGGGTTTTATTTAATTCCGATATTTTGGCCCCATTGACTTGCATTGGTTCCCGGTATCGGAATCGGCGATACCGATACTTTTTTTTAAGATCGGCCGATCCATTCCGATCCGATATTTTCAAGTATCGGCTGGTATCGCTCAACTCTAATGATAATTACATAAATAATTTGCATTTTATTTAATGAAAAAAATACACTGCTCAAAAAAATAAAGGTAACACTTAAACAACAGAATATAACTCCAAGTAAATGAAACTTCTGTGAAATCAAACTGTCCACTTAGGAAGCCACACTCATTGACAATCAATTTCACATGCTGTTGTGCAAATGGAATAAACTACAAATGGAAATTATTGGCAATTGTCAAGACACACTCAATAAAGGAGTAGTTCTGCAGGTGGGGACCACAGACCACATCTCAGTACCAATGCTTTCTGGCTGATGTTTTGGTCACTTTTGAATGTTAGTTGTGCTTTCACACTCGTGGTAGCATGAGACAGACTCTACAACCCACACAAGTGGCTCAGGTAGTACAGCTCATCCAGGATGGCACATCAATGCGAGCTGTGGCAAGAAGGTTTGCTGTGTCTGTCAGCATATTGTCCAGAGGCTGGAGGCGCTACCAGGAGACAGGCCAGTACACCAGCAGATGTGTAGGGGGCCATAGGAGGGCAACAACCCAGCAGCAGGACCGCCACCTCAGCCTTTGTGCAAGGAGGAACAGGAGGAGCACTGCCAGGGTCCTGCAACATGACCTCCTGCAGGCCACAAATGTGTATGTGTCTGCTCAAAACGGTTAGAAACTGACTCCATAAGGATGGTCTGAGTGCCCGACGTCCACAGATGGGGGTTGTGCTCACAGTCCAACACTGTGCAGGACGCTTGGCATTTGCCAAAGAACACCAGGATTGGCAAATTTGCCACTGATTCCCTGTGCTCTTCACAGATGAAAGCAGGTTCACCCTGAGTACATGTGACAGAAATGACAGAGTCTGGAGATGCTGTGAAGAGTGATCTGCAGCCTGCAACATCCTTCAGCATGACCTGCCTGGAAGTAGGTCAGTAATGGTGTGGGGTGGCATTTCTCTGAAGGGCCACACAGCCCTCCATGTGCTCACCAGTGTTAGGCGTCAAGTTTCCCCCACTGCACAGGGGGAATCTCAAGCCATGTCCTCTGCGGTCTCCCATTCCTCTGCGGCCCCAGAGATTCCTACTCAGCAAAGATGTCAGTCCAGGCGTCTTGCCCAGGTTAATGCTAGGCGTCTGGTTGCTCCTTCAGGCTCTGCTGTAACACCATGTTGGAGTCAGCAGCAAGCAGACACTCCAAGGACTAAATCCAGTATTTTGCCTAATGAGCATGCCGGTGGGACGACCTCTCATTTAAGTCGGAGGTAACATATGTACAAGTCCCATTCCTGCTCTGATTGGTCCACTGGGAAGGTCCCGGAAGGATGCCACTATAAAAGAGTCGCATGGCCGCTCGACCATGTGCTAGTACAAACTCTTTTGGCTTATGGTGTGTATGATGATGGATGTTTGTTACTGCGAATGACTCATTATGAAACCCCTACCATTGGTTGCGTCTGTTGTTAGGGTTTAGAGGTTAGATTCAGCGCCTGTCAGTGGCAAGGATATATGGCACAGTGCATCCCAGTCCTCTGCACTTTCTAGCGTCCTATTGTGCCTCCCTGCTCAGGGCACTGTCGTACCGTGCCAGGTAGCAGTAACCGCCTGTGCGATACCGTGCGCAACTCTAGCACTTTCCTCCCCACTCTGGGTGGTTGGTGGCGTCTGCTGAAACGGTACTGTGTGCACTTGGCGCAATTGTATATATTCCCCACCCGCTGTCCTGCCCACAATACTATTTGTCCCGCACTGCAGGGAGACAAGCCGCACGCCCCTCCCCATACTCGCCCTCCCAGAGACACGGTGGAAGCCAGTCACAGCCTGCAATGAACGCTGGGGTGTAGTTATTTCTCTTCTCTGTGCGCACAGGACCTGTGATGAGGTCACAGGAGGGGAGGAGTCAGGAGTCACATGATCATCATGTGACTCTGACTCCTCTCCTCCTGTGACCTCATCACAGGTCCTGTGCGCACAGGCTAGCTGCTAGACTGTATGGGCTCCTTCTAGGTGTGATGTCAGTTCTGGGGGCATGTCATACTGGGAGGAGGCGTGTCCTGACAGCAAAGGCAGGAAGAGAAGATGCTGTTATACATTTTTCATTTGGTGCCGGCGCCTGTGAGCAGCAGGGAGGAGATCAGTGTTGTCTGTGAGGAACAGGAGGGTTTATTAATTAACAGGTTGGTGTCTTCTTAGATGTTTAGTTGTTGGGGGCTGATACTTGGGGTAACTAGTGGGATTTGAGGGCTTAATGTTTGGGTCATCTGGGAGCTTGTTGGGCTCCCGAGGGGTTAATGCACACTTGTGGGGGCTGCTTGGCATCCCAGGGGGGTTAATGCACACTTGTGGGGGCTGCTTGGCATCCCAGGGGGGTTAATGCACACAATATGTTGAAACACACCCAAGCCATATAAAGAGAGAATGTGGAGAATATTTGAGGCTCTTTACTCCTCTTCAGTTCCTCTAGGCTCCTGTAGGGTATTACCAAGTTTGCATTAACACTTTAATTCATTACTTTAAAATAATTTTTTTTTTCTGTTTATAATTATTGTTTATGAAACAGTGTAATCAGCAGTGCTAAAGTTTGCCGCAGCCTTTATCCCTCTTTGCCTTCTTCAAAAGTTTGGAGGTATGCTAATCTAATACAGTAGTGTAGTGGACATCTCACTTTTAAATTGTTTGGGGCATGTAGTCAATGTTATACAGGCCTCATCAACAGGTCACCCAAAATTCTACTGTTGCTAACGTCATACAGTAGGGGACATCTCACTTTGAAATTGTTTGGAACATGTAGTCAATGTTATACAGGCCTCACTGACAGGCCCGAAAAATATTCTTCTGCTACTAACGTCATACAGTAGGAGACATCTAATTAAAAAATTGTTTTTAGTATATCTTCTTTGTCATGCAGCCCTCATCCACACTTAAACAATTTTTTCTTCTGTTATTAATGTCATACAGTAGGGGACATCTCACTATGAAATTGTTTGGAACACTTAGTCAATGTTATACAGGCCTCATCCACAGGCCCCCAAAAATGTCATCGGTTACTAACATCATACAGTAGGGGATATTTCACTTTGAAACTTTTTGAAGCAGATCTTCTTTGCAATACAGGCCTCATCCACACCAAATTTTTTTTCTATGAGTAAAATGATGGGGTAAGTGTTAATGTTTCTGAATGCACTAGTGAACCAACAACATGACGTCCTATCCAAAGACAACTGACAACTTCTGTTACTTGACGTTGCAGTTTTTAGTCTGCTGCATTGTTCTTCCGTAATTGCAGTCTCTGATATCTTTAGTGGGTCTTCTGTGCTTGCTTTTGCTGCTGCTGGATATTGTAACTAATTTGTGGAAATATGAACAGTTGTACTTAGGTGTCCATGTCCTGGATTGGATGTATTGCAAGACCTGTCGGTCCCTATTTTAACATTTTTACTGTGGTAAAATTGATGCCACTTTGTTAGTGCCTGCCACTAATTTTTGGAATTGGGAACACTCCTGGTGTAGTAGATGACCTGTTGGTCAATATTAGACTATATCTACTGTGATGAAATTGATGTCACTTTGTTGGTGTCTGTAAAATAAATTTTTGGAAATGAGTAGACTCCTGGTTGGGTCTCCTTCATGTCTGTTGCTTAAAGCAGTAGGCCTCTGATGCCTGCAGTTCTCCAATGTTTTAGAGTCAATGACCTGTGTTACTATCCTTACATTTTTCTGACAATAATAATCTATGAAACTGAAATGTGCCACCTGAGTGTGGCTGAGCATCATTTTTTTTTCCATTTTATCACTTATAGAGCACGAATAATTCAACATTCACTTTTTAAACATTATTGGCACTGTCACCATAGGGACTCAGAATCTAAATTTACTGTCTGTATCTCTTTGTAGTGTGGATAGAAAAATGATTAATGGGAGTAAACAGGGGCGGGCTGGACCGGGTGGCAGGGAGGCATATGCCCCCCGGGCCGCTCCCCCAGGCGCACACGTGGGCCGGCAGCTTTCTCTGAGCTGTGCATAGCTGTCTTACCTTGACAGCTGCGCACCTCCGACTCTCTCCCTCCACCCTCCCTGGACTTCAGGTCATGTGACATGGCTGTAGCTAGAATGTAGGGGCTCCTTGCAGGTCCTGACTACAGCCCCTACATTCTAGCTGTCTCAGTAGTGAATGTGCTAGGCTGTATGGGCTGCAGTCAGTTCCTCTCAGCAGCCCATACAGTCTAGCTGATTCACTGCTGAAAATGATACAATGTATGGCGGGTTACTTCCAGGTACAGCGTCTGCCATGACAAGAGGAGCTGTGCCTTCTGGGGATCACTGGTGACGTAAGTATGAAAAATGTTTTTTTCTTTATCAAATAAATTAAATGGGTGAGGGGGCTGCCAATGATGGAGGGGGCTGCAAATGATGGAGGAGGTGCTGGAAATGATGGAGGGGGCTGCAAATGATGGAGGGGGCTGCAAATGACGGAGGAGGTGCTGGAAATGATGGAGGGGGCTGCAAATAATGGAGGGGAGCTGCAAATGATGGAGGAGGTGCTGGAAATGATGGAGGAGGTGCTGGAAATGATGGAGGGGGCTGCAAATGATGGAGGAGGCAGCAAATGGTGGAGGGGGTGCTGGAAATGATGGAGGGGAGCTGGAAATGATAGTGGGGCTGCAAATGACAGAGGGGGCTGCCAATGATGGAGGGGGGCTGCAGTGCAAATGATGGAGGGGGGTGCTGCCAATGATGGAGGGGGTGCTGGAAATGATGGAGCAGGCCAGCAAATGATGGAGGGGGTGCTGGAAATGATGGAGGGGTGCTGGAAATGATAGTGGGGCTGCAAATGAGAGAGGGGGCTGCCAATGATGGAGGGGGTGCTGCCAATGATGACAGCGGGGCTGCCAATGATGAAGGGGGGCTACAAATGATGCAGGGGGTGCTGAAAATGATGAAAGGGAGATGCAAATGATGGAGGGGGTGCTGCAATTTGCAAATTATGAAATGGGGCCTGCAAATGTTGGAAGGGGCTGCATATGATAATGTGAGGGAGGGGATAGGGGACTGCACATGAACGAAAGGGGACTGCACATGAAATGGGGGGAGAATGGGGGACTGCAAATGATGAAGTGAGGGGGTAAGGGGGACTGCAAATGTTGAAGAGAGGGGGGAAGGTGGACAGCGAATGATGAAGTGAGGGCGACTGCAAATGATGAAATGAGGGACGGGGACAGCAATTGAATTGAAGGTGGGGGATGAAGAGAACAAATGAGGACCTGGGGGGGAGCAAATAATGAATTTCCAGGGTGATGGGACTAAATGATGTATTGAATGTGGGGTAGAGCAGTTGATAATGAATAGAGGGTGGGAGAGAAAGACATGACAATGAATTGGGGCGGGAGGGGCATATAAATATAATGAATTGGGGGAGCGGGAGGCACAATTTAGGGACATTGAGGATGCACTGACTGGTAATGAACTGGAGGAAGAGTACGGGGGCTAATTAATGTATATATTTATTAGGTGGGGAAATTGCTATTTATTGCTGGTGGGGGCGCACGTCTGTATTTAGATGTGCTCAAGGTAACTTTGTGCTATTTCATGCAGAGATGAGTCCTGGCTGAATGAAATGATGGTAGTCTGCCCTGCATAAAAAAGAAAAGCAAAGATGAGGGACTTCAGCTGGAGACGTCACTGGTAAGTCAGTGTGCTACCTGTACATTGACACTATACACTATAACCTGTTCACTGTGCACTATATACAGAGCTTCTGTGTATAATGTCACAGGTAATCACTGTATTATCTGTACACTAACAATATATACAGAGTTTCTGTGTATAATGTCACAGGTAATCACTGTATTACCTGGACACTGACACTGTATACAGAGCTCCTGTGTACAATGTCACTGGTGAGCTTTGTATTACCTGTACACTATATACAAAGCTCCTGTGTATAATGGCATTAGTGTTGTGTATTTTTTTAATAATCTATATTGTAGTATTTGGTCACTATATGGTGGTAATGTGATCTGGTTATGGTGTGGCGGTATTTCTCCCTGTATGTGGTATTATTTGGCACTATGTAATGGTAATATGTGGTCTGGTCATGGTATAGAGGTATTTGTTCCTTATATAGAATTATTTGGTCGCTATGTGGTGGTAATATATGGTCTGGTCATGGTGTGAAGGTTTTTGTCCCTTGTGTGTGGTATTAATGGTCATTCTAAAAAATATATGCGACTCATTCCCTTAAAGAAAATTAAATAAAAATAAACCTAAAAAGAGTATTGGATATTTTAGGAAATGTTTAATAAGTAAGAGTAGAATATGGCCCGGCCAAAAGAGTCTACCTTGTTGTGGTGGTGGCTTAAAAATTCTTTTGGCCAAAACAAAAGCTGCTGGTTATGTATGTGATCTGGTGTTTGCTGGGAACTGTTAATAGATTGGTGAGGATGTGGTGTAGAAGATGAGTTTTTCCAAGAGCGGGCGGTGGGAGTGTGGCAGGCTCGAGGTGTGGAGGTAGGACTGGGGTGGAGCCTGGGTGGAGTCTCAAGGGGTCCTGAAAATTTTGCCAGTATGTGGCCCCGAAATTCCTAGCGGTAGACCTGACTGTAATCATGTATGTGTTCTGCAGGACTGGTATCTACCAATTTACGGTTCCTGTAAGGTGGGACTAGTGCTCTTTTTAGTAGCTTTTGTTTTTTTATTTATTTAGTAACAGCTTAATGTGTTTCGGCCATTATGGTGCCATTGGTCTGATTAGAGTGTTTTGTTATGTAGAGGTAATGGTCATATTATGTTATGTATTCGCGGTGTGGTGGTAATGGTAGTGGGCATTGTGCAGATGTATTGTTTTGGCCTTTTATAGTAGTAATTGTCAGGAACACCGCACTGCACTTGCTCACTGAGCCAGTGTGCGTGTCCTGAGTAAAGCGAACTGTGCTCAAAGATACCTGTGGAGCGGGCAGCAGCCGAGTAGGTGCGTACTTCAGAACAGCTGGACCTGAAGCTGGTGACTGCTGGGAGCATGGCCTAAATTCCAGAGAGCTAGGAGCTGCACGAGAACTTCTAGCAGGGTAACTGCGAGACAAAGTTACCAAGGGGCATAGACAGGGAGGATAGTCAGGACGTAGCTAATGAGTCATACACAGAGATAGCTGCAAAGTACAAGAGGGGCGAGCAGAGAGTAGTCGGATGACAGGCAATGAGTCATACACAGGGAGGGTAGCGAAGTACAGAATCAACAGGCAAACTCACAGCGGGGAACAGAATCGGGTCAGAACCATATAAACAAGCTATAACAACGAGCAGGCACAGGCACACAGAGGTCACAACACTCGGTCAAAGGCAAAAGTATAACTGACAGGGATGGGAGCTTCCCAGGGGTTTAAGAAGCTCTCCCAGAACCATAGAGAGGCCACAATCATTAACCCCAGGTGTGCAGGTCAAAACCTGCACTGAGCTCCAGACATTAACCCCTGACGTGCAGCTCAAAAACCTGCACTGGGATCATGACAGTACCCCCTCTCAACGGGAGGCCTCTGGACCCCCAGGCTCCCCCGGGTACTTGGCATGGAAAGCCCGAACCAGGCGATCTGCATGTACAGAGTGAGCAGGGAACCATGAGTGCTCCTCTGGTCCATATCCCTTCCAGTGGACCAGGTACTGCAAAGAGCGGCGCACCCGCCGAGAGTCCACAATTTGTCCTACCTCATACTCAAATTGACCCTCCACCAGCACTGGAGGAACAATAGGCTCAGAGTCCTCTTTGACAGACCCTATGGATTTCAACAGAGATTTATGGAACACATTGGATATTTTTAAGGAGTCGGGGAGACGCAACCTATATGCCACTGGTTTGACTATCTCCATAATCTCGTATGGACAAGGGAACTTTGGTCCCAATTTAGCAGGTCAGAACCATATAAACAAGCTATAACAACGAACAGACACAGGCACAGGCACACAGAGGTCACCACACTCGGCCAAAGGCAAATGTATAACTGACAGGGATTGGAGCTTCCCAGGGGTTTAAGAAGCTCTCCCAGAACCATAGAGAGGCAACAATCATTAACCCCAGGTGTGCAGGTCAAAACCTGCACTGAGCTCCAGACATTAACCCCTGACGTGCAGCTCAAAAACCTGCACTGGGATCATGACAGTAATATTGATCATATTGGTCTTTGCATTGTGTGTTTTTGGGTAGCAACAGTGGTATACTGTAATTATATATACATGCTATTTTAAATGGCTAAAGGTTAGTCTTATGGGGAGACATGCTTTTTGAGGCTTGGGCCCTTGAGCTTTAAGGACCCTGGCAATGCCCCTGCCATATTGTGTGTTTAAATGTCCGTGTTTCTGGAGTTGTATGTTTGTAAGTAAGCTCAGTTATGGTACCATATCTAAGCAGTAACCTTGGTTCTGATACTGTATTGATGTAGTAATCTAGATTCTGGTACAATATGTATGCCATAAGCTTGGTTCTGCTTCTGTATCTTGTAGTAGACATAGTAATCTCTGTGCTGTTTCCTTATCTCTCTAGTAAGCTCGGTTCTGCTCCCATATCTCTGGAGTAAACTCCATTCTGCTCCCATATCTCTAGAGTAAGCTCTGTTCTGCTCCAATATCTCTGCAGTAAGCTCGATTCTGCTCCCTTATCTCTGCAGTAAGCTCCGTTCTGCTCCGATATCTCTGCAGTAAGCTTGGTTCTGCTCCCATATCTCTTGAGTAAGCTCTGTTCTGCTCCCATATCTCTGTAGTAAGCTCGGTTCTGCTCCTATATCTCTGTAGTAAACTCGGTTCTGCTCCACATCTCTGTAGTAAGCTCGGTTCTGCTCCCATATCTCTGTAGTAAGCTCGATTCTGCTCCCATATCTCTGGAGTAAGCTCTGTTCTGCTCCAATATCTCTGTAGTTAGCTCGGTTCTGCTCCCATATCTCTGGAGTAAGCTTGGTTCTGTTCCCATATCTCTGGAGTAAGCTCGATGCTGCTCCCTTATCTCTGCAGTAAGCTTCGTTCTGCTCTGATATCTCTGCAGTAAGCTCGGTTCTGCTCCCATATCTCTGTAGTAAGCTCGATTCTGCTCCCATATCTCTGGAGTAAGCTCTGTTCTGCTCCAATATCTCTGTAGGAAGCTTGGTTGTGCTCCCATATCTCTGGAGTAAGCTGGGTTCTGCTCCCATATCTCTGGAGTAAGCTCGGTGCTGCTCCCTTATCTCTGCAGTAAGCTCGGTTCTGCTCTGATATCTCTGCAGTAAGCTCGGTTCTGCTCCCATATCTATGTAGTAAGCTCGATTCTGCTCCCATATCTCTGGAGTAAGCTCTGTTCTGCTCCAATATCGCTGTAGTAAGCTCAGTTCTGCTCCCATATCTCTGGAGTAAACTTGGTTCTGCTCCCATATCTCTGGAGTAAGCTTGGTGCTGCTCCCTTATCTCTGCAGTAAGCTCCGTTCTGCTCTGATATCTCTGCAGTAAGCTCGGTTCTGCTCCCATATCTCTGTAGTAAGCTCGATTCTGCTCCCTTATTTCTGTTATAAACTCAGTTCTGCTTCCTTATCTCTGTAGTAAGCTCGGTTCTACTCCTTTATTTCTGTAGTAAGCTCGGTTCTGCTTCCATACCTCTGTAGTCATCTTCCTTCTGTTACAGTATCTATGTAGGCAGCAAGCTTGGTTCTGCTCCCATATCTCTGTAGTAAGCTTGATTCTGCTTCCTTATCTCTGTTGTAAACTCAGTTCTGCTTCATTGTCTCTGTAGTAAGCTCGGTTCTACTCCTTTATTTCTGTAGTAAGCTTGGTTCTGCTTCCATAGCTCTGTAGTAAGCTCTGCTCTGCTCCCATATCTCTGGAGTAAGCTCCTTTCTGCTCCCATAGCTCTGTAGTAAGCTCCGTTCTGCTCCCATATCTCTGTAGTAAGCTCGATTCTGCTCCCATATCTTTGGTGTAAGCTCTGTTCTGCTCCAATATCTCTGTAGTAAGCTCGGTTCTGCTCCCATATCTCTGCAGTAAGCTCGGTTATGCTCCCATATCTCTGGAGTAAGCTTGGTTCTGCTCCCATATCTCTGTAGTAAGCTCGGTTCTGCTCCCTTATCTCTGCAGTAAGCTCTGTTCTGCTCCGATATCTCTGCAGTAAGCTCGGTTCTGCTCCCATATCTCTGGAGTAAGCTCGGTTCTGCTCCCATATCTCTGTAGTAAGCTCGGTTTTGCTCCTATATCTCTGTAGTAAACTCAGTTCTGCTTCCATATCTCTGTAGTAAGCTCAGTTCTGCTCCCTTATCTCTGTAGTAAGGTCTGTTCTGCTCCCATATCTCTGTAGTAAGCTTGATTCTGCTCCCTTATCTCTGTTGTAAACTCGGTTCTGCTCCCTTATCTCTGTAGTAAGCTCGGTTCTACTCCTTTATTTCTGTAGTAAGCTCGGTTCTGCTTCCATAGCTCTGTAGTAAGCTCGGTTCTGCTTCCATACCTCTGTAGTCATCTTCCTTCTGTTACAGTATCTATGTAGGCAGCAAGCTTGGTTCTGCTCCCATATCTCTGTAGTAAGCTTGATTCTGCTCCCTTATCTCTGTTGTAAATTTGGTTCTGTTCCCTTGTCTCTGTAGTAAGCTTGGTTCTACTCCTTTATTTATGTAGTAAGCTTTGTTCTGCTTCCATAGCTCTGTAGTAAGCTCTGTTATGTTCTCATATCTCTTTAGTAAGCTCGGTTCTGCTTCCATATCTCTGTAGTCAGCTTGCTTCTGTTACAGTATCTATGTAGGCAGCAAGCTTGGTTCTGCTCCCATATCTCTGTAATAAGCTCCAGTCAGTTTCCTTGTCTATGTAGCAATCTTGGTTCTGGTCTTGTGTCTATATAGTCAGCTTGCTTCTGTTACAGTGTCTATGTAGGCAGCAAACTTGGTTCTGCTCCCATATATATGCAGTTAGCTCCGTTCTGTTCCCATATCTATGTACTAGCCTGTTATTATAGCCTGTTATCTCTGCTGCTTTAATGCAGTGGCCAGAGATAAGCAGGGCAAAAGCACCGCAACTGGAGGGCCACTGCCTTGTGATTGCCCTCCAGGCTGAGAAGTGCCAGCCAGCCCCTGGGAGTAAACCTTCGCAAACACAGGTAGAACATATAAAATCTTTGCAGATGCTGTCCTTGGTGGGGTTGGAACACAGGACTCCAGCGCTGCAAGGCTGCTAATGTTTTTGATTTGATGACTGAATATTTCTGTGGTTGGAAGGCTCTCACTCTGATGCAAACTGTGTGCCTCACTGCTGTCTTGGGGAAAACCACTGTCAAGATTGTCTTCCTGCATGTTTCGAAACAGCAGCATGGGCGCATCTCTTTCCAAGGGGGAAGCAACTTGCATCATTTACTTTTGCATTGTGGATGGAACATACTGCTAACCCAGTAGTCAGCACTATTTAGACTCATAACTAGAGTTGAGCGATACCGTCCGATACTTCAAAGTATCGGATCGGAATGGATCGGCCGATCTTAAAAAAAAGTATCGGTATCGCCGATTCCGATACCGGAAGTCCCATTCAAGTCTATGGGACTTCCGGTATCGGAATAAGAAAAATCCTGTTTTTCCCTTGTACAGCCTCTCTGGGGTCTGTACGGGCCTTTCGGGGGGCTGTGCCGGCCTGCCAGGGGGTCTGTGCAGGCTCCGGTGGTCTGTGCCGGCCTGCCGGGGGGCTGTGCAGGCTCCGGTGGGCTGTGCCGGCCTGCCGGGGGGCTGTGCCGGCTCCGGGGGGCTGTGCAGGCTTCGGGGGTCTGTGCAGGCATCGTCCGATGGGACTACAAGTCCCATCGGGCGATGCCTGCTACCATGACAGTGATTGACACATTAGCCAATGATGGGACAGTAGTAGTCCCATCATCCGGCTAATGTGTTGAATGTAAAAAAAAAAAAAAAATTTACATGCTACATACATGCTACATACATACAACATGCATACTACATACATGCTACATTCATACTACATACTACATACATGTTACATTCATACTACATATATACTACATGCAACATACATACTACATATATACTACATGCAACATACATACTACATATATACTACATGCATGCAACATGCATACTACATATATACTACATGCTACATACATACTACATACATACTGCATGCTACATACATACTACATGCTACATACATACCACATGCTACATATATACTACATATATACTACATGCATGCTACATACATACTGCATGCTACATGCATGCTACATACATACTACATACATACTACATGCTACATACATACCACATATATACTACATACATACTACATGCATACTGCATATATACTACATGCATGCTACATACATACTGCATGCTACATGCATGCTACATACATACTACATACATACTACATGCTACATACATACCACATATATACTACATACATACTACATGCATACTGCATATATACTACATGCATGCTACATACATACTGCATGCTACATGCATGCTACATACATACATACATACATACTACATGCTACATACATACCACATATATACTACATACATACTACATGCATACTGCATATATACTACATGCATGCTACATACATACTGCATGCTACATGCATGCTACATACATACTACATGCTACATACATACCACATATATACTACATACATACTACATACAATACATTCATACAATACATACATAGACATACAGTACATATAACATAGAGTAACATACTTACCAATACTTGTCACATTGTTCCCCGAAGCCATTGTCTTTTACGGAATAAATATTAACATAACAAACCACAAAAATACTCACCCACGATCCGAAGCAGTCCACGAGTGTGTCCCACAACGATCTTGGGTAGAGAACTGCAGCATCAGCTGTTGCTGCCGTTCTCTACGGGCTGCAGGAATCCAATGACGGAAGGTAGGTATCCTTCCGCACTGTATTCCTCCGCCACTTAAAAAAAAAAAAAGTCCCTAGTCTCACTTTATGCCATTGCTGCGTGGGAATTTCCCACACAGCAATGGCATAAAGTGAGACTAGGGACTTTTTTTTTTTTAAGTGGCGGAGGAATACAGTGCGGAAGGATACCTACCTTCCGTCATTGGATTCCTGCAGCCCGTAGAGAACGGCAGCAACAGCTGATGCTGCAGTTCTCTACCCAAGATCGTCGTGGGACACACTCGTGGACTGCTTCGGATCGTGGGTGAGTATTTTTGTGGTTTGTTATGTTAATATTTATTCCGTAAAAGACAATGGCTTCGGGGAACAATGTGACAAGTATTGGTAAGTATGTTACTCTATGTTATATGTACTGTATGTCTATGTATGTATTGTATGAATGTATTGTATGTAGTATGTATGTAGTATATATGTGGTATGTATGTAGCATGTAGTATGTATGTAGTATGCATGTAGCATGCATGTAGCATGCAGTATGTATGTAGCATGCATGTAGTATATATGTAGTATGTATGTAGCATGTAGTATGTATGTAGTATGTATGTAGCATGCATGTAGTATATATGTAGTATGTATGTATGTAGTATATATGTAGTATGTATGTAGCATGTAGTATGTATGTAGCATGCATGTAGTATATATGTAGTATGTATGTAGCATGTAGTATGTATGTAGCATGCATGTAGTATATATGTAGTATGTATGTAGCATGTAGTATGTATGTAGTATGTATGTGGTATATATGTGGTATGTATGTGGTATGTATGTAGTATGTATGTAGTATGTATGTAGTATGTATGTAGCATGCATGTAGTATTTTTTTTTTTTTTTTTTTTTAACATTTAACACATTAGCCGGATGATGGGACTACTACTGTCCCATCATTGGCTAATGTGTCAATCACTGTCATGGTAGCAGGCATCGCCAGATGGGACTTGTAGTCCCATCGGACGATGCTTGCACAGACCCCCGGACATCAGCACAGCCCCCCGGCAGGCCGGCACAGCCCCCCGGGAGGCCGGTACAGACCCCCACAGGGTGCACAGACCACCAGCAGGCCGGCACAGCCCCCCGGCAGGCCGGTACAGACCCCCACAGGGTGCACAGACCACCGGCAGGCCAGCACAGCCCCCCGGCAGGCCGGTACAGACCCCGGGCAGTCCACACAGCCCCCCGGCAGGCCGACAGAGACCCCCGGAAGGCCCGAAATGACTGCGCATCATGATGCGCACACACCGCGCATCATGATGACGTCAGGCTGTCAATCAACTTTGAACTTCCGATTCCGATGCCGACTTCCGATATTGAAAAAATATCGGAAGTCGGTATCGGAATTCCGATACAGCAAGTATCGGCCGATACCCGATACTTGCGGTATCGGAATGCTCAACACTACTCATAAATATACGGGTAACAATCATGTTGCAGATAGAGCTGCAAGAACGTGCTCATGGGTTGATCTTTTTCACGAGGTCCAACTCCACAGTTTGTTCGTGGTGGGTTCAAGCTTTCTTCCTCCATCATTATCGTCTTCATCTTCTAACTGTTGCGCGTCCATCACCTCATACTTTTTGGTCCTTTGCATGGTCCATATCCATTTCGTCCTCCCGTGGGAAGCACCTGTGAGATAGTAGATATGAACTTAGAGCTTTTGTTAACCCGAAAGGAATCTTCCTCTGTTTCATCCTATTAGACTATTTAAAATGTGCTCCAGCAAGTAGACCACAGTAATAGTGATCCTGATGATGGCATCGTCATCGCTAACCATCGCAGTAGCCATTAAGAAAACGTGCATAAGGGTGCAAAGGTCCTTCATCTGTGTCCACTACGCAAGTGTGAATTGCACCACGTCTGTACTGAGTTGGGCCAGGCTATGAAAAATGTCTTACTGCACCAGGTCTCTGTGCTGCTGCCAGATTCGCTGCAACATGTGCATAGTTTAATTCCATGGTGTGGTCATATCGCATATCAACCAGTTAACCAGTATTCTTAAAGATCTCTATACCAACTGAAGTGGAATGGTGGAAGTCAGCACACAGTGACAGTGGTTTCTACAGCAGCGCATCCAGGCTGGGACAGTGATGGAGGAATTGCTGTACCACCAGGTTGAGGATGCAAGCCATGCAAGGCACGTGTGTAAGGTTGGCATGGCGTAGGGTCGCCACCAGGTTCGCATCATTATCGCACAGGGCCTTCCCTGGCTCTAGGTTGAGTGTAGACAGCCATTGTTCAAACTCAGCATGGATAGCTATACACAACTGTTAATCTGTATGATTGCAATCTCCAAGGCATATTAATGTAAACACTGCCAGACTGCAGTGAGCCTTGGATATGCAGTACGGGGATGTGGGGAATTCTTTCTGCATTGTTGGAGTGTGTGTTTCATTAAGGCAGATGTTGAGGGTGCAGGTGGAGACTCTAGAGGAGATGGAGGAAGCAGAAGTACTGGAGGACTGGTTACATACACAGGTTTGTTCCGCAAGCCCTGGGGATTCCAAGACTTTGTGTCTAGTGACACATTGGTGTCTACTACATTAGTTCTCCATCATCTGGTGTGCACTAGTTTTGTTCTCCAACCCCTGTTATCTATTAGTTTAGATCTCCATGTTTTGGAGTGTATTTCTTTCCTTTTGCAATAAAAGCTGTTTAGAAGTTTGTTATCCAAGCCGTGTTGTCTATTACTTTAGTTCTTCAGGTTCTGGTGTTAATTTGTTTCATCCTGCAAACTTAGCTGTTTAGTAGTTTAGTTCTCCAACCCCTGTTGTCTAGTAGTTAATGTATACATCTTATTGTGTAGTGGTTTAGTTCTACAACCCTAGCTGTTTAGTAGTTTTAGTTTTCCATCCCCTGTAGTCTAGTAGTTTAGTTATCCATCTTAAGGCATGGAGTGGTTTAGTTGCCCAGTACCCAGCCATCAAGATGTAGCTCTCCTGTCCATGCTTGCTCGTCCAGGTGTCAGTGTTGAAATGCACCCTGGCAGACATAGAATTTTTCAGGGAACAGGTGATGTTGAGAATTCGCCGGTGTCATTGCTGGAAACGCCGGCCACGTAATAGCAATTATCTGATATTCATAATTGTATTGAGCGCACCGGAAACAGGCTAGTCGGGTTCTGGCTAGGAAAATGCATATCGAATAATTGGGGTCACATGACTGATGATCTAGGTGCTGACATCAGTGAATCCTCACAGCACTCAGTGAGTGCACTGGGAGAGGATTCACCTGTCTGTAGTCACATAGAGTGACTTGAGACTTGTCATTTTAGACCGGACAACCCCTTTAGCTATGTTGTAGGTTCTCCACTGCTTCTGACCAATTGCCTTTATGACTACAATATCTATATACTGACTTGGTATTGTGAACTTACAGTACGTCATTAATCTGTCTTCATGCCAGTCATTGCTAATGCAGACTTGGTGTCCAGCTATATCGATAACAGCACAGTGGATTCATAACTCCAGTTAGGCCTTGTGTCATTCATGGTCATGGAGATGGTATGTTGTGTTTTTTTAACAGCTTGCATCAGATCCTAAAATCAGAGCGGCTTATTGATAGAGGTATGGAGTGTTTCTTTTGAGTTCTTTCATCCCTTATTTGTTCCTTTAAATAAGTGCAACTGTTTTACATCATCCACTCATGTAAATGAACTAATGCGAAACCATTTCTAACCTACTTATTGCTAAAATGTAGAAATTACAGTGC
The DNA here is from genome assembly GCF_039654945.1 of Dendrobates tinctorius. Taxonomy (NCBI): domain Eukaryota; kingdom Metazoa; phylum Chordata; class Amphibia; order Anura; family Dendrobatidae; genus Dendrobates; species Dendrobates tinctorius. The sequence goes on along the minus strand of NW_027361698.1, from coordinate 60,362,860 downwards.
AACGGATTACATGTATTTGGCCATAATACAATTGCTGTATTTTTCTCATGAAATGCATTACTTGTAGATGTCATTCATCATAACAATACCGCATTTCTGAATTTGGCAAATAATAATGACAACTGGTATAATCACTGCTACATTGTATTACTGAAACCCGGCAGAAAACAGATGTGTCACTTAAGAATAATAAAAGTGCAGGGCATCTACAATTCCCTCCTGTTGCAGGTGTAAATTTAATATGTCAATAAATGCATATTTCCATATAAAAATGTATTAGTATGTAAAACTGAGCTGAACCTCAGATTATTTCCCGCAGTGCGTTATATTCATCCTCGACTGCACTGAATTCTTCCCCATTAAGCTAGTAATATAAAAAGAATGCTTGATCTCATACTCCCTGCGGCATCGGGGAGAAAGCATTTACATCGCATATTGAATTAAATGGCAACACTGATTGTCTAGGTGTAGAATACAGGACTTATTCTCATTAATAACTTTGTTTCATCAGGCAAAATCTAATATAGAATATTGTTTCTGGATATGTTAGCACAATGCCTTTGACATTGCTAGCCTGCAGTATGCAGCCTTTACATGTACCAATATGTATGACAGTATGTGTGTCTGCCGGAATTGCGTAGCAAATACACCAATGGCTGCTGCTGTGTTCAATCATAAAATCTTCTCATGATTGATTTCCTTTAGATCTAGTAATCACCATGTTTGTTCAGTACGCAGATTGTCAGAGCGACCAATCTATAAATATCTCACCATCAAGATTGATCTATTTAATAATGGACTTTCCTTTCTCGAGCAAATGGTTGAAATTTCGTTTTATTTTTTTTTTGTTTTTTTTTTGCTTTCTGCCAAGAAAGCTTATATGCTGTTGTACTTCTCAAGGTCTACCCTAGTGACAATGCAATGACTGGGACATTATAGCATCCATTCTCATTAACCTAATGACATGTTTCAGATTTAGACCTTTCTGTAATAAAACTGAAGCGTTAGGGAAACGTAAAAGTCACAGCAGCTATTTTATTGGTACATTTCATTGAATTTGTGTCCAGTTCAATCAGTGTAATAATTTACATGGTTATACCAATTTTACCCACGGGCGCTTTCTGAAAAAGAACTTTCATATGCAGATGATAATTAAGATATATAGATTTCTCAGACAAGTGCATGATTATTTTGGAGGGTCACGATATAACACTAAATCTCCATTTACTGTGATATTTTACTTTACAAGCTATACTCATTAATGAAAAATGATATTAGACAGCTGCAAGTATCATTAGATTCTTTCTGCTCTTCAGAAAAGCTCTTATGTCATAAAATTTACCAATTATTAGATTTATTAAATCAGGGAAAAATTATTAAAGCATTTGATAAATATTTGCTTGTTTTTATGTTTGAAATCTTAGTTTATAGGGAGAACAATGATCAATGTAGCTTTGGCTAGGAATAATGGCAGAAACCTATTGCATCAGTGACAGGGAACTTTCATTTTACTAAGGAAAATTATTTTTTCTGGACATTAGTATGCAGAACAGTGAACAGTTGAGTTAAGGAAGTGTGTCATTGCCTTTTTTTTGTGATTGCATCCTAATTTGTGGAATTTAAGTCAAAGTCATATAGAAGTCATAAAGTAGTGGCCTAGGAGTTTGCAAGATATTAAAGAAATCTATTTTATGTTTTGTCAAACATCCAAACAAGATGATCTCTCATGACTGCAAATCACTCAAGATCAATCTATGGAGGATAAACTCACTCAATAAAATAAAAATAATCTGTTCTCTATTACCAAGTTTACAAACTACAGCGCTGACTGATGTAAAAGGCCCACATTTTTCTATATGAAAAGTGAACTTGTGTATACAGGTAGCCTTAAATGGGTCATCTAGTTACTAAAATGTTCTTTCTAAATATCTATCTTTCACCTTAAAGGGAATCTGTCACCCATTTTTTCGAATATGAGCTGCCCGCACCGACATCAGGGGCTTATCTACAGCATTCTGTAATGCTGTATATAAGCCCCCGATGTAACCGAAAGATAAGAAAAAAGAGTTATATTATACTCGCCCCGGCGTCCGGTCTGGTCCAATGGGTGTCGTCGTCTGGTCCAGCGCCTCCAATCTCCATACGATGCCGTCCTCTTCTTTCCTTCTTGTCGTGGCTCCTGCGCAGGTGCGCTGCAGAGTCCTGCATTGCGCAGGCGCCGGGAAAAGTCTGGCCCCTGCGCAGTGCGTCTGCACCGGAGCCACGACAGGAAGGAAAGAAGAGGACTGCATCGTATGAAGATGGGAGACGCCAGACCGCAACACCTTTCGGACCAGACCGCCCCCCCGGTGAGTATAATATAACTCTTTTTTCTTATCTTTCAGGTTACATCGGGGGCTTATTTACAGCATTACACAATGCTGTAGATAAGCCCCTGATGGCGGTGCCGGCATCTCATATTCGAAAAAAGGGGTGACAGATTCCCTTTAATCAATTTTGTAATTAGCTTTATTATAAAATACCATAAGCTTCTATCTAGCTAGCTAATCCCTAATTTTTTTTTTAACTTAACTTCCTGTGACATTTTGTTTGAGAGGAGTATCAAACAAGACGTCACAGAAGGCTGAGGGCTGCTCTGAATTTGCTGCAGCATTTGTTGCCCTTACTGCAACAGGACGTCATCAGGGGTGAGGCTGCAATAACTTACTGCAATTTCTTGCATTGCTGCCCTTTGAAGATGGCCTGGGTCCATTTTGATAGAGGCTGCAGGAGTGGTGAAGGCAGCGCTGGCACTCAGCTTCTCTCCCTGCTGCATTTTCTAACTATTAATCAAGATGTCATCAGGGGATGGAGATAAAGCAATAAGTAACACCACAGCTGCCCCACAGCTTCTAACACTGCAGTCAAATGAATCGTCAACAGGGGTGGCACTGGTGTCACTCACTGCTTCTATCTCTGCTCCCTGATGACATCTTGTTTCACAGTTAGAAGATGTGGGAATAGAATCATAGTGCCACTGCTGCGCTCACCTTTCCTGCAGCCTCTATCACATCTTGAGAGGGCGACGATGCAAGAAACTGTGATAGATAACTGTAGCACTGCCCACTGATAACATCCTGTCCCAGAAGGGGTGATCCTACTGACAAAATCCCTTTAATGCTACAGTAGCTTTACAGTTATCCTCAGCTGTACACTAAGCATTTACATTGGGTTTTCCATCTAAATCCCCCCCAAAAAATATGAATCAGACTAAACCTCCAACAAACACTTTCAGCATAATGAGGCAGATGGAGTCACTTTTACTGCAACTGGTCTCTTTTCCAGTTGTTTTTAATTACTTTAGCCATCATTTTAGCAAAAGAAAGTGTGATCTATAGCATCTTTGTGCTAAAAATATCAGTCACCACTGGAACAGAGGCCTGTCCTAAGTAACTCCAATTGCAACCTTATAATGAATGGTTCTGTCGGGTTTTTGAGTTAATCATCTTCTATTGGTGATTTAGTTGGAAACACTAAACAGCAATAGCACAAAAAGAGGACTTGAAAATCCTCCAAAAATTAAAAAATACAGCAAAAAAGGCAGAGATGCTTATTTGCCCAGGCCTCCAAACAAATGCACTATCAGGATGGAGTGGACCCATATAGTTAAGATGGCGGCAACACAGGTGCAAGAATACCGAAGAGACAACCGCTCACATCCTTCCAATCCATGGAGGGGGTGGTTGCTTGGCATATTAATGCACAGTGAAGACTTGTATTCGGAGCTGTTTACACTATGGCAATGCACAGCATCCAGGTTTAAAGGCCTATAAGTTATGCCCTTCTATTAGATCAGGCCGGCTGCCCAGCGCTATCAAAATGCATCCCATGTGAACAGACACCACAGTTTACAAGACCAACTAGGCCCAACTGCACCCTGAAAAGTAAAGTGCAAAAAACACATAAAAAATGTGAGGTATTAGTTGATATTTTGACCAAAATACGTAAGCACATAACCCTCGTCACGATCCCCACGCTTTCTTTGGAGGCCTGGGCAGGTAAGCATCTCTGCCTTTTTTTCTGTACATCACACTCAGCTCTCTAGTCTCCTCAGTACAGAATGGCTCAGCCTGCACCACCTGCCTGAGGAAGTGGCCCGGACAGAAGGGTCAGCAGGCACGAGGAGAAGGAATCTCCGGTGTTTGCTGGCTGCTGACTCAGACTTGGGGTTCCTGAGCATGGGACCCGGCTCAGCTGTGGACTGCACCCAGCTGCCGGCCACTCCGCACCATGAGGACAAGGGGACATGACAGTGACGAGGACAGGAGCCCTCTGCTAGGAGAACACGATGTGTCTGCATGTTGTTCTGCTCTCTACAACTTGGCAGTGTTGGCATTACTGGGCTTCTTCATGTTGTATGCACTATAGGTCAACTTAAGTGTATCTCCGGTGGATATGGTTAATTCAACATCGAGTGAACAAGTAAACCAAAGTGCCAACGTGTGCCCTAACCATTCAACCAGGGGAAGAACCTTGAGGAGATCATTTGCATATTCTCAGTGCCTTCTGGGATAAGTGAAGAGTCTCCGCGAGCTCAGCGATCACTGGGTTTTGGCCGTTGCAGCTGAAAAGAGGAAATCGGAAAACCAGGGGAAGAGCCTTGAGGAGATCATTTGCATATTCCCAGTGCCTCATCTTTCATTGTTTTTAAGAACTCTCAATATGGAAGAGGCCAGGAGCCATCTGGTGAGCTGCATTTCTTGCTACATGTTCACAGACTTAGCAGTGGAAAAGCCAAACTTCACATGCCACAAATGCAAGCTTGTGTCCCTGTTGGAGGAAAAGTTGCAAAATCTCGAAGAGAGGTTAGCTACGTTGAAGATCATTAAGGAAGGTGAAGAGTTCTTGGACAGAGCAGGATTATCTCTTCATGTTACAGAAAGAGAAGAAATTCGAAGTGCACCTGAAGAAACAGAGGAATGGAGACATGTGACCCAGAGAAGCAGGAGGATCAGGAGGCAGTCAGCACCCATACTTCTCAGGAACCAGTACCTGCTCTCACGCAGGAAAACAATGAAGAAATACATCAGGATAAGACTTTGCCCACAAACAGCAACCTTGTATGCCCTCAGAGTCCTCCTGGATGGAGAAGGAAAAATATTGTGAAGAAGAAACGGAGAGTGGTGGTCATGGAGGATTCCCTGTTGAGAGGAACAGAGGCCGCTATCTGCAGACCGGATATAACTTCAAGAGTAATGTGCTGTCTTCCAGGTGCAAAAATTAAAGATGTGTCTGACAGGATATCAGGACTCTTCAGACCTACAGATGACTACCCATTCATGCTACTACATGTGGGGACAAATGACACCGCAAGAAACGACCTGGAAACCATCTGCAGAGACTTTGAAGACATAGGCAAGAAAGTGAAAGAACTGGGAGCGCAGGTGGTCTTCTCTTCCATACTCCCAGTGGATGGCCATGGAACAAGGAGGTGGAATAAGATTCTGCAGGTGAACAACTGGCTACGTCGATGGTGCCGTCAGCAACAATTTGGATTTATGGATCACAGAGTTAATTACCTTTATGATGGACTACTTGCTAGAGATGGGGTGCACCTTACGAAGACTGGAAAACATGTATTTGGAAGTCGCCTTGCTTCACTTGTAAGGAGAGCTTTAAACTAGAACAACATGGGAAGGGAAGCAAAAGACCAGAAAAAGCCATACACCTGACAAATGCTATTGAGAACTCTGCTATTAGAAGTGGAAAGGAAGAACAAAGACAAAAGAATCTAATTAATAAAAATATTGGAGAAAGAGAAACCAATCACAAACTAAAATGTTTCTATACTAATGCACAAAGCATGGGCAACAAACAAGGAGAATTGGAACTACTAACACAGGAAAAGAAATATGATGTCATTGGAATCACTGAAACTTGGTGGGACGATACACATGATTGGAATACAAGACTAGAAGGATACAACTTATTTGCAAGAAACAGACTTGATAAACGAGGAGGAGGTGTCGCATTGTATGTTAGAAACGCGTATATCTGCACAGAGATTGAAGCTTCAGAGACTGGGAGTTCTGTGGAAACTGTTTGGGTAAGAATACAAGGACAGAACAATGGAAAGGACAACATTGTAGGCATTTAGTACAGGCCGCCTGTGCAAGCTGAAGATATGGATGAACTCTTTATGCATCAAATGGCCAAGTTCTCCAAAAAATATGACATAGTTGTCATGGGAGATTTCAACTATCCAGACATTTGTTGGGAATCTCTCTCAGGCAAAACTAACAGGTCAAGGAAATTCTTATCCTCTCTTGCTGACAACTTTATCTTCTAAAAGGTAGGGGAGAAAACAAGGGGAACTGCTACCTTGGATCTAATCCTTATAAACAGGGAGGAAATGGTTGAGGAGGTAAAAGTGGCTGGGACCCTAGGAGGTAGCGACCATGCTATTTTAGAATTTTGGATAACTAGAGGAGGAAGACCTGTGAAGACTCAGACGTCAAGGTTAGATTTCAGAAAGGCAGATTTTAAGGGATTCAGAAAGCGAATTGGAGGGATCCAACGGCTGGATATCCTTAAAGACAAAAATGTCCAGGAAGGATGGGAAATCTTGAAAAATGAAATTCTCAAAACACAATTGTTAACAATTCCGAAAAGAGGGAAGAATAGGAAGCATTTAAGGAAGCCAGGATGGATGAACACAGAACTTAAGCACATGCTAAAAAGGAAGAAAAAAATGTTTATAAAATGGAAAGTGGGAGGCATATCTAAAGAAGAATATAATGCTGTCTGCAGAACCTGCAGGGCACAAGTCAGATTAGCTAAAGCTGAAAATGAATTGAGGCTTGCAAGAGATGTCAAAAGCAATAATAAAGGATTTTGGGGATATATCAAAAGTAAAAGAAAAGTCAAAGATGCTATAGAATTTTTACAGGATGAAAATGATGAAATGGTAAGACAGGATGTTGAGAAGGCCGAACTTTTAAATTCCTATTTTGCATCTGTTTTATCTCAGAAAGGAAATGTAACATCAACTGTTCTTCACTGTCCTATTAAGGGAATAGAAGAATCCAGGATATCTATAAACAGAAAGATAATGAGGAAACACTTAGCTAAACTAAATGAATTCAAGTCTCCAGGTCCAGATGAATTACACCCCAGAGTACTGAAGGAGATAGCAGAAGAAATTTTTGAACCCTTCTCCATAATGTTTGAAAATTCTTGGAGAACAGGAGAAGTCCCAGAAGACTGGAGAAGAGCAAATGTTGTTCCTATCTTCAAAAAGGGGAAGAAGGTGGACCCAGGCAATTATAGGCCGGTGAGTCTGACTTCTATACCAGGAAAGATCTTTGAACAAATTATTAAACAACATATATGTCAGTACCTGGATAAGAATGAAGTGATTAAACAGAGTCAGCATGGGTTTGTAACTAATAAGTCATGTCAGACTAACTTAATTTCCTTCTATGATGGAATCACTGATTGGGTGGATCAAGGAAATGCTGTAGATTTACAATATCTTGACTTCAGCAAAGCATTTGACAAAGTATCTCATACAATCCTTATTGAAAAAATGACTAAGTATGGAATGGACAAGGCAACTGTTAGGTGGATTCATAACTGGCTTAGTGATCGGACCCAAAGAGTGGTCGTAAATGGCTGCACATCCAGTTGGAAGAATGTCTCAAGTGGGGTATCACAGGGCTCTGTCCTGGGCCCTGTATTGTTCAACATCTTTATCAACGATTTAGATGAAGGAATTGAGGGTAAACTGATTAAATTTGCTGATGACACAAAGCTAGGGGGGATAGCTAATACTAGAGAAGAGAGAGAGAGGATTCAAAAAGATATAAATAAACTGGATAAGTGGGCAGCAACTAACAGAATGGTTTTTAACAGGGAAAAATGCAAAGTACTACATCTGGGCAATAAAAATGAAAAAAGCATATACAGAATGGGAGGAATAGGCCTAAGCAACAGCACATGTGAAAAAGACTTGGGTATACTAATAGATCATAGACTGAATATGAGTCAACAGTGTGATGCAGCAGCAAAAAAGGCAAATGCAATTCTAGGATGTATTAACAGAAGCATACAGTCTAGATCACGTGAAGTCATTATTTCCCTCTACTCCTCTTTGGTCAGACCTCATCTGGAATATTGTGTCTAGTTTTGGGCACCACATTTTAAAAAAGACATCAACAAACTGGAGCAAGTTCAGAAAAGAGCAACCAGAATGGTGACCGGTCTGCAAACCCTGTCTTATGAGGAAAGATTGCAGGATTTGGGATTGTTTAGTTTGCAAAAGAGAAGACTGAGAGGAGACTTAATAGCTGTCAACAAATATCTAAGGGGCTGTCACATTGTAGAAGGATCAACTTTATTCTCTTTTGCACAAGGAAAGACTAGAAGCAATGGGATGAAACTGAATAGGAGGAGACACAGATTAGATATTAGAAAAAACTTTTTGACAGTTAGAGTGATCAATGAGTGGAACAAGCTGCCACGAGAAGTGGTGAGTCCTCCTTCAATGGAAGTCTTCAAACAGAGGCTGGACAGACATCTGACTGGGATGATTTAGCGAATCCTGCTTTGAGCAGGGGGTTGGACCAGATGGCCCAGGAGGTCCCTTCCAACTCTACGATTCTATGATTCTATGATTCTAACTGTACCCAGCAAACCTCATAACTCTACGGGCAAGAAGTATGAATGGGATGCAGATACCCAAGACTGGATACTTGGTTCCTTCTTCTACGGATACATTCTCACTAAAATCCCTTGTGGATACTAAACCTGGCAAACTGTTACTGAGATTTGACATTCTGGACACTGCAGTATTCACTTTACTTACACAGTTAGCTGTGGATTTTAGTGCTGGATACTTTATAGCCTTTCGAGCATTGGAAGGGCTTAAAGAGGGTGTTACCTTTCCAGCCATGCATGCAATGTGGTTATCCTGGGCGCCACCTCTTGAGCGTAGCAGACTATTAAGTCTTTCTTATACAGGAGCTCAACTTGGCACAGTGGTATCGCTGCCTCTGTCTGGTTTAATCTGCTATTACATTGGCTGGATTTATGCATTTGTTTGGAGGACTGGGCAGGTAAGCCTCTCTGCCTTTTTTGCTGTATTTTTTATTTAGTTGGAAACCCTGATGGAAGTGTTAAGTGTAGAGTACAAGATAAATGTTAACCTTGTCTTATGTTAAAAAGGATCGAACCATACTAAACCTACAAAATTGTCACCATGGCCAAATGTGACAGAACCCCTAGGCCAGTACATATAAACCATAAAGAAAAAAGAGAAGTGTGCCCTAAATAGCAGATTCCAAGTGAAATCTCTATTATAATATAAGAATTACCATAAAGTTAAGAACCAAAAAATAGGAGTCTCTTTAGAAAAGATAATAAACTTTATTGGAACAATAATCATAAAAGACAGGGTATTCAGAGTATCATATAGCCAAACGTATAGTAATAAATTAGATGGAGTATATAGTACTAAGAAAACATGCATTTCCCATCAGTGCTGCAATGATGTTAATAGGCTGCTATAGTCTCATGTAAATACTGCGGTTGGCAGATGACGCGCCCCAGAGGCCGTGAGATACTCGGTACCGGGACGGTCGTCTTAAAGGGATGTGCCACAGTGGCAGTGACCCGGTCCGTGACCTCAGGCAGTCATGTAAAAGGGGTAGAATTGAATGGGGAATAAAGTTTATGTAGTGATTCGTGACGCCTGTTGGAGTGTTCGACTGTAGTATAGCCGGCACTGCAGATGATCCCTGGGGGAGTAAATGGTGATGGCAGTGCAGATGTTTAACCCTCTCCAACCAGGGCCGACCCCCAGAGATTGTGATGGAAGTAGAAGGCACGGAGTAATAAGGCAGGAGACAAGGAAAGTCACTTTATCATTTACTGTAGTTCAGGTACAGTTCAGAGGAGATATCGAAACTCTCACCAGGTTACAGTCTGCTCTGGAGAATGGGAGTTATCCTTCCTCTGCCGTGACTCAGTGTAAGCTTCCTGCTATTCTAATCCCTTCAGGGACCAAGGCTTCTAGTATAGCTTCTACTCACTGTGTATTTCTCCGCTGGCAACTTGCAGCTTGGATCCTTTGTGAAGCTCACATTCCTTCATGTACAATCCTCACTGATCCTAGTTTGCTGCTGTAATCTTAGGGAAAACACTGCGCTGTTGGTTGTATAAACTCACACAGTCTCTCTGCTTACCACCCTACTCTGAAAGCATGGATGGCCTAGGGGCTGATTCCCTGATGCTTCTTATTAGCTTTACTCCTGGAAGGACCACATGTCATCATCGCTCCCAAGAGCATTCTTCTTCTCCTTGTTCACACTGAGAACAACAGCTCTGCTCCTCCCCCTCCTAGTTAGGGTGTGTCTGCAAAGCTCTAAGCTTCAGAGAAGTAAGGGAGTGAGGTGAATTGTGTGTGTGTTGTGGTCTCTAGCAGAGAATGTATAACTCCCATTGCTCACAAAACACATACAAAACAGTACATATTTAACACTTTTGTGGCGATAAAGACGCAAGGCGCCACAGCAGACCAGAGATAACAGTAATCTGTTATAAATTATAAATGCAGCGTGTCAAAGATAAGGAACTTAAATAGCTTAAATAAAACTGATCTACACATTACCTTGAGACATTGTAGCTAAAGCAGGAGAGTTGGGGAAATGCGCAAAGGCCCGACACGCGTTTCACCGCACTTGGTTTCTTCAGGAGGCATGGTTAGCAATGAGGGACAGCGGGATTATATACAGGAAGGAAGGATATAGCTGGGAATCGGCGCGTAGCTTGACGTGATGCGCCGCCCTCTGGCAGAGTGCACCGGCGTCCGCAGTGTTTGATGGGAAGGAGGATGTGCATCATCTCTTACCATCACCATGGCAACACTACCAGTACACAAAGCCACAATGGTCATACAGCGCACGCGAGAGTCGCGTCTGCGCAGTAAGATTCAATACAGACAAACCGGCCAAATATATAGATACGGCGCGATAGAAAACATCCAGAATCTAATAGTAGTAGGGAGTATACAATCATATGTAAAAGTTTGGGCACCCCTATTAATGTTAACCTTTTTTCTTTATAACAATTTTGGTTTTTGCAACAGGTATTTCAGTTTCACATATCTAATAACTGATGGACTCAGTTATATTTCTGGATTCAAATGAGGTTTATTGTGCTAACAGAAAATGTGCAATCTGCATTTAAACAAAATTTGACCGGTGCAAAAGTATGGGCACCCTTATCATTTTCTTGATTTGAACACTCCTAACTACTTTTTACTGACTTCCTGAAGAACTAAATTGGTTTAGTAACCTCATTGAGCTTTGAACTTCATAGCCAGGTGTATCAACTCATGAGAAAAGGTATTTAAAGTGGCCACTTGCAAGTAGTTCTCCTATTTGAATCTCCTATGAAGAGTGGCATCATGGGCTCCTCAAAACAACTCTCAAATGATCTGAAAACAAAGATTATTCAACATAGCTTTTCAGGGGAAGGATACAAAAAGTTGTCTCAGAGATTTAACCTGTCAGTTTCCACTGTGAGGAACATAGTAAGGAAATGGAAGAACACAGGTACAGTTCTTGTTAAGCCCAGAAGTGACATGCCAAGAAAAATATCCACAGACCACCTCCAAAGACCTGCAGCATCATCTTGCTGCAGATGGTGTCACTGTGCATCGGTCAACAATACAGCGCATGCATAACGCCTTTTTGTATGACCAAACAACTCAATCTTTGTTTCATCAGTCCACAGGACCTTCTTCCAAAATGTAACTGGCTTGTCCCAATGTGCTTTTGCATACCTCAGGCGACTCTGTTTGTGGCGTGCTTGCAGAAACGGCTTCTTTCGCATCACTCTCCCATACAGCTTCTCCTTGTGCAAAGTGCGCTGTATTGTTGACCGATGCACAGTGACACCATCTGCAGCAAGATGATGCTGCAGGTCTTTGGAGGTGGTCTGTGGATTGTCCTTGACTGTTCTCACCATTCTTCTTCTCTGCCTTTCTGATATTTTTCTTGGTCTGCCACTTCTGGGCTTAACAAGAACTGTACCTGTGTTCTTCCATTTCCTTACTATGTTCCTCACAGTGGAAACTGACAGGTTAAATCTCTGAGACAACTTTTTGTATCCTTCCCATGAAAAGCTATGCTGAATAATCTTTGTTTTCAGATCATTTGAGAGTTGTTTTGAGGAGCCCATGATGCCACTCTTCATAGGAGAGTCAAATAGGAGAACTACTTGCAAGTGGCCACCTTAAATACCTTTTCTCATGATTTGATACACCTAGCTATGAAGTTCAAAGCTCAATGAGGTTACAAAACCAATTTAGTGCTTCAGGAAGTCAGTAAAAAGTAGTTAGGAGTGTTCAAATCAAGAAAATGATAAGGGTGCCCATACTTTTGCACCGGTCAAATTTTGTTTAAATGCAGATTGCACATTTTCTGTTAGTACAATAAACCTCATTTGAATCCAGAAATATAACTGAGTCCATCAGTTATTAGATATATGAAACTGAAATAGCTGTTGCAAAAAACAAAATTGTTATAAAGAAAAAAGGTTAACATTAATAGGGGTGCCCAAACTTTTACATATGACTGTAGTATTCAAGCAAGTGATAGAAGCGGATAACAATAAGCATCGTTCTTATGGCACCACTAATAGAATTTGCAGCATTATAGGGGCATAATAATAATATAGTGGATATAATGACAACTGTTAGGAAAGTTCTCTTATCGTTACCAGACATATCATGCCAAATACAGACATGATGTTATATACATATACTGTATATACAAACATATATACTGTATATAAACTGTATACATAACGCAGTGAAAAATGAGGATGAATGAACTCATGGAGATCAACATCCAACACTTCGGTGACACCATCACATGTTTCTCAACACAGTGATTCTAGAGCAATGCCCCCATGCCTTATGGGAAATATGCAAAAACATGCAAAACACAAGCCGCGGAGACACCATCACATGTTTCTCAACGCAAGCAATGACTAGCCATGTCTTTCCCCGGGAAGGAACAACCACGGGAAGGGCAGTCTCCAATGAAGGAAACCACCTATGCCAAAACATGGGATCCATCCACAGACAGCTGTTTCAGGGTATTGCCCCTCATCAGTGTGGAGTAGGAAACTGGCTAGTTGGAGCAATGCCTAGTAAAAGACTGTGAAAAATGAGGATGAATGAACTCATGGAGATCAACATCCAACACTGCGGAGACACCATCACATGTATACATAACGCAGTCAGACCATCAGTATTAAATAGCCTGAAGTTATATCTCAGTGTGTATATATGCGCCGTCCGGACGACAGAAAATGGTGTAATCCAAAATAATGAATCATACATATCCCGATAGTAATGCATGCAAAACATTAATTCATTCATATGTATAGATAAATATATTATCAATATTAGCCCATTTCTAATAGAAATATACTTCAAAAAGTGCCGATAGATATATTAATATCAAATAGATAACAATAAACCAAAGTTAGATCTACAAATATAAGACATAATATATAATACTATTCATAATAACCGAAGTATAAGATAATATAAAGTTACTCGAAGCTGGAACAAAGTTGCCGATTGGATCATAATCAATAGTATGCTGAAAGGCTGATTGTAGTTTGAGAGTGGGGATCAAATCCAGAACCAATAATAAAGTCTGTATTGATGGCATGCAAGTAGTATCAGTACCGAGAGCACTGAAATTTTATGGAATGAAGGAAAATCAGTATAAAACCTACATATACAGTGGGGCAAAAAAGTATTTAGTCAGTCAGCAATAGTGCAAGTTCCACCACTTAAAAAGATGAGAGGCGTCTGTAATTTACATCATAGGTAGACCTCAACTATGGGAGACAAACTGAGAAAAAAAAATCCAGAAAATCACATTGTCTGTTTTTTTTTTCATTTTATTTGCATATTATGGTGGAAAATAAGTATTTGGTCAGAAACAAAATTTCATCTCAATATTTTGTGATATATCCTTTGTTGGCAATGACAGAGGTCAAACGTTTTCTGTAAGTCTTCACAAGGTTGCCACACACTGTTGTTGGTATGTTGGCCCATTCCTCCATGCAGATCTCCTCTAGAGCAGTGATGTTTTTGGCTTTTCGCTTGGCAACACGGACTTTCAACTCCCTCCAAAGGTGTTCTATAGGGTTGAGATCTGGAGACTGGCTAGGCCACTCCAGGACCTTGAAATGCTTCTTATGAAGCCACTCCTTCGTTGCCCTGGCGGTGTGCTTTGGATCATTGTCATGTTGAAAGAACCAGCCACATTTCATCTTCAATGCCCTTGCTGATGGAAGGAGGTTTGCACTCAAAATCTCACGATACATGGCCCCATTCATTCTTTCATGTACCCGGATCAGTCGTCCTGGCCCCTTTGCAGAGAAACAGCCCCAAAGCATGATGTTTCCACCACCATGCTTTACAGTAGGTATGGTGTTTGATGGATGCAACTCAGTATTCTTTTTCCTCCAAACACGACAAGTTGTGTTTCTACCAAACAGTTCCAGTTTGGTTTCATCAGACCATAGGACATTCTCCCAAAACTCCTCTGGATCATCCAAATGCTCTCTAGCAAACTTTAGACGGGCCCAGACATGTACAGGCTTAAGCAGTGGGACACGTCTGGCACTGCAGGATCTGAGTCCATGGTGGCGTAGTGTGTTACTTATGGTAGGTCTTGTTACATTGGTCCCAGCTCTCTGCAGTTCATTCACTAGGTCCCCCCGTGTGGTTCTGGGATTTTTGCTCACCGTTCTTGTGATCATTCTGACCCCACGGGGTGGGATTTTGCGTGGAGCACCAGATCGAGGGAGATTATCAGTGGTCTTGTATGTCTTCCATTTTCTAATTATTGCTCCCACAGTTGATTTCTTCACTCCAAGCTGGTTGGCTATTGCAGATTCAGTCTTCCCAGCCTGGTGCAGGGCTACAATTTTGTTTCTGGTGTCCTTTGACAGCTCTTTGGTCTTCACCATAGTGGAGTTTGGAGTCAGACTGTTTGAGGGTGTGCACAGGTGTCTTTTTATACTGATAACAAGTTTAAACAGGTGCCATTACTACAGGTAATGAGTGGAGGAAAGAGGAGACTCTTAAGGAAGAAGTTACAGGTCTGTGAGAGCCAGAAATCTTGATTGCTTGTTTCTGACCAAATACTTATTTTCCACCATAATATGCAAATAAAATGAAAAAAAACAGACAATGTGATTTTCTGGATTTTTTTTTCTCAGTTTGTCTCCCATAGTTGAGGTCTACCTATGATGTAAATTACAGACGCCTCTCATCTTTTTAAGTGGTGGAACTTGCACTATTGCTGACTGACTAAATACTTTTTTGCCCCACTGTACCTCTGTCATTAAAAACAAATGTGAACCCCTCAAAGGAAAGACTTGAAAATGATGGCCTCATTGAGGCCATTAGGCATAAAGGTGTCTAACATGACCATCCAGCGGGTTTCTTTTTGCAACAGTTTTTTCTTTGCCTTACCCCCGTGGATGCCCATGTAATTGTGATCAATTCCACAAACAGTAAACCCCTTGGGGTTACTGTGGTGGGTTTCAAAGAAATGTCTGGGAATTGTTTTCAAAGAACCTGGATCGGAACAATTAGCTGCGTTTTTTATTCCTCACACTTGTTCTTGCACATGGACCCTAAGACTTCGGGTAGTTATGCCTATATAAATGCGACCACAAGGGCAGCTGGCATGATAAACTATTGCCTCCATGTTGCAAGTAATGTGGTGGACAATTTTGTAGACCCTATTTCCTGCAGAATTAAAAAATTCTTTAGTGCGTAGAATGTATGACCAAGCCGAGCAATCACCACAAGGGAAGCAGACCAAGGGGGGCCCTTCCTAGTGGTAGCAAAGAAATTTGTTTTAGGAGGTATGTAATGACTATTGCATAAGATATCACTCAGATTTCGCCACCTGCGCCACGTAATAGAAGGATATGGTGTAAGCTGTTGTTTTAAATCCTTATCGGTTAGCAGGACGGACCAATGCTGTCTCAAAATTTTATTAATCTCTTTCCAGTTGCAGTTAAATTTAGTAATGAATCTAGGAGTGAGATTATCATTTTTCCTACTCTAATTTTTAGAGATAGGGGCAATTAGAGCAGATCTCTCAGAGTTTAATGCACAAATATAGCCTTTTCTAATGTCTTTGTTAGAATATCCTCTATTCCTAAAATGGCTAGAAAGCTCTTTGGCCTGTTTGACAAAGGTAGTATTGTCGGAGCAAATTCGACGAGCACGTAAATATTGACCGACCGGAATGGAACTTTTTAGTTTGGGCGGATGAGAGGATGAAAAATGTAGTAACGCATTAGTCGCAGTGGTTTTGCAAAAAATGTTAGTCTCAATTGATCCAGTAGTGGATTTGGAGATTAATAAATCAATAAAATCTAAAGAAGTTTGACTGTATTTCCATGTTAATTTGATTCCACTCATGATTATTGAAACGACAGAGAAATGATTCTTATTGCGATGTGGAACCCTGCCAGATGAAGAATACATCATCGATATAGCTGTGACCAGGTGTGTCAAGGACTGTATCCCTCTCCCACAGCCCCAGGAAAAGGTTAGCATATGAGGGCGCACAGGCCGCCCCCATTGCTGTTTCCTGGAGCTGTAGAAAGGGGCGGTCCTTGAACTCTATGAAATTATGGATAAGTATAAAATATAATAATTTGGAAATAAATCTAATCAAAATGGGTTCAAAATTGGTCATACTCGAAAAGAAATTAACAGCCCAAATCCCATGGCTATGATCGATTGATGTGTATAGGGACTCCATGTCACAAGTGACGAACCACGTATCGTCATCAAGTATAAGGTCATCAAGTCTTCTAAGGACATCAGTCATGTCCTAAACGAAGAACGGCAGCATCTCGACACATTTCTGCAGGTAGAAGTCAACAAATTGACAAGCTGGTTCACAAAGACTCCTGATGCCTGAGACTATAGGTCTCCCTGGTGGGCAAAGGGGGTCTTTGTGAATTTTTGGAAGCAAATAAAATTGAACCATGTTATGTATCTCAAAATGTTTCCAATTAAAATTTCAAATCAATCAACAAGTCCCTATTCAGGTCCGTCATCTGTCAGTGGAAAAATAGATGGCTTCCACAATGTTTGTAGCCCAAAAGCTCTGAGAACCAACATGGCTCCACACCAAAAGACAACCCAACAGAATCTGAGCTCCCAAATTCAAATGCCTCTCCTGTTTGATCCCCTCAGTATGCTTAAACCACAGTTAGCGTCCACATGTATGGCATAAAACTTTGTGAGTCACATGTGGATTCAAAATACTCACTTCACCCCTTCATGAATCATTAGTTGCTACAATTTCCAAAGTGGGGTTCTTATTTTTTCTTTTGCTGTTCGGCCACTTTAGGGTCTCTGTCAATGCAACATAGTGTCCGGAATCTGTTCTAGCCAAAATTGCACTCCAAAAGTGAAAAAACACTCATTCCCATCAAAGCCTTAACATAACATAAAAAAGCAGTATCCAGTAGTGATGAGCAAATACATTCGGTACTTTTCGTTACTCGCACAAATAGTACGGTATTCGGGCTATTTGTTATTGGCCTGTGATTTCTGGGTTCCATCTTCTCTCCTTATTTGAAGATAGGGCAGGGAAGAAGCTTGCAGCGAAATGCGCATAGGGTTGAGGGGATGTCTGGGCTCCGGTTCTGTGGTAACATTTGTCTGGTAACTACTATTTATATGCTCTCATGTCTTAGCTTGATCAACAAGGTTTTATTAGTGGCTATTACTGCATTTACCTGATGTTATATGTACTCTGGATATATCTCCTGGTATGAGATTATGGTGTAACTTAAGGCCCCGTCTCACATAGCGAGATTGTTAGCGAGGTTGCTGAAACATCACCGATCTTGTGACAAAACAGCGACCTCTCCAGCGATCACGCAACATGTGACACATAGCGGCGACCGGGCCCCCGCTGCGATCTCGCTGTTCATGCTTGAATGTCCTGGGCCATTTTTTGATCGCTGGTGTCCCGCTGGCCAGCATGCATTTTTGTGTTTAACACTGGCGAGCTACCTCGTTGGCAACTCAGAACTCAGGGACGCAGGTGGGAGTCATCAGAATAGCTGCTGTGTGATAAGGTCCCAATGACCACCGAGGTCGTTATACGGATCGCCGGATCATTGCTGCGTCGCTGAGTAGACCTGTCTGTTTGACGGCTTACTAGTGACCATTTAGCGATGTACCAGCGATCCTTACCAGGTTGAATCGTTGTCGGGATCACTGGTGCGTCGCGTAGTGTAACGGTACCCTTAGATTGCCATTTTACCATCTTTATGTTACTATCTGGGCAGTGAGGTTAGTCTATGGGTTAGGAAGCTATTGAGTTTGCATTTACTCTTTGATAAATTGTAACCTCCCAAAGTTTACTCTCATAATTTATAATTACAGATTTGATCATTTTTAACTTTTTTGGCCCTTCTTCATATGCCCGACATCCCCTACGGTACTTTTGCTATCTATATCAAGTGCTATTTATATTTTGTTTTATATTTAATTGCAATAAAATTTATGTACTTTTTGCTTTATTGGTGGATCTTTTCTGTTTTTTTCCCCATTTTTTACATGCTAATGGGTTGGTTGTTATTATGGATTTGAATTGCCCCTTTTCCAGTTAGGACATTGTTGAATTAGAGTGTCTGCATGCAATTACACAATTTACAGGGCTATATGGAGCCATTATACAGTTTGCATAGCTATGTGGGGGCCATAATATAGATTACAGGGCTATGTGGAGGCCATTATACAGTTTGCAGGACTGTGTGGGGGTTATAAAACAGTTTACAGGGTTATGTGGGGGGCCTTAAACTGTTTGCTTTATACCGCTTGCAAATAAGCAATTACAAGTATAGATAAATCAATCAAGGAGTGTGAATCCCTCAAAAATATAAAGAGAAAGTAGTAATATAGGGAACATAAAACATAGCATTTAATGGTAATTATTAAAATACAAGGACACAATCATAAAAATCAGTATCCCCCAATTGGATAGGCCAAAATGTTTAGTAAAATGCGGGCAATGCAAAATAAATCTAGTAAACATAGGGGGCCCAAGAACAAGTGAGTACATTTGACACAAGGCCCACTATGTCCACTGTAAGGGCAGATATCCAAGTCAGGAGAAAAAATAATTATGCCATTCCAAGTAGGGACCGCCTCCCAGCGCGTTTCATCGCACCAGGACTCATCAGGGAATACGGCAGCCAGGACATGAGAGCTCCACCATGTCACGTGTTACTCAAGAGCCTCCAAAGGGAAGGATTCCATGATAGAGTATATTTATATAGATATTTGTACATCAATAAGGGACACCTACTGTATTTTCTAACAACAAATCAGAGTTCAGTATAGCAAAACGGGGAACAACCAATGCACTTCACAGACCTGTAATGATTTTTATATTAGATCACATGGCCAGAAAGACTTACCTCATTGGTGACTCTGGTGGAACGCAGGTGTCATGAGCTGCAAACCACATTACCTAGCATGTGGGCTCATAAAGAATCAAACTAAGTGCCATATTCCGTGCACATGTGTGGACAACATGTGCAAGATAGTGTTCCGCTGCGTGAACCGCTAGTCACCGCAACCACAAATGTATATATTTCTGGATCGTCGCACATAATACTTCCGGTATATTCAGGGCTACGCGTATGCATGAACCGCACAGTACTGGAACTCATTCTATATGCCACCAGCCAAAACGCAGGAATCCTGCGAGATCCATACCAGACACACAGCGTGCAAAAAATCACAAAGTTACAGAGCACAACAGCACCCACAATAAAATACAATGCATTCACACAATTAGGCCACATGCACACACTGAGCATTTGGTGAGTTTTTTACCCCAATATTTATAAGCCAAAACCAGGGGTGGGTGAAAAATGAAGAGGTGGTGCAAATGTTTCTATTATGCTATTCCTCTGACTGTTCCACTCCTGGTTTTGGCTTACAAATGCTTAGGTAAAAAACTCACCTAATACTCATTGTGTGCTTGTGGTCTTAAGGGGCAAGTCTTTGTATTACATATCGAATAAATTACCAGGTGACATGTGATAGTCATATTGGTGAACACTGGTAGAAGATAGACAAAGATAATATATATAATTGTTAGAGATGAGAGAATATTTCAATGTTTGGTTCAGATTACGTTCTCCGAATTTGCAATTTTCGCCGATTAATTTGTCGAATATTCGCCGAACATTAACAAATGCCATTAACATCAATGGGATGCAAAAACAAACTCATGCACAACACCTTATAACGGCCCCAAATGCTGCCAAAACACATCAATTGAGGGTCAGACACCAGGAAAGTGGCCTCAATTCACCCACAGTACAGATTTTAGCATGGCACTGCAGCAATCAGCCAGGCATGAGGTATCGGGGTCTGGGACAGCATTTACAGCTTTCAATTGAACGTCACAGTAAGATGAGGTGGGTAAGGGATCGGTGTTGGGCTCCTTTGCTGGGAGCCCTGGTACCACATGCAACACCTCTACCCACTTTCATGCTGAGCCACACTCAGATGGCACAAAAAAATCAATTTTGTAGACTACCATTGTCAGAAAAATTTAAGGATAGTAACGGGGGTTGTTGAGTCCAAGGAAGTGGAGGCCTGATGGTATTGGAGGTCTACTGCTACAGGCAACACGCATGAAGGAGACCCAACTAGGAGTCTACACTTTTACAAAAATTAGTGGCAGACATCAACAAAGTGTTATCAATTGCAATAAAGTAGAATTAGTATACCGGTGACCGACACCTCTTCTACTACAGCCAACCCTGCAGATGGCGACTGTAACGGGCAAGGTGGTGGAATCACTGTTATGTATACCTCTGAAAAATTGGAAGGGGCGGAACAAAGTGGCCTACCAAATCCTTACTTGAACAAATGGCAGAAGGCAATAACTGCAACCCAAGGATATACAAAGAGGTGGCTCCAGGTGCTACTCCATAGCTGATCTACAGAATGTGGCAGCTGACCCCTACAGCAGGTAAGCTGCTACGGCCCAAAGGAGGGATAAAAAATGCAGGCAGCACTGTAGAGACTCTGGAACCACGGGTGCAGATGGGACGGGCTGAGGAACAGAAAACCACTGGCAGGTGCAGGCTGGACCGGTTGTTAGACAGATGGGCACTGACAGATGCGATCTGGACCAGCTGATGGACAGAAGAGTGCAGACAGGTATGAGCAGAAGGACACAGACAGGTAAGAGCAGACAGGTACAGGGTATACAAGCAGACAGGTGGACCTGGGGAACCTGAACACTAGCAAGCATGCAAGGCAAACAGACAATGTAGCTCAGGCACCTCCATATTGAAGTAGAAGCCTTAAATAGATGGTGTCGCCCAGCTATAGGTTGGGAATACCTTTGGCTGATGCGGGCGGTCCCATTAAGAGGGAGGTAGTGCGCGAGTGCACTCTTTAAGCATAGGGGGTGAGATGAGGAGGTGGTGTGTGAGTGGGAGACACTGAATGTCCTTTCTGTTATGTAGATACGAGGAGATCCAACAAAGGGCCAAGTCTGTAATGTCAACAGATCGGAAAGTCTGTGGTAAGAGGGAATGATCCACTGTGTCAAAGACAGATGTCAGGTCAAGGAGAAGGAGGAGGACAAACTTGCGCCGATTTCATTTGGCAATTAATACGTCGTTGGTGACTTTATTCAGGGCAGCTTCAGTGGAATGGTCCGGTCTGAAGTCAGATTGTACTAGGTCAAAGTGGGAGCAAGAGGAGAGGTGGGAGGACAGCTCAAAATTGACATGTTGTTCCAGTAGTTTGGTGGCATAGGGGAGAAATGATATGGGGTGATAGGTAGATGCAGAGGATGGGTAAAGGGTGGGCTTTTTGAGGATGGGTGTGATCGAGGTGTGTTTCAATCAGGATGGAAGACACCAGTTGTTGATGACAGGTTGAAGAGGTGGGCTATGATTGTGATGAAGTCTGTGGTAAAGTTTGAAATGAGGTGGGACTTTATTGTGTCCAGTTCACAGGTAGTGAGAAAAAGTATTCAGTTGAGATGAGAGTAGAGGGAGGGGTAACTGGTGGACGCAGGAAAGAATTAAAACTACTGAATAGCTGTTTAGGGTTGTGAGACAGGTATGATATGAGGGATGAGAAGTCAGTTTGTTTTGCTGCAGTCAGAATTTGCACAGCATTTTTACAACTTCTGTTACTGGATGTGCAACTCTGTTCCCTTCCTTTGGCAGCCATACAACGGTACGCTTTGTAGATAAGGGCCAGAAAGAACATGTGCTCCAGTAGATGGCAAGCGCTGCATCAAGTGGCCTCTGATCCTCTTCCGCCACCTTAAGATTACACACAGTGCAGTCCTCAGTGGTGGCACCCCATTTAACCTTTTTTCCCCCACATCATAACTCTCCAACTAACTGTTGGGAACCACAGATGTCTGCAGATCTCTTCACACTTTGTATGCCATGAGCATAGGAAGTGTATTCTAAAGATTCACAGACTCAAGAGGAGGAAACCATCTGCACCGATGGCCAAATTTTTTCTCACTTTGATTCATGTCCAGATGAAGTTTTGTCCAAGCATAAATGAAACCCACGTCAGCAGACGTTAACCCCGTTGTATGAAGGTGATCCATTTGTGCAAGACTTAGATATTTAATATAAAAACCTCAGTGGCGCTCAAGTATATATAGGGACTCCAGCAGCAAAAGTAGAAAGACACCAGTCACCATAGATGTCAAAGTGAAAGTCTGTATAGATAAATGAATTACTACTGCGCTTAGAGTCACTGGTATCTATTGTCTTGCTCAAATGGATTTGAAGAGAAAAAAAAAAATCAAAGTCCAGAGCACAATAAAAGAACCAGGTTTGGGCAGAGAACAACAATAAGTAACACTAAAAAAGTCATATATATCCCTTTGGATGCTAATACCAATTGTAGTGCAAGAAACCAAGATTACCTTGTAAAGCAGTAGGGGTTAACAGCCACAGAGGGGGAGGGCGGGCTCAGTCTCACAAGTGAACCCTGATTCTGTGTTTGGACATCCCAAAAGTCCTTCTGTAAATAATAACACTCCTCCGGTGGGTTGCTGATTAAATGCTTCTTGCTTAAGAACTGCAGTAATCCTGTTAGCGATGCTACCCCGGCCGGTGGCAGCAGTCGCTCTAATGGCAGGCTGGGTGGGAAAACACACTGAACTAGGTGCCTGACCTTCACACTATGCTCGTCAGCACAGGACCTGTGTGAAGTCAGAGACACGTGATGCACTGGGCTGCAGCCTAGAGATTACAATGAGGACCAAAAAGCTATCCTGCATGTTTCAGAGACTCCTGTCTCCTTCCTCAGGGATGATCCATTTGAGTAAGACAATAGATACCAATGACTCTAAGTGCAAGGCTTAGATATTTGCCCATGGACTGTACTGTGCTGTCAATGCAGAAAGGAAGAGGGTGACTCTCAGGCGAGGAGTGGGAGAACAGAGAGGATGACGATGATGTAGTAGATCACACTTGGTGTAAACCCAGAGGCATGCAGTTGAGTAGCTCAGCAGAGGGGGAGGAGGAAAATGAGGTTACATAGACATAGAGTTATGCAACCATGACAACGAATGCATCCTGAGGCCTAACTCTGGCAGTGGACAGCAGCATTCGAGGTTCTGCAGTTGGCTATCTTGGGTCTTTTTTCAGACCGGCAAAAATCTAAAAAAATCTTGTTAGCTGTCTAATTTTAAAAAAAGACCTAGTAGAGTAAAAAAAAAAATAATAATTTTAGTACTACATGCATGAATTGGCACACGCGTGATCATCATGTGTTAATCTGGGAATGTCATTTTGCTATTTTGCTAAAATGCAGACTAGTGGGTCTCGCCAACAACCGTCCACCCCATCAACCACATTTTCTGATTCTTCCTCATCACTCACCATGGCAAGTGTTATCACACAGGCTGAAGAACCTTGACTTGTTTACTACCCTGCAGTTGATGATGGGTGATGGAGAGCCTGTCAGCTGATATTGGACATGCCTGCTGTTTTTGATTGATCTTACATACCAAGCACACCCCATCTTTCTCAATCCATCGTAACATCCATGCCTGCACCTCTCTCACAATCCAGCAGCTTTTCGTGTTCACCCTATTCCACCCTGTTTCGGCACAGCAGCAAACCCTCGTTTGTGCAGTTGTGCTCACGCAAAAGATTCTTTACTCGTACACATGGCAAAGTTACCAACTTGAATTTCACCATAATCAATCTACTAATAATAATAATAACCTTTATTTATATATTACAAACACATTATGCATATCTTTACGAGTCAGCCGTTCATATAAAACAGTCATTAAATACATTTGGTGCTCGACCCGAGCAATGAACCCAATTTAAGTCTATGGTAAAACAGAGTATTTTTACCGTGACACCCTCGGGGGTCCTTTTAGGGTCTTAAAATGTCTGAAAATCTCTCTCAGTTATAAAGTGTAAGCTCCTTTGGACAGCGGGGTCCTCTCTCTCTATCACTGGTAAAGTGTAAGCACTTATGGTCAGCAAGGTTCTCTCTCTCTCCTCTCCCCTTCGTATATTTTGCAAGCAATTACAAACTTTCCAGCATTGAGATTCAGGCAAATCTATTTGCTACAAATTGAATTTTGGTGGAGATTTAAGTGAAGCCAGTGAATTGGAATTTTATAAGATCCGTTTTTCTTAAAAGGTCACATTATCAAGCATTATAGATTGTATAAAGACCTGTATTTAATTTATTTTAAGCTTTCTTAGCAAATACTGTGATGCATCAAACTTTTACAAAACTCGTCTCTTGGTTTAGTAAATTCCGAAATAATCTTGAAGTTTTTTTGCTGGACTAGCAACATTTTTGTTCTCTGAAATACAAGATTAAAGGAATTTTATCACAATTTTTGTACTTTAGGAAGACGCTTATGTGAAAAAGTCAATAGGAGGGATGTGTAAACCACATCTTGACGTAGAGTTTCAGTATTTTACACCCTTGCAAAAGCGTTTATCTTTTATTCTGACAGGCCCCTCTGATACATCTATGAATATTTCTTTATTTTGATGTCAGTATTTGGAATAAGAATACATGAATACATTGATTTTGTAGCTTCAGGGGTGCAATATACAAAAGCAGCACCAGTGCCATCAGAAAGTACAACAGCTATATTGGAAATAGGAAAGCCTTTGTATATCACCCGAAACTGTAAATCAGACTATGAATGGTAAATCAAGCAGAACAGGAGAATTGTCTTCTTTGATGCAGAAATTACTGCACCACTCATAGGAAGACAATCCGGCAGGAGCACTCTCTGAGGCGCTTCTCAAAGGCAGTAAGATGACTGAAGTTTTTTTTTATGTGAACATCACTTGTCTTCTATCAAAGGAGAAAAACAAACAAACAGAAAAATGTCTAAAGGACAAGAGCAGGAGAATTGCAGAGAGATATCATGGTGTATGCTCTTCAAATTCCCAGACATTTGATGTGGATATATTGCGCTCAGAGAACTTATGTGTTTATGTTGCTCTTGACACGTCCTATATTACAAGAGTTCCTTAGATGGATTGGAGAGGAATTGAGGCAATAACAACAAAGCTCATCCATGCAAACTTCTTATGATTTCAGATAGAACATGCTCATATTTTTTATAGATGTGTCTGAAAACACAAAGCAGCACCCCAGCAACATGGAGACAGTTAAAGGGGCTGGCCACTTTATTATCGATTTTCAGATCTACGGGAAACAGGATTGTAGTTCACTCACATATAATATTAGCAAATTAGCACCACTGACCATCTGCAGTCATTTTTAGGTTATAATAGCTGGGAAGAAAAGAGGGAAAACTGTAGGAAGCAAGGGGACAGCCCTGTTAAAATTGAGATAGCAGCACTGACCTGTCATTATTTAACATTACTTGAGTAAGTGACTTACATTTCCTGCTCATTTGGTAAATGTACTGTAAATTAAAGATTGAGTCCTCATCAATTATTAACAGCTGATTTACAACTGTTTTCTTTCTTTTAAATTATATTTTGATAAAATAGCTCAGCGGACTTTTCGTTATGGTATATTGCCTTTAAATAGGGTATTGAGCATTATTTTATGTACGCCTACATATTATTTGTTCTCAGTTCATTGACCATCTTGACACTGTTAAGAAGTTGGCAGTCCATCAAACAATAATTAGAAGATATTAGAAAGAGATACAGAAAGATGTTTGCCAAATAACTTCAATAGTAACATTCACCTTCAATAGTAATGTTAAAATCATCTAACATACGAAACAGCAAGCAACAGGCATGTGATTCTTCTTAAAAAAAAAATAGAACCTAAAATAAAGTATCTGTTTAAATGAAAAAGTAAACTCTAATTTGTAATGACCATATATCCTAATATTTTATATGGAAAGAGAATTTCCTAATAAATTCAACCCCACTATTTAATTTTCATGCACTGTAATAACAATTTGAGGAGTTAACAAGCATGAACAGCTCAAACTACATAGTATGGATTAAAGTATGGAGTGTTTCACATATAAATATATTATATAAATATATATGTGTATATATATATATGTATATATACATATATATATTATATATATATATATATATATATATATATACTGTGTATATATAAACACACACAGATAGAGGTTTGCAAAAGTATTCACCCCAGTTGGAATTTTCTGTGAATTGCTACCTCACAACCTGGAATTTCACTGTTTTTTAGAGGGTTTGCAATAGTTCATGTAAAGAAGCAAACAATAAGTAGGATAAAATAATTGAAAACTTCAGTATGAATAACTATTGACCTCCCTAAAATCAGTACTTTGTAGAGTCTTCTTTTGAGGTAATTATAGCTGCAAGTCGCTTTGGATAAGTCTTTATGAGCTATTCACATGTTGCAACTGAGATTTTTGCCCATTCCTCAAGTCAAGACTGTTCCAGCTCTTTCAAGTTAAATGATTTCCTCTGGTGAATATCAATGTCAAAGTCTGACCACAGATTCTCAATTGAATTAAGGTCTAGACTTTTACTAGGCCACTCCAAAACATTTACTTGTTTCCCATTAAACCACTCAAGTGTTGCTTTAGCAGTATGCTTTGAATCAGTCTTGTTGGAAGGTGAACCTCCATCTTAGTCTTAAATCACTTTCAGACAGAGACAGGTTTTGCTCAAGAATATCCCTGTATTTTGCACCCTCTATCTTCTTCTCGACTCGGTCCATTTTCCCTGTCACTGCTGTTAAAAGCATTCCCATAGAATGATGCCTTCCACCACGATGTTTCGATTTGGGGATTTTGTTCTTAGGGAGATGAGCTGTTTTGATTTGGGGCTAAGACATAGCGTTTCGGTTTGTGGCCAAAAAGTTAAATTTTGGTCTAATTTGACCACAGCACCTTCCTTATACATTTTGGGAGTCTCCGATGTGTCTTTTGGCAAATTAAAAATGAGCTTTACAATTTTTTGTGTGTTAATAAAGGCTTTTTCTGTCCACTCTTCCATAAAGGCCTCCTCTTTGGAGTGTAAGGCTTATTGTGATCATGTGGACAGACACTCTAGTCTCTGCTTGGAACTCTGCAGCTTTTTCAGGGTTACCTTTGGTCTCTGTTTTACCTCTCTGATTAAAGGTCTCCTTGCCTGGGCTAACAGTTTTAGTGGGTGGCCCTATCTTGGCAGGTTTGTTGTGGTACTATGTTCTTTCCATTTGATGATAATGGATTTGATGGTGCTCCGGGGATCATCAGAGATTGGGGTATTTTTTTTTCAACCCAATGTTGACTTGTATTTCTCAACAACTTTGATCCTGACTTTTTTGGAGACACCTCCCGAAGAAGTTGAGCGAAACGCGCGTTGAAGCAGAGGGATGTCCGGTGTTCTCCACCAGCTGATACACTGGTATGTACCAGATATTGTTTGCCACATTCCGCCATACCACCTTCTATGCATTGCATTGTTAGGCTAGGTTTTAAGGAGATAGCTGCACCCCAGCCCGTTTAATTGTAATTAAGATATGCCCATGGTGGCTGTTTACATTATAAAGGGATATTGTGGGTGCTTTCTTCCACCATGTTTTGGGAGATTGGGAGATAATTTCCTGTCGAATCTGGTCAATTTTTTCTTTGAAGTAATTGGCCAGATCGTCAGCTCGGAGCTCCGTGGTTGCGGCCTGTACTCTTGGGTTGAGTAGAGAATGAAAAGTGTCAAAGAGACGTTTCGGGTTATTGGACAGTGAGGTGATGAGGGTGTTGAATTAGGCTTGTTTGGAGAGGTGAAGGGCAGTGTTGTATGTTCTAAGCATAAATGGATGAAATCTTCATGTAGATTGGATTTTCTCCACAGACGTTCGGCGCACCTGGAGCACCGCTGCAGGAAACTTGTTTGCACTGTGTGCCAGGGTTGTCGCCATCTGCGTTGTGGTGTTCTATTTATAGGGGGTGCAAATTCATCCAGGGCACTTTGAAGTGTTTCATTGTAATGCTTCAATGCAGAATCAGGACATGAGAGGGAGGAGATAGGGGGCAATGAAGACTGCAAGTTCTTCATAAGTTTCTGGGTGTTAATGGCCTGTATGTTTCTATAAGTATGGACAGTGGGGGTGACCTGAGCAGCCTGGCAGTTCTTGATAGAGAAAGAAAGAAGATTGTGGTCAGAGAGCGGGAGAGGGGAGTTTTCAAAATCATCCACTGCACAAAGCCGAGAGAAGACCAAGTCGAGGGAGTTTCCATCTTCATATGTTGGAGAATTAGTAAGCTGCGAAAGGCCAAACAAGGAGGTTAGAGATAATAGGTGAGTAGCAGATGGTGAGAGGGGAAGAGCAATGGGGATGTTGAAATCCCCCATGATGAGGGTAGGGATGTCACAGGAGAGAAAATGTGGAAGCCAAATGGCAAAATGATCCAGGAACTAATGGGAGGGGCCGGGTGGACGATACACCACCGCCACTCGCATGGAGAAGGGGGTGTAGAGTCTGATGGCATGGACCTCAAAAGAAGTGAAGACTAGTGAGGGTAGTTGAGGGATAACCTGAGGTACATTTTGGTGATAGGAGCAGACCAACGCCTCCACCTGCTCTATTGTCTGATCTTGGGGTATGAGAGAAGTGTCATCCCCCGTATGAAAGAGCAGCAGCAGCAGTAGTGTCTGACTGCTGGATCCAGGTTTCATTAAGAACCAGGAGGTTAAGAGAATTAGAAAGGAAAAAGTCATGAATGAAGGAGAGTTTGTTACACACTGAGTGAGAATTCCAAAGTGCACAATTCAGAGAGACAGATGGCATGCAGGGAATATTAATAAGATTAGAGGGGTTTCTGAGTGTAGCATTTGGGGGGGTTTGACTTTCTATAACATGGGGGACCTGGGTTGGGAGCAATGTCTCCTGCGACTAGGAGGAGGACAGAAAGAGTGAGCAGATGGTTAAGTGATTTGTGAGAGCGTCTCTTATGTGGAATGGTAGGACTGACTGGATCTGTGCAATTTAACAATGTGAAAAGAGCATGAGTGCTATACATAGGAGAGGAAAAGAGTGAGGGGCCAATATGGAAAGAGTGTAGAGCGTTAATGCCAAGGCGGTGGATGTTTGTGAATGCAGCAGTCAGGATATAAATTACACAAATGCATATGGTATATATTTGTTGTACTCCAAATGTACAGGGAGTAGATGTATATAAATGTCTTACCTGTCTCCTGCCCTGGCTAACTTCCATGTTATAACTGCCAGTACTTTGATACATGTACTTAGATTACATGTGCATAAATGCCCCCTGCATAAATGCTCCCCCTAACTATGTCTGAATATATAGGAGGTTAAGGCTAAGATTTTTTTTTTTGCTCTCTCTCTTCTCGTTAATCAATCAAACTAAATTGAGACAGCAGGACCCAATAAAATGTTGTGGTCAGATAAACAGATGTCCAGCACTACATGGATCATAAAGCACTTTGAAAAGTTTCTTGACCTCACAACATAAGGGGACAAGCAGAGTAAGTTGAAATAACTATATACCAGATATAAGCTTGCATAGTTGAAAACACATAGATAGCATTCAGGATTAACTGCTTGCTGACATTGAATGGAGAAACACAGGAGTTGATTCAGAGCAGAGATTGAAAGAGCTGGTTACCAGATATAAGCTTGCATAGTTGAAAACACATAGATAGCATTCAGGATTAACTGCTTGCTGACATTGAATGGAGAAGCGCAGGAGTCGATTCAGAGCAGAGATTGAAAGAGCTGGTTACCTGTATGAAGAGAATAGAGATGCGTGTCACATTCATCCATTTTATAACAGGAAAGGATCAAGAGGGCGATGACGATTGTCAGGGAGAGTCTCCTCCAATCACAAGACACCCAGTCATGGGTCTCCAATTGATCGGCAAGACTGAGACAGATTAGCACTGGAGAATGTTGGTGTTGATACCCATGGTGGAAAGTAAGTTCCTGGTCAAGTAGCATGAGCCATACGAGGTGTTCGAAAAGTTGGTGACGTCAACTACAATGGTCATAAACCAGGGAGAATCAAGCCATACAAGTGTACCAAATCAACCTGCTCAAACCATATTGAGACAGGGAAATGGTGGAAGCTGCATGCTTGGGAGTCAGTCATGAAACCAGGGTCAAAGATGTCACAGTGGCAGAAACACTGCCACTGGCCCAGAAAGAACAGTGCCATGAGCTTCTTCAGCAGAACCAGGACCTGTTTATGGAGTTACCAGGTTGCACGCAAGTTGTGGAGCATGAAAACCTGATTTAACCGCATGTGAAATTGAACCAAAAGCCGTATTGGATTCCTGAAGCCTGCCGCGAAGTAATATCCAAGGGGGTGAGGAGAATGTTGAGCCTGGGCATCATCAAGGAGTCAAAGAGCGGCTGGTCCAGCCCAATTGTCCTTGTGCCATAGCTTGATGGAGAGTGACGCTTCTGCAATGACTGCAGAAAGCTAAATGAGGTGTCCAAGTTCGACACATATCCAATGCTCCAGGTTGACAAGCTCATTGAGAGGCTAGTGTCAGCCAGATATATCACCACCCTTGTTCTAATGAAAGGGAACTGGCAAATTCTCCTGTCCAAAAGTGCCAAGGAGAAGATCGCCTTCTCTACACCTGATGGTTGCTTTCAGTATACCAGAATGCCATTCGGCATACAAGGAGCCCCAGCTACCTTCCAGAGGGCCATGGACCGGATCCTAGCCCTCACAGAAAGTACACCACCACTTTTTTGGACGACATCGTGACCTTCAGGCTGAACTGAGGAAGTCACCTGCAGAACATCCAGGTGGCACAGAGGAAGGCAAGGTTTACCAAAAACCAAAAGAAGTGCGCCCTCGTGAAAGTAGAGGCAAAATACTTGGATTGCATTTTCAGAAAGAGTGAAAAAAAGCTACAAATAGATAAGGTGGAGACAATCCAAAAGTGGCCACAGACAGTGTCCAAAAAGCAGGTTAGGTAATTTCTGGAAATTGCAGAACACTATAGGCAATTTATCCTGAATTTTGCAATGATAGTCACCCCCCTGACTGATCTTCTCAAGAGCACAATGACATCAATGGTTAAATAGTCCTCAGGAGTTGAGATGGCATTCCAGGAATTGAAGCTCGCCCTATGCAAACAGCCGGTCATAGTCACACCTGACTTCACTAAGGAGTTCTTGCTCCAAACAGATGTCCCGAGATTGGTTTGAGAGCTGTGTTGTCTCAGGAAATATATGGGGGCGAACATCCAGTTCTATACCTGAGTATGAAACTCTCCTCCTGTGAAGAACTATGCCATCGTAAAGAAAGAGTGCTTGGCCATCAAGTTGGCAATCAACACCCTGAGATACTACCTGCTAGGCAGAAAGTTCAGGCTAGTGTCAGATCATGCGCCCTTGAGATAGATGAGGGAAAAGAAGAGGAAGAATGACTGGGTGACTAGGTTGTTTCTATCGCTCCAGGACTTTAGTTTTCATGTGGAGCACAGGCCTGGGAAGTTACATTGTAAAACAGATGCCATGTCCAGACTCCCCTGTTTAGCAAATTAAGGTATCAAAACCTCCGGCTTTGAGCAGAGGGGAGGAGTATGTGACAAAGTCACTGGCTATGTGCTGGAGGGGAGATGGCTTCAGTGATCTAAAAATCCAGACATTTTTCCTTCAGCAAACAAAGTGATGCAAGGAGTAAACAACTAATTTATTTAAAGGGGTGGGTTTTTTGTGGACAAGAATAGAGTAGGTGGGAGGTTGTCCGCCTTACCTTCATCCTTTAATCCCAGGGTGGCCTTCATAGGCAGCGAGTGTTCAGTATCTGGAGAAAAACACTCCAAAGAACTGTTTTGTGTTACACCTGAATTGTGGGTCCTGCAAACCCTGAGCGGGTTGATCCCTTCTAGCAGAAGGACTGTGCTACCATTTTTGCTTTGCTGATTTTGCCCAGAATGCTGTGCTTATTTTTCCGTCACCTTGGTTTATGCTGCACCTAATAAACCAAGGACATTCTTAAAGAGACAGTGTTCCCGTGTATACCTCCGTGTACAGCTGAGTAAGCCGATCTACCATGTACAGTCATTGCTGAAAGTGTTGAAATGCTTAAAATTGTTCCAGAAAATGTATTATTTCTCCCAGAAAATTTCTACAATAACACTTGTTATGTTATACACATGTTTATTTCCTTTGTGTGTATTGGAACAACACAAAAAAACAGAAAAAGAGGCAAATTGGACATAATTTCAAAGAAAACCCCCAAAATGGGACAGACAAATTTGGCACCCTCAACAAAATACCTGGTTGCACAATCATTGGAATAAATAACTAAATAAATAAATAATTGTGGATCACTCTTCTTTTGCAAACTGATCTAGGTCTCTCATATTTGAAGGGTGACCTCTAATACTTCTTTTTCTTGAACAATTTCAAGGGTGCCAAGACTTTTGTGCCATGACTATATATATATATGCAGCTCTGGGAATAAGTAAGACACTATCAGAAGTTCATTTTGTCTGATTTTACTCTTTACTTGCATATTTTAGAGTAAATTGTAAATTGTTCTTCTAGTCTACAAACTTCTGACACCATGTCTCTGAATTTCCAAGCAATAATTTTTTTTTTCCTGAAAAGGAGAAATGGTTAAAATAAAAAATCAGTGCTTTCAGACCTCAAATAGTGCAAAGAAAACAAGTTCATGATAATTTAGAACCTCCAATACTAATGTTTCAGTGTTCCCTTTATTTTTTTGAGCAGTATATATATATATATACACAGTTGTGGCCAAAAGTATTGACACCCCAGCATTTCTGTCAGATAATACTCAGTTTCTTCCTGAAAATGATTGCAAACACAAATTCTTTGGTATTATTATCTTCATTTAATTTGTCATAAATGAAAAAACACAAAAGAGAATGAAGCAAAAAGCAAAACATTGATCATTTCACACAAAACTCCAAAAATTGGCCAGACAAAAGTATTGGCACCCTCAGCCTAATACTTGGTTGCACAACCTTTAGCAAAAATAATTGCAACCAACCGCTTCCGGTAACCATCAATGAGTTTGTTACAATGCTCTGCTAGAGTTTTAGACCATTCTACTTTGGCAAACTGCTCCAGGTCCCTGATATTTTAAGGGTGCCTTCTCCAAATTGCCATTTTTAGATCTCTCCACAGGTGTTCTAAGGGATTCAGGACTGGACTCATTGCTGGCCACCTTTGCAGTCTCCAGTGCTTTCTCTCAAACCATTTTCTAGTGCTTTTTGAAGTGTGTTTTGGGTCATTGTCCTGCTGGAAGACCCATGACCTCTGAGGGAGACCCAGCTTTCTCACACTGGGCCCTACATTATGCTGCAAAATTTGTTGGTAGCCTTCAGACTTCATAATGCCATGCACACGGTCAAGCAGTCCAGTGCCAGAGGCAGCAAAGCAACCCCAAAACATCAGGGAACCTCCGCCATGTTTGACTGTAGGGACCGTGTTCTTTTCTTTGAATGCCTCTTTTTTTCTCCTGTAAACTCTATGTTGATGCCTTTGCCCAAATAGCTCTACTTTTGTCTCATCTGACCAGAGAACATTCTTCCAAAACGTTTTAGGCTTTTTCAGATAAGTTTTGGCAAACTCCAGCCTGGCTTTTTTATGTCTCGGGGTAAGAAGTGGGGTCTTCCTGGGTCTCCTGCCATACAGTCCCTTTTCATTCAGATGCCGACGGATAGTACGGGTTGACACTGTTGTACCCTCAGACTGCAGGGCAGCTTGAACTTGTTTGGATGTTAGTCGAGGTTCTTTAGCCAACATCCGCACAATCTTGCGTTGAAATCTCTTGTCAATTTTTCTTTTCCGTCCACATCTAGGGAGGTTAACCACAGTGCCATGGGCTTTAAACTTCTTGATGACACTGCGCACGGTAGACACAGGAACATTCTGGTCTTTGGAGATGGACTTGTAGCCTTGAGATTGCTCACGCTTCCTCAGAATTTGGTTTCTCAAGTCCTCAGACAGTTCTTTGGTCTTCTTACTTTTCTCCGTGCTCAATGTGGTACACACAAGGGCACAGGACAGAGGTTGAGTCAACTTTAATCCATGTCAACTGGCTGCAAGTGTGATTTAGTTATTGCCAACACCTGTTAGGTGCACAGGTAAGTTACAGGTGCTGTTAATTACACAAATTTAGAGAAGCATCACATGATTTTTCGAACAGTGCCAATACTTTTGTCCACCCTCTTTTTTATGTTTGGTGTGGAATTATATCCAATTTGGCTTTAGAACAATTCTTTTTGTGTTTTTTCATTTAAGACAAATTAAATGAAGATAATAATACCAAAGAATTTGTGTTTGCAGTCATTTTCAGGAAGAAACTGAGTATTATCTGACAGAATTGAATTGCAGGGGTGTCAATACTTTTGGCCACAACTGTGTGTATATATATATATATATATATATATATATACTGCTCAAAAAAGTAAAGGGAACACTGAAACAACAAAATATAACTCCAAGTAAATCAAACGTCTGTGAAATCAAACTGTCCACTTAGGAAGCAACACTGATTGACAATCAATTTCACATGCTATTGTGCAAATGGAAGAGACAACAGATGAAAATTATTGGCAATTATCAAGATATCCTCAATAAAGGGAGTGGTTCTGCTGGTGGGGACCACAGACCACATCTCAGTACCAATGCTTTCTGGCTGATGTTTTGGTCACTTTTGAAAGTTGGTTGTGCTTTCACACTCGTGGTAGCATGAGACGGACTGTACAACCCACACAAGTGGCTCAGGTAGTGCAGCTTATCCAGGATGGCACATCAATGCGAGCTGTGGCAAGGTTTGCTGTGTCTGACAGCGTACTGTGCAGAGGCAGGAGGCACTACCAGGAGACAGTCAGTACACCAGGAG
Source organism: Dendrobates tinctorius (assembly GCF_039654945.1). Lineage (NCBI taxonomy): Eukaryota > Metazoa > Chordata > Amphibia > Anura > Dendrobatidae > Dendrobates > Dendrobates tinctorius. Next base: position 60,327,419 of record NW_027361698.1, on the reverse strand, counting down.
ACATGGAGGGGGCTGTAGGAGGGCAACAACCCAGCAGCAGGACTGCTACCTCCGCCTTTGTGCAAGGAGGAACAGGAGGAGCACTACAAGAGCCCTGCAAAATTACCTTCAGCAGGCCACAAATGTGCATGTGTCTGCACAAGCGGTTAGAAATTGACTGAATGAGGATGGTCTGAGGGCCCAAAGTCCACAGATGGGGGATGTGCTCACAGTCCAACACCATGCAGGATGCTTGGCATTTGCCACAGAACACCAGGATTGGCAAATTCGCGACTGGCACCCTGTGCTCTTCACAGATGAAAGCAGGTTCACACTGAGCACATGTGAGAGATGTGACAGAGTCTGGAGATGCCATGGAGAGCGATCTGCTGCCTGCAACATCCTTCAGCATGACCGGTTTGACAGTAGGTCAGTAATGTTGTGGGGTGGGATTTCTTTGGAGGGCTACACAGCCCTCCATGTGCTAGCTAGAGGTAGCCTGACTGCCATTAGGTACTGAGATGAGATCCTCAGACCCCTTGTGAGACCATATTCTGGTGCGGTTGGCCCTGGATTCCTCCTAATGCAGGACAATGCCAGACCTCATGTGGCTGGAGTGTGTCAGCAGTTCCTGCAAGATGAAGGCATTGAAGCTATGGACTGGCCCACCCATTCCCCAGACCTGAGTCCGATTGAGCACATCTGGGACATCATGTCTCGCTCCATCCACCAACGTCACGTTGCACCACAGACTGTCCAGGAGTTGGCGGATGCTTTAGTCCAGGTCTGGGAGGAGATCCCTCAGGAGACCATCCGCTGCCTCATCAGGAGCATGCCCATGTGTTGTACAGTAGGGAGGTCATACAGCTATGTGGAGGCCACACACAATACTGAGCATCCTTTCCTTGTCATGAGGCATTTCCACTGGAGTTGGATCAGTCTGTAATTTGATTTTCCACTTTGATTTTGAGTATCATTCCAAATCCAGACCTCCATGGGATATTCATTTTGATTTACTTTGATAATTGTTATTTTATTGTTCTGAACACATTCTAACACATTCTAACAATCCTAACCCTAATCCTAACCAATTCCAACCCTAACTCTAATTCTAACCCTAACCCTAATTCTAACCCTAATATCAACCCTAACCCTAATTCTAACCCTAACCCAAATTCTAACCCTAATAGAGAAATGAAAACTAACGGGGTGATAAAGTGGGAGTTATTTACTATTTATCTTGACCACTGTGATAGAGTTTATCACAGTGTTCAAAATATACATTGAATGAATGAATGGAATCTGCCGTCCGGCATGCTCCCCCCATTTTCTTCCCGGACCACAATGACGGTGCCCAGCGGAGGAGGCAGGAGGGCCCGAGGACCGGGAGGACCACCAGGAGGTACCGGGGGGGATCAGGGACCCTATTTCTCTCTCCTCTGATGTGCGATCACATCAAAGGAGAGAGAAATTCAATGCAAAATTGCGGGGTTTTTTTGCGGTCATCGTTATACGGTTAATAACGGCGATCACAAAAGCGGGGGCAGTAAAAACCGACCCATATCTTGTTTTTAGCTCTTTAGAAGGCCAAAAAATGACCAGTAATAATTTGCACCCAAGAGTGACAGAGGAAGACATAGTGGAGCTTTTATGTTTATTCGGTGCCTTGAAGCGCACCTGCTTGATGAGTTCTGCAGTTGCAGAGGTTGTGTTTGTAAGAAAGTACAATGCAGTTGGTGCCTATAAAAAATACAACAACAGATACCTAGATAGACAACCAATGAAATGCAACCTTCCTTTGAATGGTAGTGTGATAACATCAGAACAACCCATACTTCTAAGATTAAGTGACACCTCATCAAAGAAGGAAGGTGAATCTGGAAGAAACACAACCTCTTCCTCCTTCAGTGTTGCTTAAAATCTTCCAGCTGAAGTTGAACCTGATACTATCTTAAAAACACTCAGGGTCATCATCAGTCATCCAACCACATGCATTTAAGAATAAGATCTGATGACAACAACACAACTTGGAGACTGTAATAAGAGAGATGAACAATTCACATATGGGACCAGAGACTACTTAAAAAAAAACATAAATTTTTCTTTTTGTTTTTTGCTGATCAACAGCAGGTAGTTGATGTTTGAAGGAGCCTGGCAACAGACTTTGGACAATTTATCCTGTTACCCGCATTGTAGTACAGTTCACCGTCGTTGTGGGGCATTTACGTTATTGCATCATGAATTTCCATTTTCCCCTTGCTCTAGTATTGTGATACAGCACGATTATGGCTCTACTGTTCTGTCAAGGGAGGCTAAATAAATGTTGAATAACTTGTTTACATTTTTTCAAAAATCTGTTTCAACTTAAATGATAATCTTTGTTGTTTTGTAGTTTTAATATCTAGATTCCTACAAATGGATCTCAAGACCTTTATATTCCTTTAAATGGGGGTGTAAGGCAGTGGTAGCACTGTACACAGCGAAGAGGCAGTGACACACAAAATTCTAACACAAAAGTCTCTTTAATGTGTTATCTTCACACATAAAAGACCAATCCACACAAGTGCATATAACTTCAGTGCTTATAATTTCAGTGCATATTATCAGTGTTCAATTCACACCTGTTTGTAGCACTCCATAGTACACAGCATCCTTTAGATTGCACACACAGGGACCAGAACAGGGGTAAATATCTCCCCAACACAGTCCCATAAGGAAGGGTCTTTACCATTCCCACCACATGTTGAATGTCTCCACATGGTGTAGAAAAATTGACCTCAGTAGTCCTGGATTTCCCCATGGATACCCACCACCTCCACCTTCCACCCAGCAATGGCCGCGGAGACACCATCACATGTTTCTCAACGCAAGCAATGACTAGCCAGGTCTTTCACCGGGAAGGAACAACCACGGGAAGGGCAGTCTCAGCGGCTGTTGATTTACATGTTTTTGCATATTTCCCATAAGGGATGGGGGCATTGCTCTAGCATCACTGCGTTGAGAAACATGTGATGGTGTCTCCGCAGTGTTGGATGTTGATCTCCATGAGTTCATTCATTCTCATTTTTCACAGTCTTTTTACTAGGCATTGCTCCTACTAGCCAGTTTCCTACTCCACACTGATGAGGGGCAATACCCCGAAACAGTTGTCTGTGGATGGATCCCATGTTTTGGCATAGGTGGTTTCCTTCATTGGAGACTGCCCTTCCCGTGGTTGTTCCTTCCCGGTGAAAGACCTGACTAGTCATTGCTTGCGTTGAGAAACGTGTGATGGTGTCTCCGCGGCTGTGGATTTACATGTTTTTGCATATTTCCCATAAGGGATGGGGGTATTGCTCTTGCATCACTGCGTTGAGAAACATGTGATGGTGTCTCCGCAGTGTTGGATGTTGATCTTCATGAGGTCATTCATCCTCATTTTTCTCAGTTCACACTGCCCACAATCTTTCCACTATACGTAAGGCAGCCGTAGCACCATATGCAGTGAAGAGGCAGTGACCCACAAAATTCAAGCACAAAAGTCTCTTTAATGTGTTATTTTCACACATAAAAGTCCAATCCACACAAGTGCATATAACTTCAGTGCTCATAATTTCAGTGCATATTATCAGTGTTCAGTTCACACCAGTGCATAGCACTCCATAGTACACAGCATCCTTTAAATTGCAGTCACTACACACACTAGTCCTCCTTTGACTAGTTCCTGTGGGTGTGCTGCACTGCATGTATCACAGTCTCTACTCACAGCTGTACACAGTGCAGGATATCCTCCGGATCGCAGCCTGGCACTATATCCACCTGCTTTGCAATCATTACATGCCTGTCCTCTTTCGGTCACAGCACATCCACCTCCGGTTCACCTCCAGGCACAGGACTGTCCACATCAGTGCCAAGCCTATTGGCTCTGCTCTGTCCTGTGCTCTGCACAACAACTCCTCTGTACAGCCACAAGCACCAACTCACTCTGGCCCTGACACACCTGAGACTCACTCAGAACTCCTCAGACCTCACTTACCCTTTTCTGCAGGGCTTTTATCACAGAAACCTGTGGCTTTCAGCCACATGGAAAACCTGGGTCTGGAATGGAACAGACTGCACAAACTACTATCCTGCAGTCTGCTTCAAACACAACATCCAGAGCAGGTCTTCCGTACATCTGTCTTAGACACTAACATGTCCAAGACTAAAGGGGGCTTTACACATAGCGATATAGCTAGCAATATCGCTAAAGCGTCACCGATTTTATGATGCAGCAGCAATATTGCTAGCGATATCGCTACATGTGGTACTCACCTCTGACCGACTCCCCCGCTGGCTATCGCTGATCGCGCGAGATCAGCCTGGACCATTTCTCGTTGTCGGCTTCCTGCTGGTGCCGACGAGTGAGCCATTGACGCAGGCGGAAGACGGACACCCTCGCCGCGTCTAAAAGGTAAGAACGACCGGGTCATATCGTGGTCGGGATCTCTGGTGCATCGCTAAATGTAAAGGGGCCTTAACACTTACTTTTGTAATCAGTCTGCATTGCCGTCACAGCTACGCCCATGACTGCCATGCAGACCTAAGGTCTTCATACACCCCCGTGCATATCCTGGGTAGACTTCACAGCGACCCCTACGTGTAACATCGGTCACTGCTTCACCACTGCAATCCCAGCTATGCCTGTGACCCCAATGCATTCTCATAGCCTCAATATGCCTCCGTGCGTATCCTGGGGAGAACACACAGCACCCCCTAGCTGTAACAGGGGTCACTGCCTCACAGGGGGAATTACTAAGTGTCCACCGACTGTGTTTAAGACAAATAATTTTTTTAGGCCTAATTAATGTTTCACACTGTACAAACGTAATCCAGAGCTGTTTAATCATAGGCAATAATGATTGCCCTGCGGCTGAAGCATTTTGTGACATCTGTTATCTGAGGACAGAGAAATGCTGAAGGGAAATAGATTATGGTAATAGTGATCTAAATACTGAGATGTGTACAGAGGAATGCTGGGAGGACACAGATTGTGGTTTTCTATCAAATTCATCTGCATTTAAAAATTTTTATGTAATGCTGGTAATTTAAAAAAAGTTACTCTAGTGTTGGCATGGCGCAGTGCCATACCACGACTATCTATTTGCGTTTCCTGTCCAACCCTATAATTTTTTTAAATTGATATTTATTTGGACTCCTCATTGGGAAGGGGGAAAATACAAGAAATGATAGGTGAACTCTGCTGAGACCACAAGCACCTTTTGCAAACAAGAACATGACTGTTGCATCACAGAACACGATCACCCTGGTGTTCTAGTGGTGGTGTCTGAAGAGACACGGAGGATGTGTGGTATCCCACAAAGTGTCCATTTCTATGGGATACTGGATATATTGTGCGTTTTCTTATAAATGCTGTGCATTTTTATGTGGAATCTGCATTTTAAACACTTTGTGAGACCTGCTGACAGGCAGCAAAAAAAGGGTTAATCTTCTCCCAGGCTTGATCAGGTGATCCAGCTCTGTTTTAATATAACATAGTAAAATAGTTAGCAAGGCCAAAAAAAGACATTTGTCCATCCAGTTCAGCCTATATTTCGTCAGAATAAATCCCCAGATCTACATCCTTCTAAAGAACCTAACCACTGTAAGAAACAATATTGTTATTCTCCAGGAAGACATACGGTCTTCTCTTGAACCCCTCGACTGAGTTCACCATCACCACCTCCTCAGGTAAGGAATTCCAGATTCTCGCTGCCCTAACAGTAAAGAACTCTCTTTTATGTGAGTGGAAAAACCTTCTCTCCTCCAGATGCAGAGTATGCCCCCTTGTGACTGTCACCATATGCAGAAGGTTTCAGGCCTACATAGAATTGTTTTGATTGTTTCTTAGCCTACTTATTCACACAATTTTTCGACCCCAAAAATAGAAAAATACTGGCAAGATATGTAAGTGGGCTCGCTCTGTCAGACGCCTCATCTATCTGTGGGCTACAAATTGTGGCATTTGAGTCCGTCATTGAACTGTTTTGCCTGTGTCTTACCCTAGTTATTGACACCAGTTTGCTAAAAAAATTTTTTACAAACAGGACAGATATTTTAAACTGGGGTTTACATGCACATGGATCACATATCAGTTGGCGTAAAATTCAGGAATGTATAGTGAACGTGGAAAATATTGTGGTCCATTTAAAATGGCCAAGGCATGTGGCAAGGGACGGGAAAGTGGACGTGATGATGAGGGTGCATGCAGAGGCCGAGGCCATGGTCAAGCAGAAATTGGGCCACAACAAACACCCACAACTTCTTGCTTGACCTTCCTGTCCCAATTACTAGGGGACCGCAGCTGCACACCACTATTGAAGCCAGAACACTGTCAAAAGATTGTTGGTTGGATAGCGGACACTTCCAGACACTTTGCCACCACCACCAGCACTCTGTCTTCCACATGGTCAAGTCTGAGTAGCCGTGAGTCTGGATCGCATATTCCTCACCCTGAGCCTCCTTCCTCGCACCATGTTGAGTGCCCTGGGACAACTGATCCCACACTTATACTCTCTGAAGAGCTGTTCACTTTTCCATGAATAGATTTGTGCCTCTCATCCAGTCCACTTGAAGCGGGGCAAGATGCCCAAATATTTGATCAGCCACCATCACACGGTGGGAACGTGTCACAAGAGATGAGCAATGATGAGACACAATTTCTAGAAAGTCAGGAGGAGGACCAGGGTGCGTAAGTGGAAGACATAAAAGATTGGTAAGTAAGATGAGAAAGCTTAGACTAGGGGAAAATGTGTGTAGATGGGTAGGTAGCTGGCTTATTGATAGAAAACAAAGAGTGGTTATTAATGGGGCATACTCAGATTGGGCCAGGGTTACTAGTGGGGTACTACAGGGTTCTGTATTGGACCCCCTACTATTTAATATATTTATTAATGATCTAGTGGATGGCTTACACAGTAAAATATCAGTATTTGCAGATGATACAAAACTATATAAGGTAGTTAACACAAAGGAGGACAGTTTGCAACTACAGACAGATTTGAGTAAATTGTAGAATTGGGCTGAAAAATGGCAAATGAGGTTTAACCCAGATAACTGTAAGGTTATGCACATGGGAAGGAGAAACAGATGCTACAATTACTTACTAAATGGGAAACTGCTGGGGAAATCAGACAAGGAAAAAGACTTATGATACAGGAAAGAATTATATCTTTGTACCGTGTTAGCCAGTAGATAGAAAAATATTCAGAATTGAGAGTCCTCAGTGGTTGATACCTTTTAAAAAGACTTAGGCATCTTAGGAAAAAGACTTAGGCATCTTAGTCAATAAGAAGCTAAATTGGAGTGCCCAGTGTCAGGCAGCTGCCACCAAAGCAAATAGGGTCATGGGATGCATTAGAAGAGGTCTGGGGACACGAGATGAAAACATAATTCTCCCTCTGTACAGATCACTCGTCAGACCACACTTGGAGTATTGTGTGCAATTTTGGACACCGGTGCTCAAGAAAGACATTACTGAACTTGAAAGGGTTCAAAGGCGGGCTACTAAAATGATAAATGGAGTTGGTTCACTACAATACCCAGAAAGGTTATCAAAATTAGGTCTCTTTACTATAGAAAGAGAAGACTTAGGGGAGACCTAATATATATGTACAAGTATATCAGAGGGCAATACAGAGATCTCTCCAATGAACTGTTTGTACCAAGGACTGTGACAAGAACAAGGGGGCATTCTCTTCGTTTGGAGGAAAGACAATTTCTGCACCAGCATAGAAGAGGGTTCTTCAAGGTAAGAGCAGTGAGGCTCTGGAATTCTCTTCCTGAGGAAGTGGTGATGGCCAACTCACTGAATGAATTTAAGAAAGGAATGGATGCAGTTCTTGTGAGTAACAGTTAGAAGGTTACGAATAACAGAATATTATATGTAGATAGTTGACCCAGCTTAGGGGAAGGAATTTTTTTCATTATGGAGAAAATTGGCTTCTACTCTGTGGGTTTTTTGCCTTCCCCAGGATCAACAATGCGGAACGGCTGCACTAAAAATAGGCTGAACTAGATGGACATAATATCTTCCTTCAGCCTTCAAAACTATGTTACTATGTTACAAAGTGGTGGATGACATTATTATTAGTTAGTTTTATAGCGTCTTTTATTCCATAGTGCTTTATATGTGAAAAAGGGGCATACATAGACAAGTACACTAAACATGAGCAATACAAGGCACACTCAAGTACAGAAGGAGAGAGGATCCTTCCCGCGAGGGCTCACAGTCTACAGAGGATGGGTGACGATAGACTTGTGGAGGGTAGAGCTGGTCGTGTGGTGGTTCAGTAGACTGAGGACTACTGCATGCTGTAGGCTTGTCGGAAGAGGTGGTTCTTCAGGTTTGTTTTGAATGTTTCCATGGTAGGCGAAAGTCTGATGTGTTGGGGTGAACCCTGACAACATTGTTCACAGCAGTGGCCTGGGAGTCAGAAATGCTTTCAGGGGTCTTCCCCATGCTGTTCCCATGTCATTTGAGCACTGTTCCCATCGATTTTCACAATTTCTTGTCCCTCTAAAGACCACCAGGGGGGAACCACAGGAAAAATTCTTGAGTTTCCCATAGACTTACATTAGGCGTGTTGCTCGGTTTGACAACCAGAGCATTCCAATTTGCTCCATCTGAGCAATGAGCACCCGAGCATTTTAGTGCTCGCCCATCACTAGTGATGATTAGGGATGAGCGAGTAGTGAAGTATGAAGTATTCGGACTCGCTGTACTCGTTACGAGTACCTCCTAATACTCGGGTACTTGTAACGAGTAGCGAGTCCAATGTGAGTCTATGGGAAATGCGATTAATGGGCTGTGTGTGTGTACTGTGCAGGGACTGTGCGAAAACTGAGCCAGGCTGTGCGGGACTCTGCTGGCCTGTACGAAGATTGTGCTGGGCTGTGCGGGACTGTACTGGCCTGTGTGAAGACTGTGCTGGGCTGTGCTGGCCTGTGCAAAAAACCATGCTGGGTTGTGCGGGACGGAGCTGGCCTGTGCGAAGACTGTGCCGGGCTGTGCGGGACTGTCCTGGGCTTTGCAGGTACTGTGCAGGGACTATGCCGGGCTGTGTGGGACTGTGCGGGACTGTGCTGGGCTGTGCAGGTACTGTGCTGGACAGTGCTGGGCATTGCAGGTACTGTGCGGGGACTATACCGGGCTGTGTGGGACTGTGCTGGCCTGTGCTGGACTGTGCAGGTACTGTGCTGGACAGTGCTGGGCATTGCAGGTACTGTGCGGGGACTATGCCGGGCTGTGTGGGACTGTGCTGGCCTGTGCGGGACTGTGCTGGCCTGTGCGGGACTGTGCTGGGCTTTGCAGATACTGTGCAGGGACTATGCTGTGCTGTATGGGACTGTGCTGGCCAGTGCGGGACTGTGCTGGGCTGTGCAGGGACTGTGCTGGGCTGTGCAGGGACTGTGCTGGGCTGTGGCGAATATTGCGAGGTGAGTAGTGAAATACTCGCCAGGATTCGAGTACCGCATTACTCGCCGAGTACCGAATTCTAATGAGTATACTCGCTCATCCCTAGTGATGATGAATGACATTTTATTTTGCTGCAAAATCAATGATCAATCTATTCTGCTTTCTTGGCTGTACGTTTCTTACTGCGTTACTGTAGTTAAAAACAATTTTAAGAAACCTACTTTACATTATTATCATTGATTATTTCTAATTGATGTTGTGATTTTTTATCAAATAAACAAATGGCCAAAAAGATACAACAATCTGTAAATTGGGGCACAAATGATCTTTTCATAAAATGCAACATTTTATTGTACATAAAAGTGATCACACAACTTTTCTCCATTTTATTCTTTTTTTCTTGACTTTTTTTGGGACCAAAGATGAAGAAACGTTAATCAGTCAAATGTAAAAAACAGTTGTTACCTTGTAGCATGTAATGTAGTTCCATACTGATAGTTTTCCTTTTATTGTTATTTTGATATATTGAATTCAGTAGCTATAGTAGCAAAAAAACTTTTAGATTTGACTTTGAAAACTAATTTTGAATCCAGAGTTTACAAACCCTACAAAAGCCTGGAGCACTGGGAGTAAAAGAGAAGAAAGTTTACAGATATCAAAGCTGTTTCAGGAGTTTTTATATCCTGCATGACTGATTCACAACACCTGTGGTGTTTCTCCTTGAGCACTTTGTTCTTCAGGGGTTCATGTGTGAGACATAAGAAAAGTCAGATAAAGATCAGATAACAACTAGTGTTCAAACAAAAAATAAAACCTAATCATTGCAACCGTAAGACACTAACGCCAAGATTAAAAGAGCCTCAATATTTATGTCCACTGTCTTCAAGTCGAAAATCAATGTTACCAGTGAGCAAATCAGCATGAGCCTTATATTGTTAGGTAATTCCTTTAAGGGATTTTCCTTTTTTTAATCAAATTTAAACATATAAAAGAACATAAAATATTGTTATTAAGCTTTAATTTACAGTACATGGGAAGCACAGCACTGTAGTCAAGGTCACTCAGGATATTGTGCTAAGCTTTCATCAATGGTTATGTTATAGATGCCACATTTATGTATTTTTGTATTGCACACATGAAAGCAGGTGTGTAGATGCTATATAAATAAATCGACACCTTGATGTTACCAATAGAGATGAGCGAATTTGTTCGGCATCCTTCATGACCTGCTGAAAACCCCTGTGTCTACCACCTTTGTTCTCTATTGGACACCCCTGACCTTCAACTCAACTATTATTTTCCACTATCTATGTATGTGTTGTAGGGGTTTTCCTCACTTGAGTGTGACGTGAAGAAAACAGGAGGCTTGTTTCTTTAAAAGTTCATGTGGGATTATTGCTTCATAAATTCCAGAAGTCAAACAGAAAATAAGCAGCCTTTAGATCAGGCATGCAAAACACAAAATGTTCATAGCAAGGCTCTGTTCCACCAGGACTGTGGGCACACAGCATTACAGTGACTGGCAGGCAATCCCTGTATGTTTATTGGCTGTCTAGCAAGCACCAGACATGCAGGGTGGGGACTTGGGCATTCAAAAATACTTGCAGAGTAATGAGCATCACGAGTACACTGATACTCGAGCGAGTAACGAGTAGTGATGAGCACGCTCACTCATCTCTAGCTTCTGCATATGCCAAAACCAAAGAATGTTAAGCACTGGTAATAATTAATCAATGCATAAGCTAAGCATAAAAAAAATATTCATTTTTAACTAATGTTATGTTATGTTATGTTCCTCTTGAGAAAGCAGTGCTTTGTGCACGCAAAACGTGTGTTGGGGCCCTCACACCTGGCCTTGGGATCCTCTCCGCTGCCCTATACATTTATTGGTGAGTCTCCTTCATTCGGTCTCTATATGGCACATGTCTATCATGAGATTTTCATAAATGTAGCCAAGCCCATTGCGGCTTTATGTTGCACATGCATATGGTTCTTTCTCATGTGCACTCGTTTGTTGCCAGATATATTGAGACCGTTCATCTTTTGAGATCTCCCATTGCATATATACCTCTCACTAGTATACATAATTGCTATTAACCCATTTTTTGTATGGTACTTATGCATTTAATGGGCAGTGGTGTCCCCCTTCTTTTTCTTTTGCACCCAGCTTATCCTGCTACAGCCTCATCGTGTTTACTCTTGAAATTAAGTGTTGTAAGTCTTGATTATTTATTCAATACATTCACATTTTTATATTTGATTACCTAGTAGCTCATTTTTTCTCCTCTCACACATGGTTAGTCTGAGCGGGTATGTTTTTCCCTTTTTTAGGGATTTTTGGCATGGTGCCAATTGGCTTGTTCTTTGCCACCAAGGTTTTTTGTATCTACTAAGAAATGATACGGTTGGTCCCCTTAAAAATAGTCTGGGTGAAATGGTGGATGAGGATGAGGAAAAAGCCAATATGCTAAATAACTTTTTTTCAACCGTATTTACACAGGAAAATCCCATGACGGATATCATGATCAGTGATTAAAAAAAATTCTCCATTAAATGTCATCTGCTTAACACAGCAGGAAGTACGGCGGTGCCTAAGAATCACAAAAATTGACAAATCTCCGGGCCCGGATGGGATACACCCCCGAGTACTGCAGGAACTAAGTACAGTCATTGATAGACCATTATTTTTAATCTTTAAAGATTCCATAATAACAGGGTCTGTACCACAGGACTGGCATATAGCAAATGTGGTGCCAATATTCAAAATGGGACAAAAACTGAATTTGGAAATTATAGGCCAGTGAGCTTAACCTCTACTGTGGGTAAAATACTCAAGGGTTTTCTAAGCGATACTATATTGGAGTATCTGAAGAAGAATAACCTCATGACCCAATATCAACATGCGTTTACGAGGGACCATTCCTGACAGACTAATCTGGTTTGCTTTTTTGAAGAGGTAAGTTCCAGACTAGACCAAGGAAATGCAGTGGACGTGGTGTACATGGACTTTTCAAAAGCTTTTGATTTGGTGCCACACAAAAGCTTGATACATAAAATGAGAACAATGGGGATATGGGAAAATATGTGTAAGTGGGTTAAGAGCTGGCTCAGGGATAGGAAACAAAGGGTGGTTATTAATGGAGCACACTTGGACTGGGTTTCGGTTAGCAGTGGGGTAAAACAGGAGTCAGTATTGAGCCCGCTTCTTTTTAACATGTTTATTAATGACCTTGTAGGTGGCATAAAGAGTAGAATTTCAATATTTGCAGATGACACTAAACTCTGCAGGGTAATGAATACAGAGGAGGACAATTTTATATTACAGGAGGATTTATGTAAACTAGAAGCTTGGGCTGATAAATGGCAAATGAGCTTTGATGGGGATAAACTTAAGGTCATGCACTTGGGTAGAACAAACAAGATGTATAATTATGTGCTTCATTGTAAAACACTGGCAAAACAGTTACTGAAAAAGACATGGGTGTATGAGTGGATGACAAACTCACATTTAGTGGCCAGTGTCAGGCAGCTGCTGCAAAGGCAAATAAAATAATGGGATGCATTAAAAGAGGCATAGATGCTCTTGAGGAGAGCATAATTTTACCTCTATAAAGGTCACTAGTGCGACCACACTTAGAATACTGTGTACAGTTCTGGTCTCCGGTGTATAAGAAAGACATAGCTGAACTGGAGCGGGTGCAGAGAAGAACAACCAAGGTTATTAGGGAACTGGGGGGGGTCTGCAATACCAAGACAGGTTATTACACTTGGGGTTATTTAGTTTGGAAAAGCAAAGCTTAGGGGTGATCTTATTACAATGTATAAATATATGCGGGGACAGTACAAAGACATTTCTAATGATCCTTTTACTCTTAAGGCCCCGTTACATTTAGCGATGCACCAGTGATCCCGACAACGATACAACCCGGTCAGGATCGCTGGTGCGTCACTAAATGGTCTCTAGTGAGCTGCCAAACAGGCAGATCTCACCAGCGATGCAGCAGCAGTCGGTGGTCGTCACTTACCTGTCACACACAGCGAGGGTGGCGTCTTTCTCCCGCGTCCATGGAGTCACTCGTCGGGGCCAGCAGGTAGTCGACGACGAGAAATGGACCAGGCCAATCTCGTGCGAACAGCGATATCCAACGGGGAGCCGGGTTGGAGGTAAGTGTCACATGTAGCGAGATCGCAACCGATATCGCTGTTGCGTCACAAAGTCGGTGACGCTTTAGCAATATTGCTAGTGATCTCGCTATGTGTGAAGGGGGCTTTAGACCTGTGACGGGGACAAGGGGGCATCCTCTACATCTGGAGGAAAGTACAGTAGGTTTAAGCATAATCATAGATGCAGATTCTTTACTGTAAGAGCAGTCAGACTATGGAACTCTCTGCAATATGATGTTGCAATGAGTGATTCCCTACTAAAATTTAAGTAGGATCTTGATGCCTTTCTTGAAAAGTGTAATATTACAGGTTGTATACACTAGTCTGATTGCTGTATGTGGAGTCAGGAAGGAATTTTTTTTCCCAAAGTGAGGCTTACTGATTGCCACATGGGGTTTTTTTTGCCTTCCTCTGGATCAACATGTTAGGGCAAGTTAGGATAGGATATGGGTTGAACTAGACGGATTTAATGTCTTCCTTCAGCCTTAATAACTATGTTACTATGTTATTATATGGGCACATTATACTGTATGGAGCATTATATAGGGCTCATTATTCTTTACGGAGCATTATATGGTGCCTATTATATACTGTATGGAGCAATATATGTGGCTCATTATAGAGTATGCAGCATTATATGGGTCCTTTATTCTATGTGGAGCAATATATGGGGCTCATTATTCTGTATGGAGCACTTTGTGGTTTCTGAGATATTGTAGAATTTACAATAAATATCACTCATGTAATGTAAGAAGTGAAATCTTTGGCATTATACTATACCTATATTTCTCTGCAATTTCTGTACATTATGAATTGTGGTATGTGTTAAAAGGGCCCACTGATACTCTTTCTTCGCCAGGGGCCCCAGAAAACCTGGAGCTGGCCCTTCTTACCAATGTACAATTGTTTTTTTTTTTTTTTGGCTTTTTTTACCATGTTTATGAAGTGCTAAAGCTAACCTTCCATTATGATTTTCCAGGTCATTACGAGTTCGTAGATACCAAACATGCTGTATATAGACTCCTTTTTATATAAGTTGTGAAAAAAAAAATCCAAAATGTGTTAAAAAATAAATTGCATAATTTTCCAAGACCTGTAGCATCTTCATTTTTTGTAATCTGGGGCTGGTTTAAGGCTTATTATTTTCTCATCATGCCATTTATCGAATGGATTAATTCTTTTTATATATTCACTGGCTGAAGAGCCCGGCACAGCCCTGGCATAGTAACTAACTACGGTTAGTTATAACAAATTATAATGATTCTATTATATATATATAAAAAACTGAGTGTATAGCCCTGCCCACTCTGCATAGCCACATTCACTATAATATCCCACATCATCTTGTCAGCCATAGACACCGGACTACAACCCCTAATATCCCACATCGTCCCGTCAGCCAGTGCCACCGGACTACTACCCCTAATATCCCACATCATCCCGTCAGCCAGTGCCACCGGACTACTACTCCTAATATCCCACATCATCCCGTCAGAGCCACCAGACTACTTCCCCTAATATCCCACATCATCCCGTCAGCCATAGCCACCAGACAACTACCACTAATATCCCACATCATCCCATCAGCCAAAGCCACCGGACTACTTCTAATATCCCATATCACCCCGTCAGCCACTGCCAATGGACTACTACCCCTAATATCCCACATCGTCCCATCAGCCAGTGCCACTGGACTACTACCCCTAATATCCCACATCATCCCGTCAAAGCCACTGGACTACTACCCTAATATACCACTTCATCCCGTCAAAGCCACAGGTCTACAACCCCTAATATCCCATATCATCCCATCAGCCAGAGCCACTGGACTACTACCCCTAATATCCCACATCATCCCGTCAGCCAGTGCCACCAGACTACTACCCCTAATATCTCACATCATCCCGTCAGTCAATGCCACCGGACTACTACCCCTAATATCACACATCATCCCGTCAAAGCCACCGGACTACTACCCCTAATATCCCACATCATCCCACCAGCCAGAGCCACCAGACAACTGCTACTAATATCCCACATCATCCCATCAGCCAGTGCCACCAGACTACTACCCCTAATATCCCACATCATCCCGTCAAAGCCACCGGACTACTACCCCTAATATCCCACATCATCCCACCAGCCAGAGCCACCAGACAACTGCTACTAATATCCCACATCATCCTGTCACAGCCGCCGGACTATTACCAATAATATCCCACATCATCCCATCCGCCAGAATCACCGGACTACTACCACTAATATCCCACATCATCCCGTCAGCCAGAGCCACCGGGCTACTACCCCTAATATCCCACATCATCCCATCAGCCAGAGCCACTGGACTACTACTCCTAATATCCCACATCATCCCATCAGCCAGTGCCACCAGACTACTACCCCTAATATCCCACATTATCCCATCAGCCAGTGCCACCAGACTACTACCCCTAATATCCCACATCATCCCGTCAAAGCCACCGGACTACTACCCATGATATCCCACATCATCCCATCCGCCAGAATCACCGGACTACTACCACTAATAGCCCACATCATCCCGTCAGATAGAGCCACCGGACTACTACCCCTAATATCCCACATCATCCCATCAGCCAGAGCCACTGGACTACTACTCCTATTATCCCACATCATCTCATCAGCCAGAGCCACCGGACTACTACCCCTAATATCCCACATCATCCCATCAGCCTGGGGTCAGAACCAGAGCGCTGTGTGGAACGGTCCTAACTTCCTTACTGGGGATGCGCAGAGTGGATTTGCCTCATTTCAATACCGGGGATCCCTTTAAGAGAGGCCAGGGGTCAGTACCAAAGCACAGAGTGGATTTGCCCTCACTTCCATACCGGGGATCCCTTTAAGTGGGGCCTTGGGTCAGAACCAGAGCACTGAGTGTATTTGCCCCAACTTCCATACTGGGGATCCCCTATAAGAGAGCCTGGGATCAGAACCAGAGCGCTGAGTGGATTTGCCCTGACTTCCATACTGGGGATCCCTTTAAGAGAGCCTGGGATCAGAACCAGAGTGCAGAGGGGATTTGCCGTGACTTGTATACCAATGTTACTTTAATAGAACTCTAGGGTCAGTATCAGAGCTCTGAGGGATTTGCCCTATCTTCCATATAGGAGATCCCTTTAAGAGAGCCTGGGGTTAGTACCAGAGTATTTGAAGGCAAATGCCCTGACTTCCATATCAGGGATCCCTTTAAGAGAGGCCTGGGATCAGAACCAAAGAGCTGAATGGATTTGCCCTGACTTCCATACTGGAGATCCCTTTAAGAAAGGCCTGGGGTCAGTACCAAAGCGCAGTGTGGATTTGCCCTCACTTCCATACCAATTATCCCTTTAAGAGGCCCTGCGGTCTCTCTCTCTCCCCTTTTCCAGAGTTTTATTCCTTTAAATTTCATACGCTGGCTGCTGTGACAGATCCAGTGCATCAGTTTTTTGCAATTCTGCAACGGATCTGTTGCAGATTTGACGGATTGGTATGGAGGATGTGTGTTGGGTATATGGGCAGGGAGGGATTCATTTCTGTCATGTTCGCTCTGCTCCTTTCTGGGGGGCAGATAATGGCTGGGAGCTTATGTTCCCAGGGATGCTAGATTTCTCCACCGTGTCAGTGTCTGGTGAGGTGTTGTCAAGTGGGAAAACTTGCTCATAGCAATCAATCACAGGTACTTTTAACCAGCTCTGGTGAAATGAGAGATGCTTAGTGATTAGTTGCAAGGAAAACTGTTGCTCGTAGCAACCAATCATAGCACAGCTTCTTTTGAATAGCTCTGGTGAAATGAAAGATGCTTTATGATTGGTTTGTGATACACACACACACTCAGTTTTATATATAGATAGGGCAATTCTGATCTCGGTGATACCAAATATGTACATTTTTTATATTTTTTTATTTCTATTTCTTTGACTCACTTATATAGCACCATTACTTCTACAGCGCTTTACCGACATCAACATCACTGAACATACACAAACTCCTCGCAGATGTTGTCTTCTGTGGGATTTGAACCCAGGACCGCAGCGCTGCAAGGCTGCAGTGCTACCCACTGAGCCACCGTTATGCCCTATTTAATGGTTTTATTTTGAATGGGGGTGATTTAAACTTTTATATTTTTTATATTTTTAAAAACTTTTTTTTTTTACTTTTTACTTGCTTCAATAGTCTCCATAGGAGACTAGAAGCTGCCATTATCGGATTGCCTGTGCTACACAAAGAAGGGCTGCAACTGAAATACACATTTGCTATGTCAAACATAAAGGTCTCCTGCAGACCCCAGGTAGTCATGTCAACCCATCAGCGAACCACAATCTTGATAACAAATCGCAGTCTTGATCAGCTGATCAGCCTGCCGAGCTCCATGTATTCGGGTTCCCGCTGTAGCTTATTAAGCAAGTGCTATAGCTTGTTGAATAAACGGGGACCCGGACAAATATGCTCAACTCTAATTAAAATATCTCTCAAATTGTTCACTGTGCTGTAATCAATTTCATTATGGGGATATTAAAAAAATTGCTCTGTTTGTGATCTTGGGCATGCCTGGATTACACAGAAGTTGTATGAGTGCGATATTACTAGCAGGAAGCTTCCATGCATGAAGGATCCTATAGTTGTTGATACAGGGACTAGAGTAAGCGGCATATGGTCATATTGATTGTTAATGCTGAGTTCTCGATCGCTGCAGTTTTATTATAGTAAACCATACTCCTATGTAGGTGGTGGGGGAGTTTTGACAGCAACACACTGTATTTTAGTGGGCACTATTCAAACAGCTTATTAATTATATTAGTGAAGTGCTATCCATGCAGTTAGCTTTCCCTTGTGCAAATAGTGCGATATTTATTCCCATTTGCATCGGAACAAATGAAATCCATATAATTCATTGAAGCCTTATGCATTTCATCATTTGTTGCTGCTATGATCGTCAGGAGCTAGCAGTCATTAATAGATTATAAACGATAATGTATCAACATGGTAGCTAGCCAATTCATAAACTTCATTAAGATGAAGAGTCTTTCCGCTTTCTGCAAGGCAAGGAAATGGCTGCATGGGTAGCCTTCACATTAGAGGTAACTAATTTTTTGGGAAACTCAAGAGCAGATAACTATAGAGAGTTGGTGGAAAATCTCCTCAAAACATATAAAAATGTTGGCTGTAACATGCCCTTCAAGATTCATTTCTTACATTCGCATCTACACCTTTTTCCACCAAACTATGGAGAAAACAAATCAAGGAAAAAAGTATTCAATCAATCCTTGCAGATTACTGTTGGCCAATTGTAAGAGATGATCCGATGCAGGATTGCAAGAGACAAGCTAAAAAGAGTTGTCACTCAATGAGGACCAAATTTTGTAGTGCAATTTCTGTAACTGTTTATAATTCGCAATAGTGTTTAGACAGGTTTTAGTTATTTGAGTTGTTTTCATTTCCTCTAAATAAATGTCAGAAAATTGGCATAACTAAATATTCTTCATCTTTGTATTTGCACAAATAATAATGCTTTAAAGTACTGAAACTTATGCATTAATTATGCCATAATCCATGTCTGGGGATAAATAGTTTTCTAACCTGGACTGTGCCAAGATGCGACCGCCCAGGCTGAGAACCACAGGTGAATGAGCTGCGGTGAGTGCAGCATTAGTGACCAGTGGTGACCTCATTGAGATTGGCGCAGGTCACTGAAGCTACGTTCCCAGCTGGGTTAATGAACTGCGGTGACCTCCCTCAGGTGAGATCACCACTAGCTCAGTGAGAAAAAGTCTCATGGTGCAGAGGTGAGTTCAAATACACAGCAGTGAAATTCTCCTGGTGAACTGCAGTGAACTCACCTCTGCAAAGTAAGACTTTTTGTCACAGTGCTGAGTCCACCGCAGTTCAGGGGCTCTACTGGTCACTGCTGTTTACTGATGCTGTGCTTACAGCAGCTCATTCATCAGTGGTTCTCAGCCTGGATGGTCGCATCTTGTCACGGTCCAGGTTGAAAACAATTAATCCCCAGACATGGATTATGGCGTTTGACAGAAAAACAGACAGGTGAGGGATATTGAAGCGAATGTAAGAAATGAATCTTGAAGGAAATCTTACAGGCACCATTTATACCAAGAGTTTGGGGGGCTGAACCTCCACAGTATCACGGAATTCCTGGTGAAGTCTGTGCTCAATATCCGTGCCTGAACAGTAGGTGTTCGGTATGGACACTGACCTTTACTGTTCGGGTTTGCTCATCTCTACTGATAATTCATCAGATGTTACAGCTGCAGGGCATTATGGGGAATGCTTCAGCAATGCTGAAAATGGTTCTGCGCATTTTTATTTTATGAAACGCAAATTGAATCTCAAAATGTTTAAAATGCGTGAAACCTGAAATTTCATGAAATTCAACTCAAACTTGATACTCCGTAAATCATTCCTCTCATCTCTAATGTCATGGAAGTCCAAGCAGCATAAAAAGAACGACACTGTTAGGGACGGCGGAATGCACCAAATATAAATAATAGGAGGTGCGTTCGCCGCCCGGGGTCCACCGTGCGGTAGGTGTAAAGACCGCTGCTGGATAATGGCAGATTCGCCAGAGGGCGGAGTACAGCGCTCGGGTTAGCGTCACCCGAGATGCTAGGAGCGGCTCTGTTTAAGGCACAGAGACGCCCTAGAGTAATTTAGAAATGAACGCTGGGCCTGTTCACATCACAGGGCCAGCCAGGGTGTGGCGTCGCTGCGAACGCCAAGAGGTGCTGCTGACTGCAGCGTGACGTAAACAGAAGTCGCTTAATGACAGTGCCGGAGGAGCCGGACACTGTCAGACGCTAGTGCTAGGTGCGGAGAGAACAGTGGCGTATAGCCTGCCACTACCTGGCGCTGACTCGAACCAACACTCTGTCACCATTCGTATTTTCAGAGGGAAGGGGTTTCTTAATATGTCAGTCACAAGAACATGCATCCATCAAAATTCACACTCAGCATAATATGCTACACTAGCGCATGGCTGAGCAGCCATGCGGGCTTTTTATAGCCATGCGCTTCCGGGACCTTCCAGTACCCTGGAAGGAACCAATCAGATCCGACGCAGGACCTGAGCACGCGACCCCTGCTCTCCAGTTAGAGGTCAAGTTGCGGACATGCTCAGTAGCACAGCACGAGGACTTAGCCTCTGGAGCGGTTACCTGCTGAGCAGGTTGCGCTACTATTGCTGCACCAGAGGTGGTGACAACATCCAGGCCCACAGAACAAGTCTGAGCAGCATGCCTGGCTCGCTGTGCAGAGCCCTGAGCGGTTGGAGCGGAATGGGAGACCGCTGAATGTAAGGCTGTGGATTCCTGCTGTGCAGAGCCAGAAATCCGACGCTTAACAGATAATAATCTTTATTTTTATATAGCGCTAACATATTCCGCAGCGCTTTACAGTTTGCACACATTTCATCACTGTCCCCGATGGGATATGTCTTTGGAGTGTGGGAGGAAACCGGAGTGCCCGGAGGAAACCCATGCAAACATGGGGAGAACATACAAACTCCTTGCAGATGTTGTCCTTGGTGGGATGTGAACCCAGGACCCCAGCGCTGCAAGGCTGCAGCGCTAACCACTGAGCCACCGTGCTGCCACTGCACAGAATTCCAAAAATAGCTTTATGCTATGCTGGTTTAGGTACTTTTCTCCATTTTTCCTGAACTTAGAAAGTACCGTTCATTTAATCAAGTTAATAATAAAAGAATTTCCAGGTTCAAATATCTATTTTCAGATTCATAGTGTTTGATAATGTTCTGTAATTCTGCAAACGATTGGAGTAATTAGAACTGATGATTTTGGGCATTAAACCTTCTTGTGTTATTGTATCAGACAGCAGTTGCAAATCTGCTATTGTCCAAATGTATTTCTAAATTGTAAAATCATGTGTTTGTGTGATATTTTGACGACAAAACTGTATAACATGATTTGTCACAAGATTTTACTATACAAACTGAATACATTAACAAATTGATTACTTTTTCTAGCAGCTATGACGCTAGTCACTTCTCACGGGCAAGCTGTGAGTCAGAGTGGTAAAGAAGTCCAAGGTCAGAAAACAGGAGGGTATGTCATAAACAGAAGGAAGAGACAAAGGCGTAGTGAGGTAACGTTCCAAGGACAGAGTACCAGGAGGTTAATGGATCAGAACTGAAGGGGTTAAACAGGTGGATGGTCAGAATGACCTCCAAAGTCAGGCAACAGATCAAGCAAACAGAACACAAGGCACAGGAAAGCACAGAGCACAAACCTCACAAGATGAATGTATGTCTGGCAGTAGTCTGGGAGAAGCTGCTCAGTTAAGTAGGCATTGCAATTACCCAGGATAGTGAACATCTGAGACAGCCGACGCCTCCCAGTCACAGATTGGCTAGTCGAGCTGTCAATCAACACAGAGATAGTTCTGCACTCTCCTGTACAAGATTGGATGACCATGCTGTCCATGATTGTATATATATATATATCAGACCAAATACTTAATAAATAACATTTACCACATGTCTCCTTTATATCAGTGTCATTTTTTAAACATTTTTTTTGTTAGTAGGGTTAAAAGTAGAGTTGAGCGAAACGGGTCGAAAAAATTCAAAAGTCGCCGACTTTTGGCAAAGTCGGGTTTCATGAAATGAAACCCGACCCTAGGATGAGGTCGGCCATGAGGTCGGCGACTTACGCGCCAAAGTCGCATTTCAAAAGTTTGTTTTGCGCTCTTTTTCAGCCAATCAGGATCCACGGACACTGTGGGCAACATGATGACCTAGGCACGGGTCACCACCATCTTTCAGAAGGGCATGCAAGTGATTGGCTTGCTTTGGTGGGCGTCACAGGGGGTATAAAAGGGCGTGCACGCCGACCGCCATCTTACTTCTGCCGATCTTAGTATAGGGAGAGGTTGCTGCTGATTCTGTAGGGAGAGCGTTAGGCAGGGAAGAAGACAAAAAAACTGCTTCTGCTGCTAGCGATTTGGCCTGCACAACACACAAGTCACTGTGTGTGCAGTGCAAGGGGAGGCTATATTGTGGTGTATCAGTGGTGTTGGTTGTTGGGCTGCCTTTTAAGGCTTCCTGACACGCTGGCATTGCTGTTTACCCACTGCTCCACAAACTGCTTTTTTAAAAGCAATCCCAATTTTTTTTTTGTCCTGCTGAGAAAACAAAAAAACTGCTTCTGCTGCTAGCAATTTGGCCTGCACAACACACAAGTCACTGTGTGTGCAGTGCAAGGGGAGGCTATATAGTGGTGTATCAGTGGTGTTGGTTGTTGGGCTGCCTTCTAAGGCTTCCTGACATTCCTGCATTGCTGTTTACCCACTGCTCCGCAAACTGCTTTTTTAAAAGCAATCCAATCTCCCTTATCCTCTAGTCACTTTTGTCACAGCTGTGCCATCGAGCCTGTCACATAGCGCTCAGATATCAGTGGGCCTCACACAATCCACAAGTGTCCAGTGTCCAAAAGTGTGCGCAGAGATTCAAAATCTCCATTATCCTCTCGTCACTTTTGTCACAGCTGTGCCATCGAGCCTGTCACATAGCGCTCAGATATCAGTGGGCCTCACACAATCCACAAGTGTCCAGTGTCCAAAAGTGTGCGCAGAGATTCAAAATCTCCATTATCCTCTCGTCACTTTGGTCACAGCTGTGCCATCGAGCCTGTCACATAGCGCTCAGATATCAGTGGGCCTCACACAATCCACAAGTGTCCAGTGTCCAAAAGTGTGCGCAGAGATTCAAAATCTCCATTATCCTCTCGTCACTTTGGTCACAGCTGTGCCATCGAGCCTATCACATAGCGCTCAGATATCAGTGGGCCTCACACAATCCACAAGTGTCCAGTGTCCAAAAGTGTGCGCAGAGATTCAAAATCTCCATTATCCTCTCGTCACTTTGGTCACAGCTGTGCCATCGAGCCTATCACATAGCGCTCAGATATCAGTGGGCCTCACACAATCCACAAGTGTCCAGTGTCCAAAAGTGTGCGCAGAGATTCAAAATCTCCATTATCCTCTCGTCACTTTTGTCACAGCTGTGCCATCGAGCCTGTCACATAGCGCTCAGATATCAGTGGGCCTCACACAATCCACAAGTGTCCAGTGTCCAAAAGTGTGCGCAGAGATTCAAAATCTCCATTATCCTCTCGTCACTTTGGTCACAGATGTGCCATCGAGCCTGTCACATAGCGCTCAGATATCAGTGGGCCTCACACAATCCACAAGTGTCCAGTGTCCAAAAGTGTGCACAGAGATTCAAAATCTCCATTATCCTCTCGTCACTTTGGTCACAGCTGTGCCATCGAGCCTGTCACATAGCGCTCAGATATCAGTGGGCCTCACACAATCCACAAGTGTCCAGTGTCCAAAAGTGTGCGCAGAGATTCAAAATCTCCATTATCCTCTCGTCACTTTTGTCACAGCTGTGCCATCGAGCCTGTCACATAGCGCTCAGATATCAGTGGGCCTCACACAATCCACAAGTGTCCAGTGTCCAAAAGTGTGCGCAGAGATTCAAAATCTCCATTATCCTCTCGTCACTTTTGTCACAGCTGTGCCATCGAGCCTGTCACATAGCGCTCAGATATCAGTGGGCCTCACACAATCCACAAGTGTCCAGTGTCCAAAAGTGTGCGCAGAGATGCAAAATCTCCCTTATCCTCTCGTCACTTTGGTCACAGCTGTGCCATCGAGCCTGTCACATAGCGCTCAGATATCAGTGGGCCTCACACAATCCAAAAGTGTCCACTGTCCACAAGTGTGTGCAGAAATTCTAAATCTCCCCTGTCCTATAGACACCTTGTACCTTGTTTTACATTACTATATAGTTTGTTGGATTTTGTCTACATTTCTACCAAAAATGAGGAAGGCTGGTGGAAGAGGCCGTGGAATTGGTCGGGGGTTGGCAGCTGGTAATGATGGTGTTGGTGGTGGATCTGATGGTAGTGGCAAGAGCAAAATAGGACCGAATGCAGGAGGTGCTGACCCTGCGTCATCGTCTGGCTACATAAGGCCTCGAACGCTTAGTTTTCTAGGAGTTGGCAAACCGCTTTTAAAGCCAGAGCATCAGGAAAAAGTTTTGTCTTACATTGCTGACTCAGCCTCCAGCTCTATCGCCTCCTCTTCTTCAGTTGTAAAAAGTAAAAGCACTGAGTCGTCATTGGAGGCTCATGTTCATGAGTCACACCTTTCCTTGTGTCCTTCACCCCAACCAAGATTGAAGGATGACGCAGGCCATACTACTGATTACTCCATGGAGCTGTTTTCACATACCATGCCTGGATTATCAAGTGAAATGGTGAATTACCCAGGCCAAGATGAATCTGACATGGAGTGCACTGATGCACAGCCGCTGATGGATGATTCTGCTGGTACATTCACTCAGAGCACTACATTGTCCTCGCAGTGTACAGAGCCAGATTCTGACCCTGATGAGACTCAGGTGCCCCTTCCCGCACACTATACCACCATACACGGTGACACAGAAGAAGGTGCACATGACATAGAAGAGGAGGTGATGGATGACCCAGTTGTTGACCCAGATTGGCATCAATTGGGGGAAGAGGGTGCTGCTTCCAATAGCTCAGATGAGGAGCATCCACAGCAGACATCGACATCGCAACAGCTGTTATCTGGCAGGCCCGGAGCACTCCAAAGACAGGTTCCAAACATCAAAAGAGTTGCTGGACAGCTTGTCCAGAGGGTCAAAAGATCACAGCGTGCTAGGCCGCAAAATGTCTGCCAAAGTAGGAAGAGTGCAGTGTGGCACTTTTTTGAACAAAATCCTCATGATCAGGCCAAGGTTATCTGTAAGAAGTGCGCAAAGACCTTTAGCCGAGGGAAAAATCTGAAAAATTTGAATACCAGTTGCATGCTTAGACATTTAACCAGCATGCACTTGCAAGCGTGGACACAACACCAAACCTCAAGTGCCACATGTGCAACTGATCACAACGAAGGTAGTCAGCAACGCTACATTGTTTCCCCCACTGTAAGCCCACCGGTTAGCACAGCAGCAAATGTTGAGGTGTCGTTGCAAGACCACAGCAGTCAGGGAATCCCACTGTTATATCAACGAAAGACTGATTCTAGGCCATCAGAAAGAACACCAACTCCATCACCATCATCAACCCTCTCTCAGTCCGCCCTGTCCACCGCTACTTCCACCATATGCAGCTCTCAAGTCCAGCTCACCCTCCCAGACACTATGAGTAGGTCAAGAAAGTACTCAGTCTCTCATCCGCGTACACTGGGTTTGAACGCCCACATTGCCAAACTAATCTCGTTTGAGATGATGCCCTTTCGGTTGGTGGAAAGCACAGCTTTCCGCGAACTCATGGCCTATGCAGTACCACGCTATGACCTACCCAGTCGCCACTTCTTCTCTCGCAAAGCCATCCCAGCCCTCCACCATCATGTGAAAGACCGCATTGTCCATGCACTCAAGCAGTCAGTGAGCGGAAAGGTGCACCTCACAACTGATGCATGGTCCAGTCGGCATGGCCAGGGCCGTTACGTGTCCATCACTGCGCACTGGGTTAATGTGGTGGATGCAGGGTCCACAGGGGACAGCGGTGGTGGGACAGTGCTGCCTAGCCCACGGTATAGGAAACAGTTGGCTGTAGGCGTTCGACCCTCCTCCTCCTCCTCCTCCTCCTCCAGAAGCGAAAGCTCGTCCACAGAGCGCAGTCGTACGAGCACTCCATCTGCAGCTGCCACTGTTGCACACGATGTGTCCCCCTATCGAGCAGCTAGTGGAAAGCGTCAGCAGGCTGTGTTGCAGATGATGTGTTTGGGCGACAGACACACCGCCGAGGTGCTGGCCGAGTACTTGAAGCGACAAACTGAGTCATGGCTGGCCAGTGTACATCTTGAGGCAGGCAAGGTAGTTAGTGATAACGGCCGTAATTTTGTGGCAGTCATAGCCCTTTCAAAACTCAGCCACATACCTTGCTTGGCTCACACCTTGAACCTGGTGGTGCAGTGCTTCCTCAAAAATTATCCGGAGTTAACAGCCCTGCTCCAGAAGGTGCGAAGACTGTGCGCGCACATCCGCCAGTCGCCTGTACACTCCGTTCGTATGCAGAAGCTGCAGCGATTGCTCCACCTTCCCAACCACCGCCTCATTATCGACATTGCAACAAGGTGGAACTCCACCCTGCACATGGTGGAGCGGCTGTGCGAGCAGAGGCAGGCCATAATGCATTTGTGGGAGGATACACGGCCAGACACTTTGAGAGCAGACATGGAGTTGACAGGCGTGCAGTGGTCGAAGCTGAAAGACCTTTGTAAAGTCCTTCAGTGTTTTGAGGAATGCACACGGCTGGTAAGCGCAGACGGCGCCATCCTAAGCATGAGCATCCCACTTATGCGTCTGCTCATGCAAACTTTGACGCACCTTAAGGAGCAGGCGTCTGCAGCCAATGTTGATGAGGAGGAAGAGGAGGAGGGAATCCTTGATGATATTCAGCCATTGTCTGCTCAGGGACCTCTCCTGGACGAGGTGGAGGAAGAAGAGGAGGAGGAGGAGGATGATGGGGATGATTACTTAGGGGAGGAGGATGCATCTCGTGGGGCAAGTGAAAATGTTGGCGTGGCAAGGTCTGGTACAGGGTTTGTGCGTGACTGGAGGGATGTGGATTTGCCAGAAAGTGCTCCTCCACCCAGCACTCGCAGTGCATCATTGACACCGGGAACATTGGCCCACATGTCAGATTATGCCTTGCGGATCCTAAAAAGGGACCCCCGCATTGCCAAAATGATGAACGATGACGACTACTGGTTGGCCAGCATCCTGGATCCATGCTATAAAGGCAAATTACAAAACATCATGCCACAGGAGAACCTTGACCTAATATTGGCTAATAAACAAGCAACTCTGGTAAATCGGTTGCTTGAGGCATTCCCAGCACACAGCAGCGGTGATGGTTCTCACACGAGCCGTACGGGCCGGGGGCAGCTTGGCAGAGGTGTTCGTGGTGCACACAGCAGAAGTGGCGTTGGAGACAGGGGTTTCATGACAATGTTGTGGACTGATTTTTCAAATACCGCTCACACAACTGGTAATACTGCATCGATGGAAAGTGACAGGAGACAGCAGTTGTCAACTATGGTTACAAACTACTTTTCCTCCCATATCGATGTTCTCCCACACAGGTCATTCCCCTTTGACTATTGGGCCGCTAAACTGGACACCTGGCCTGAATTGGCCCAATATGCCTTACAGGAGCTCGCTTGCCCAGCTGCAAGTGTGCTATCGGAAAGAGTCTTCAGTGCAGCTGGATCAATCCTGACAGAAAAAAGGACCCGTCTGTCAACCCAAAATGTGGATGATCTAACCTTCATTAAAATGAACCACGCATGGGTTTCCAAGGATTTTGTCCCACCTTCCCCTGATGACACATAGGGTGACAGAAAAATGGCTTGCTTTGGTCCACTTCTTCCTGGTACTTCACTTATTTCGCCTTTTGCATCAGCTGAATGTCCAACATCAACATATGCCACTTTCTAAAACTCCCTAACTGTGCTGCCTCCCCCCCCCATGGCTGGAGTCACCACCTAGCGCACGACACAGTGCGAGTGCCGTTGCCCTGGACAGGTGGGTAGGCCGACTCTTGGGCGCGGGCACTGGCACAGGGTCCCTCATAGTGCAATCAAGTGTCTCTGACGGTGGTGGTGCACACCCGCCGTCAGACACACCGCTGTACTATGAGGGGCCCAGTGCCAGTACCGACGCCCACGAGTGGGCCCCCCTTGCTTGGGCAGGGCCCCAGTATTTGCAATCTTTACCTCTCCCTGCTCCTCCGCTGTGTAATCTGGGCCGTCAAATCCATACTGGGCCTAACACCGTCTGAGCCTGCCTCCTGAGACATATATTTTGAATGTGTACGCTATCCATACATGTTATCCAGGGATACGGTACCCTTCCTAACCTTTGTGCAATCACGTGCAATCCATACTGGGCCTAACACCGTCTGAGCCTGCCTCATGCTGTATAGACATATATTTTGAATGTGTACGCTATCCATACATGTTATCCAGGGATACGGTACCCTTTCTAACCTTTGTGCAATCACGTGCAATCCAAACTGGGCCTAACACCGTCTGAGCCTGCCTCCTGAGACATATATTTTGAATGTGTACGCTATCCATACATGTTATCCAGGGATACGGTACCCTTTCTAACCTTTGTGCAATCACGTGCAATCCATACTGGGCGTGAGAACGGCTGGCGAGCTGTTAAGCAAGCTACAGCACCTGTCCAGACAAGTACAGGGATTCCCTAGCGAGGAGACTTATTTGATTGTTTTCAATGTTGGGACAGCAATTTTTGGGGAGCACTATACTCTGGAGAATGATAGATGGGGCCCACCATACACTGGAACATTCCAAAGGTGGACATCAGACACTGGAGCAGCATTTACAGGGCCCATTATACACTAGAGCATTAGAAATGGGGCCCATTATGTTTGGAGCATTATTTGGGCCCATAAGACAGTGGAGCTTCATCCATGGGGACCAACATATACTGTAGCATTATGTGGAGCTCATCATATACTGTTTCAAACATTATATGGGACCAATGATTCTGTATGGAGAAATAGATGGGCCTCGTCATGAGATGTAAAAAGTGAGGTATTTTTCATTGTACTATACCGCTATTTATCTGCCGTATCGGAGCATGATGAGTTGTGGTATGTGTTAAAGGGGCGCTCTTTCACCCAGGTCACATGAAAACCTGCAGCCAGCCCTCCCCCCCCACAACTTTAGCCAAATAACCCCCATTTTTCAGTGCGTAACTTGTATTATGAAGTTAATTAAGGTTGACAAGCTTAAGTAAGAAGAATTAATGCTTTTGGCATTCAAATGGGCACTGTAGGTGTGTTTCCTGTCCTCCTCTCACTGCCGACTTTTATTCCCCATTGACTTACATTGGGTTTCTTGTTTCGGGACGACCCCAACTTTTCCCTATAATCGGACGATCTTGCTCGACCCGACTTTTGGAAAAGTCGGGTTTCACGAAACGAAACGCGACCCTAAAAAACCAAAAGTCGCTCAACTCTAGTTAAAAGCTTATGAGGAATTTCTCATTTTTCCAACACAATTTGCCAACCATTTTTTTAGGGAAAGCATCATATTTGAAGAGACTTTGAGGGGCCTGAGCATACTCAAAAATGACACCATTCTAAAAACCACACAGTTTTTAACAATTCAGGTGCTTCACAGAAATTAATGTGGAAGAAAAAAATGTTGCTTTTGCTTCAAATTGGTATTTTCACAAGGGTAACAGGAGACCTCATTTTGGAAACTACACCCTACAAGGTCTTATTTAATCCTGGGGTGAGCATCTTGAACCCAAAGGTGCTCCACATCATTTTATCATGTTAAGCAAGGAAATTGAAAAAATACATTTTTTCAACAAAAAATGCTGTATTTACCCCAAATTTTACATTTTCACAAGGATATCAGGAGAAAATGAACCACACAATTTGTTTTGCAATTTCTCTTGAGTACACTGATACCCCATATGTTGTGGAATACTGGTGTTTGGGCACACGGCAGGGCTCGGAAGGGAAGGAGAGCCAATTGACTTCTGGACTACAAACTTGACTGAAATAGATAGCTGACTTCGTGTTTGCAGAGCCCCAGATGTGCCTAAAAATTGAAATTCCCAACAAGTGACCACATTTTGCAAATTATATCAGTCAAAGAACTTATCTAGACTTTGACAGGGGCCATACAGAATTTTATAACGTTGAGCTGTGAAATTGAAAAAATACATTTTTCCCTCAAAACCATTGCTTAACCCCTTAACGACCGCCGATAAGCCTTTTAACGGCGGTAATTAAGGGTACTTAAATCACAGCGCAATGAATTCAGGGTGCTGTGGAGTAAGTAAACAGTGCCCCCCAGTGTCGGATTTTCTCCGGGGTCTCGGCTGCAGGGGGTAGCTGAGACCCCAGAGAACATGAATCGGGTTGGTTTTTGCCGACCCCGCTATTGCGATCGCCGTTATTAACACTATAATGGTGACCGCAAAAAAAGCCGCGATTTTGCATTTAATTTCTCTTTCCTCTGAAGTGATCGCATATCAGAGGAGAGAGAAAGAGGGTCCCCGATCCCCCCGGTACCTCTATGTGGTCCAGCGTCCCCTCCTGGTGGTCCTGTGTCCTGCTGGCATCCTCCGGTGGGCGCCGCCATCTTGGATCCGGAGAAAATGGTGGGCGCATGCGCAGTGCGCCCGCCGGGAATCTGCAGGCTCCGGCTGGCAGATTCCATTCATTCATTTTGATCACTATGATAAACTATCATAGTGATCAAAATAAAAAAAAGTACATACCCCCCCCGTTAATCACCCCCTTAGTTAGGCCAACATAACAAAATAAAGAAAATATTTTTTTTTCCAGTTTTCCATTAGGGTTATGGTTAGGGCTAGGGTTAGGGCTAGGGGTTAGGGCTAAGGTTAGGGCTAGGGTTAGAATTAGGGTTAGGGTTAGAATTAGGATTAGGGATTAGGATTGGGATTAGGGTTAGGGTTGGGATTAGCGATTGGGGTGTGTTGGGGTTAGGGTTGGAGCAAGAATTGAGGGGTTTCCACTATTTACCAACTTTGGGGGTCTAAAAATTGGGGTCTAAAAAATAACTTTTGTGGAAACAAAAAAGACTTTTTATTTTCACGGCTCTGCGTTTATAAACTTCTGTGAAGCGCTTGGGGGTTCAAAGTGCTCACCATACTTCTAGATAAGTTCCTTAATGGGTCTAGTTTCCAAAATGGGGTCACTTGTTGGGGGTTTCCACTGTTTAGGCTCATCAGGGGCTCTGCAAATGCAACATGATGCCCGCAGACCATTCCATCAAAGTCTGCATTCCAAAATGGCACTCCTTCCCTTCCAAGCTCTCTCATGCGCCCAAACAGTTGTTCCCCCCACATATCAGGTATCAGCGTACTCAGGACAAATCGCACAACAACTGTGGGGGTATGATTTCTCCTGTTACCCTTGTAAAAATAAAAATTGGGGGGCAAAAAGATCATTTTTGTGGAAAAAAATGGATTTTTATTTTCACGACTCTACGTTATAAACTTCTGTGAAGCACATAAAGGTTCAAAGTGCTCACCACATATCTAGATAAGTTCCTTAACGGGTCTAGTTTCCAAAATGGGGTCACTTGTTGGAGGTTTCCACTGTTTAGGCACAATTAAGGGCTCTCCGAACGCAACATGGCATCCAATCTCAATTCCAGCCAATTCTGCGCTGAAAAAGTCAAACGGCGCTCCATCCCTTGCGAGCTCTGCCGTGTGCTGAAAAAGTGGTTTACCCCCACATATGGGGTACTGGCGTATTCAGGAGAAATTTTACAACAAATTTTGTGGTTGAATTTCTCTTTTAACACTTGAGAAAATAAAAAAAATCGGTTCTGAAGTAAATTTTTTTGCAAAAAAAGTTAAATGTTAATGTTTTCCTTCCACATTGCTTTAGTTCCTGTGAAGCACATAAAGGGTTAATACAGTTCTTGAATGAGGTTTTGAGCACCTTGAGGGGTCTAGTTTTTAGAATTGTGCCACTTTTGGGTATTTTCTGTCATGTACACCCCTCAAAATGACTTTAAATATGATGTGGTCCCTAAAAAAATGGTTTTGTATATTTTGTTGTAAAAATGAGAAATCGCTGGTCAACTTTTAACCCTTATAGCTTCCTAACTAAAAAAAATTTTGCTTACAAAATTGTGCTGATGTAAAGTAGACATGTGGGAAATGTTATTTATTGAGAAATTTGTGTGACACATCTCTCTGATTTAAGGGCATAAAAATTTAAAGTTTTAAAATTGCAAAATTTTCGCCATATTTCCATTTTTTCATAAATAAACACAAGACTTATCGAAGAAATTTTACCACTATCATGAAGTACAATATGTCACGAAAAAACATTCTCAGAATCAGCGGGATCCATTAAAGAGTTCCAGAGTTATAACCTCATAAAGTGACAGTGGTCAGAATTGTAAAAATTGGCCTGGTCATTAAGCTGCAAACTGGCTCCGTCACTAAGGGGTTAAGCCTAAAATTTTTATCATTTTGAATTTTCTCAAGGGTAACAGAAGAAAATGGATTTACAATTTCTTGTGTAATTGCTCCTGACTAGGCCGATAGCACATACAGGTGCATCTCACAAAATTAGAATATCATCAAAAAGTTATTTTATTTCAGTTCTTCAATACTAAAAGTGAATCTCATATATTATATAGTCATTACAGAGTGATCTATTTCATGTGTTTATTTCTGTTAATGTTGATGATTATGGCTTACAGCCAATGAAAACCCAAAAGTCATTATCTCAGTAAATTAGAATACTTTATAACACCAGCTTGAAGAAGTGATTTTAAAATCTGAAATGTTGGCCTACTGAAACGTATGTTCAGTAAATGCACTCAATACGTGGTCGGTGCTCCTTTTGTATCAATTACTGCATCAATGCGGCGTGGCATGGAGGCGATCAGTCTGTGGCACTGCTGAGGTGTTATGGAAGCCCAGGTTGCTTTGATAGCAGCCTTCAGCTCATCTGCATTGTTGGGTCTGGTGTCTCTCATCTTCCTCTTGACAATACTCCATAGATTCTCTAAGGGATTAAAGTCAAACGAGTTTGCTGGCCAATCAAGCACATTGATAATGTTGTTTTTAACCCCTTAATGACCGCCAATACATCTTTTAACACGTGAGATATAAGAGAATATCATCCCCATACAGGTGACAATCCAGCAGCTGTCGGCTGTACACTATAACTGACAAATTGCTGCATCAGTCACAATCAGTGTTTGCACCGTGAAAATCATTTTAACCCCTTAGATTCTGCTGTTAATAGTGACAACATCATACAAATCGTTAACAGAGTGTGGGGGCTTCCTCTTTATCCCCATCAGCACCCTGAGATCATGATTATGTGGTCTTGATGTTTGCCATGGCAATTCACGACCAAATAGCGGCCTCACAACCTGACGACTGTTGTAACCTGTTCAGAAGTTAGCAGCATTTAGGTGGTAAAAATACACATTTTAATTTCCGTCATGCCACTTTGCATTAATTCCTGAAAATGACCTTAAGGGTAAATAAACTACCTGATTGCAGTTTTCCATATGTCAGGGGGTTCTGTTTTTAAAATGGTATAACTTTTTGGGGTTTTCCAATATATAGGACCTTCAAAGTCACTTCAAACCTGGATAGGTCCCTAAAAAATATTTTTTTGCAAATTTCCTAGCTAAATTGAAAAATTACTGCTACATTTTTAAACCTCCTAAAATGCTAACAAAATAAAAGAACCTTTTACAAATGGTGCTGATGTAAAGCAGGCATGTGGAAAATGTTATTTATGAATGTTTTTGTGTGGTATGACAATCTGGATTAAAGGGATAAGCATTCAATGTTTGAAAATTGCTAATTTTTTAACATTTTTCTCAAATTTCTGATATTTTTTATAAAAAAACAAAACTTATTGACCTAAATTTATCGTTATCATAAAGTACAATGTGTCACGAAAAAACATTCTCAAAATCACTGGGATTTGATGAAGCGTTCCAGAGTTATTACCACATAAAGTGACACTGGTCAGATTCCAAATATTTGGCTTCGTCACTAAGGGGTTAAACTAGGAATTAGTAGTTTTGGCAGTGTGGACAGGTGCCAAGTCCTGCTGGAGAATGACATTTCCATCTCCAAAATGCTTATTGGCAGAGGGAAGCATGAAGTGCTCTAAAATTTCCTGGTAGACGGCTGCGCTGACTTTGGTCTTGATAAAATACAGTGGACCTACACCAGCAGATAACATGGCTCCCAAAACCATCATTGACTTTGGATACTTTATATATTTATTTCTCCAGAATGGTTTGATAAAGACCCAGGATAGGGTCGAAATGTTACCTTATACCTCTGGAATATTATGCTTTTCTCAACTGCGGTGAAACAATTTTTTGTGATTGAAATAAATTCTTCATCTTTGCAATTAAAATAGACATTGAGTGTGACTGTTAATCTCTTGGATCAAGTTTTGTGGAAATATTCCACGTTCAGTCTGCACCTCCCTAGCAAGAGTGCGCGTCTTTCCCTTTCCTCCTATAACAAAACATGTGTAACTGCAGTAATTTTCATGGAGAAATACTTCATTTTCTGGAATAATCTCAAGGCTTTCAACACTTTGGATCATGACTGTATGACTGGTCTGTGATGCACTGTGACTACAGACATCATAAGTCATACACAAGATATGTGACTGGTACATATTAGGCTATGACTGTAGGACATTAGATATTATGCCAACCCTTATTATCCTGTTTTGAACCCCTTTCTGATGTTAGACGTACTATACCGTCCATGTGACCTGAGCCTGTCTGACCATGGGTGATGTGTGGCTGATTGCGGCCAGGTATCAGCTGATTCTCACAGCTGACACCTGGCACTAAGTGCAAGGAGTGGTCACAGATTGCTCCTGGCATTTTTACCCCTGAAATGTTGTGATCCAACATGATCGCAGCATTCCGGGAGCAGGCAGAGGGCTGACAGCCCCTCTGTCTTTGGATGGGAGAACTCGCAGTGTGATGCGGGTTCCCCATCGCTACCATGGATGCTGCTTCATCTGCAAGCTATAGAAGCAATCAGCCTGTGAAAAAATGATTGTCCCATAGTGGGACAAAGTTTAAAAATGAGAATGAAGTAAAAAATATTTTCTTAAATAATTGTAAAAATATTTAAAAGAAAAATAAAAATAATAATATAAAAAGCAATATTTATTCTATCACTAAATAAATATTTGAATGATAAAAAATCTGAACAATAAAAGTACACATATTTGGTATGGCAGCGTCTATAATGACCCGACTTATAAAACTGCCTGACTAGTTAACCCCTTTAGTGAACACCATAATAAAAGGCAAAAAACAATGCTTTATCATCATACCGCCAAACATAAAGTGGAATAACACACAATCAAAAAGACAGATATAAATAAACATGATACCACTGAAAATGTCATCTTGTCCCGCAAAAAATGAGCCACAATACAGCATTATCAGCAAAAAAATAAAAAAGTTATAGCTTTCAGGATAAAGTGATGCAAAAACAATTATTTTTTCTCTAAAATAGATTTTATTATATAAAAGCACCAAAACATAAAAAAATTATATAAATGAGGTATCGCTGGAATCGTACTCACCCAAAGAATAAAACTGCCTTATCAATTTTACCACACGTGGAACGGTGTAAACGCCCCCCCAAAAGAAATTCATGAACTACTGGTGTTTGCTCATTCTGGCTAACAAAATTCAGAATAGAAAGTGATCAAAAAAGTCATGTGCCCGAAAATTATCCCAATAAAATCGTCAGCTCGTCCCACAAAAACAAGACATCACACGACTCTGTGGACCAAGATATGGAAATATTACAGCTCTCAAACTGTGGTGATGCAAAAACTATTTTTTGCACTAAAAAGTGTCATTCAGCGTGTGGCAGCTGCCAAACATAAAAACCAGGCCTCTTTCACACGTTCTGATATTTCTGGTACCGAAGATGTCAGTGTCCATGTGTGTAAAACTTACGACACACGTGTGGTATGTTGTGTGCACCATCAGTGCCACACGAATGGGCGCCAGGGAAGAAGCGTTGCAGTAAGCGCTGTTCCTCGGCGCCAGGTGCTGAACATGGCTCTCATCCTTCTCCCCTACTCTGCCGGCGATCGACATGAGCAGGGGAGAATGATGAGAGTTATATTTAACCTTAGTGACCGCCAATATGCCTTTTAAAGTTGCCAGTTAAGGGTACTTAAACCACAGCCCCGCAGTTTAGCGGTGCTAAGGTTTAAGGTTATAGCACCCCCCAGCGTCAGAATTTTTCTGGGGTCTTGGTGGCTGGGGGTAGCCGAGACCCCTGAGAACATGATTCGGGTCCGTTTTTACCGACCTCGGTGTTGCAATCGCCGTTATTAATGGTATAACGGTGAAAGCAAAAAAGTCTGATTTTTCCATTTAATTTCTCTCTCCTCTGATGTGCTCGCACAACAGAGGAGAGAGAAATAGGGTCCCCAGCTCACCCTCCCCGGTACCTATGCTGTCCCTGAAAGCCCCCCTGAAGTCCACCGGGCTTCCAAAATGGTGTCTTTTGTGGTGGTTTTTCACTGTTTAGGCCCATTAAGGGATCTCCAAATACGACATGGCGTCCGATCTTATTTCCAGACAATGTTGCATTGAAAAGGGAAAACAGCGCTCCTTCCCTTTCAAGCTCTACCATGCGCCCAAACAGTGGTTTACCCCCACATAAGGGGTATCAGCATACTCAGGACAAATTTCTCAACAACTTTTGTAGTCCAATTTCTCCTGTTACCGTTGGGAAAATAAAAAATGGGGGCAAAAATATCATTTTTGTGAAAAAAATATGATTTTTTATTTTTAAGGCTCTATGTTATAATCTTCTGTGAAGCACTTGGGGGCTCAAAGTGCTCAACACACGTCTAGATAAGTTCCTAAGGGGGTCTAGTTTCCAAAATGGTGTCATTTGTTGGGGGTTTTCACTGTTTAGGAACAGCACTTACTCTCCAAATGCAACATGGCATTTGATCTCAATTCCAGCCAATTTTGCATTGAAAAGTAAAACAGCACTCATTCCCTTCCAAGCTCTGCCATGCACCCAAACAGTGCTTTACCTGCATGTATGGGGTATTAGTGTACTCAGGACAAACTGTACAACAACTTTTGAGGTCCAATTTCTCTTGTTACCCTTGGTAAGATAAAAAAATTGTATCTGAGGTAATTTTTTTGTGATAAAAAGTTAAATGTTCATTTTTTTAAAAAATTCCAAAAATTCCTGTGAAGCACATGAAGGTTTAATAAAGGGTTAATAAACTTGTTCAGTGACATTTAAATTATGTCATTGCATGTGCGTGCAACACCCACGATCGCTACAAGCACTGATCATGGGCGTTTAACCCCTCTGATGCTTCTGTCAATAGTGACAGCGACATTGAGGAGCATCGCACAGAGAGGGAGCTCCCTCTCTGCTCTTCATGTTGACCCTGGGACAAAAGATGGCAGCAGGGTCACCCACTGATGGTGGCCTGTCAACTTTTGCTCAGAGCAGGAGCTGAAATGCCTTTTCCCTGCCTGTGAGACACTGATCTAATACTCAGAAAAATATTAATCCAATAAATGTATTTATCCATTTAAAAACAAAATTAAATCAAAAGTACACATATTTGGTATCACCGTGTCTGGAATGATCTGACTTGTAAGACGAGTCACACTAGTTAACCCCTTCAGTGAACAACATAAAAAATAAATAAATAAAAAATGAGGCAAAAAACTTTTTTTATCATCACACCGCTTAAAATTTGGAATAAAATGCAATATAGAAACAAATGCTCCATCAGCTGACAAATAAAAAATGTTATAGCTCTCAGAATAAAGTAGTGCAAAAATATTTTTTCGCACAAAATAGTATTTATATTTATGAAAGCGCCAAACTTAAAAAAAATATTAATGTGGTATCGCTGTAATCGTACTGACTTAAGGAATAAAGCTACCTTTTCAATTTTACCAAATGAGGAATGGCATAAAAAACCTCCAAAAAAGAAAAGAAAAATCCTTTTGTTCATTCTGTCTCCAAAAATCATAATAGAAAGCAATCAAAAAAGACATGTGCCCAAAAATGGTACCAATAAAAACATCAACTCCTCCCGCAAAAAATAAACCTTCAGAAGACTGTCAACCAAAATATGGAAAAAATATTGCTATCTAAATATAGGGATGCAAAAACTTGCTTTTGCATTAAAAAACATCTTTTAGTGTCTGACAGCAGCCAGACATAAAAACCCAATATAAATGAGATATCGCTGTAATCTCACTGGCCTAAAGACTAAAGTCATCTAAACACTTATACCACATGAGGAATGGCATAAAAAAAAAATAAAACCAATTCTTCATCTGCTGTTGATTTGTTCATTCTGCCTCCTAAAGATTGCAGTAAAGCTTGGCTTACATTTATTCTGTGCTCTATTCTGAATGCTTTCATGGGGGTTTTCCATGTACATCTCTGAAATATGTGATCCAGACAGAATGTGCAAGATTCCCTATAAAGAAGCAGATAGAGACACTGTTGACACTGTCTGGCCTACGATCCGGTGGTATCCATCTTTATAGGGATGAATAAAAGCACAGTCCGCCACAGTTCTGGACATCACTAAACAGAGGCCAGATGGAGTCCAGAGCAACTCTGTTGCCTCACAATAGTGAGTGACTCTCTTATGGGTTTCATCTGAATCACATCACTCGAGGATTTAGATTGACATCCACTTAGAGCAAAAGACAAATGCAATCCCAAATGTTATTTAAATGTTCTCTAATAAAGCTTCAACTCAATCCACAAAAAAGCAAGTCCCCACCAAGGTTCATCATCTGGAAGGTAAATAAAGGAGGCTTCCACGTTAATGGTAGTACATAGGCTATGGAAGAGCTCTATGGCTCCTTGCCCTCCAAGGAAAATCAGTAAATTCTGCACGCCCAAATCCAAATGATCCCTCCCTTCTGAGCTCCACATTGTGCCTAAGCCACATTTAGCATCCACATATTTGGTATTTCTGTATCGATGACAGCCTGCCTGGGAAATTTGCTATGGTGAACTGCAGTGAATTCACTGAGCTCAGCATTGCCGTTGCACCTTGAGACTTTTTCTCATGGTGCTAGTGGTGATCTCACTGATTTCACTGCATTTCATTGGCCTGGATGGGAATGCAGCATCAGTGACCTGTGGTAACCTCAATGACATCACCGCTAGTTCCTGATGCTGCACTCATAGCAGATCATTCTCCCTTGTATTTCAGCCTTGATGGTCATAATTGGTTTTCAATTAAGATGATGCCAAGTTATCAAATACATGGATTAAAGCATGAGACAATATGTGAGAAAGGTGAGGGATATTATTGTTTATTTTTGGGTTTTTTTATAGTAGACCAGGGCTTCAGCGGATTGGGCATTAGATGAGTTTTTCTGTTTATCGTTTTCTATATTTTTACAGGAAAGGTGAGTATAACTCTGTTATTTTTAAATAAATTTGTAAAACAAAGTGTATTTTTATTTCAAATAAAGGGCTTTATCCTGGGTGTTTTTTACTGACCATGACATTATAACTATGGGGTCAGTAATAAATAGACATCTTATAGGCACATCTCATTACTAACTTGTGAGCTTAATGTCATAGGACATTACAAAGGTGATATCAGCCCCACAAATATGAACCCTACTTGCCACCGCCACAGGGTAAGTGGGAAGAGTCGTGCAAAGCTCCACAATTGGCACATTTAATTGATGTACCTTTTCTGTGGTGGCTGCGGACTGCTATTTTTAGGCTGGGGAGCAATATCTATGGCCTTTTAGCAGCTTAAGAATACCAGCCCTAGAGCTGTCTGCTTTAGATTGGCTGGTTGTCGAAAATGAGGGGGACCCCATGCCATTTTTTAAATTATTTAAAAAAAAAAATAGTGTGGGGACCCTTTTATTCTTGATAACCAGCCATGGTAAAGTTGACAGCTGAGAGTTGCAGTCCAAAGCTGTTTTTTTATGTATTTATTTATAGTGCACACACCAGCTGATGAATACTCCAATCAGCCGCGCCTGCTCTCACTATAATTAATGGTAGCAGATGTAGGCTGATGGGAGTAGTACTGTTATCAGAGGCAATCTTTTTGCAGGCTGTCACAACTGCTGGAGCTCTGGCTGGTGGTAATGATCTTACCACCAATCATAGCCGCTGGTGTTTCTCAAACTGTCATGCAGATGACCATGTGGGAAACATCCAATATTTGGGTGCTTATCACTTGTCTCAAGAAAACAATTTCAGAATCACTAGGATCCATTGAAGCATTCCAAAGTGATTACCTCAAAAAGTGACACTAGTTACAATTGAAAACATTAGTTAGGTTGGGAAGCAGAAAACAGGCTTTTCCGGGACGTCCCTCCTGACAGCACCATGGAGGACGCCCTCTTCCTCCTTATATGGACAAGAAAGCACACAAGAGGTTAAAAGGCCCCTCCCCACCCCTATTCCCTCAGTGTTTTCCTGTCCCTGCAAGGAG
The DNA here is from genome assembly GCF_039654945.1 of Dendrobates tinctorius. NCBI lineage: Eukaryota > Metazoa > Chordata > Amphibia > Anura > Dendrobatidae > Dendrobates > Dendrobates tinctorius. Next base: position 60,286,727 of record NW_027361698.1, on the reverse strand, counting down.
GGACACAAAAGAGGTTTGATCCGAAGAAGCTCGGCTTACCGGAGGGCTCAGGGGGATCGGGCGGCCAGTCCAAAACTTCCCCTTGTCAAGTGGCCCAGGGCTGAAACTCTCCTGGAAGGAGTCCCTCAGCTTCGAAGACCAGTGGGTGAGCGAGGCTCCTGGGTTAGTGCCGCTTACTCCTGTGGGGAGGCTCTTGGCTCTGACGCTGGCCGGCACACCAGGGCACCAGAACAGAAGTTGCGAAGAGAGGAAGCCGTCGCACTTCCGGTGACATCATCGGTGACATGATTCTCACAGCTGACACCCGGCACTAAGTGCAAGGAGTGGTCACAGACTGCTCCTGGCATTTTTACCCCTGAAATGTTGTGATCCAACATGATCGCAGCATTCCGGGAGCAGGCAGAGGGCTGACAGCCCCTCTGTCTTTGGATGGGAGAACTCGCAGTCTGATGCGGGTTCCCCATCGCTACCATGGATGCTGCTTCATCTGCAAGCTATAGAAGCGATCAGCCTGTGAAAAAATGATTGTCCCATAGTGGGACAAAGTTTAAAAATGAGAATGAAGTAAAAAATATTTTCTTAAATAATTGTAAAAATATTTAAAAGAAAAATAAAAAATAATAATATAAAAAGCAATATTTATTCTATCACTAAATAAATATTTGAATGAGAAAAAATCTAAACAATAAAAGTACACATATTTGGTATTGCAGCGTCTATAATGACCCGACCTATAAAACTGCTTGACTAGTTAACCCCTTTAGTGAACACCATAATAAAAGGCAAAAAACAATGCTTTATCATCATACCGCCAAACATAAAGTGGAATAACACACAATCATAATGACAGATATAAATAAACATGATACCACTGAAAACGTCATCTTGTCCCGCAAAAAATGAGCCACAATACAGCATTATCAGCAACAAAATATAAAAGTTATAGCTTTCAGGATAAAGTGATGCAAAAACGATTATTTTTTCTCTAAAATAGATTTTATTATATAAAAGCACCAAAACATAAAAAAATTATATAAATGAGGTATCGCTGGAATCGTACTGACCCAAAGAATAAAACTGCCTTATCAATTTTACCACACGTGGAACGGTGTAAACGCCCCCCCAAAAGAAATTCATGAACTACTGGTGTTTGCTCATTCTGGCTAACAAAATTCAGAATAGAAAGTGATCAAAAAAGTCATGTGCCCGAAAATTATCCCAATAAAATCGTCAGCTCGTCCCACAAAAACAAGACATCACACGACTCTGTGGACCAAGATATGGAAATATTACAGCTCTCAAACTGTGGTGATGCAAAAACTATTTTTTGCAATAAAAAGTGTCATTCAGCGTGTGGCAGCTGCCAAACATAAAAACCAGGCCTCTTTCACACGTTCTGATATTTCTGGTACCGAAGATGTCAGTGTCCATGTGTGTAAAACTTACGACACACGTGTGGTATGTTGTGTGCACCATCAGTGCCACACGAATGGGCGCCAGGGAAGAAGCGTTGCAGTAAGCGCTGTTCCCTGAACATGGCTCTCATCCTTCTCCCCTACTCTGCCGGCGATCGACATGAGCCGGGGAGAATGATGAGAGTTATATTTAACCTTAGTGACCGCCAATATGCCTTTTAAAGTTGCCAGTTAAGGGTACTTAAACCACAGCCCCGCAGTTTAGCGGTGCTAAGGTTTAAGGTTATAGCACCCCCCAGCGTCAGAATTGCTCTGGGGTCTTGGTGGCTGGGGGTAGCCGAGACCCCTGAGAACATGATTCGGGTCAGTTTTTACCGACCTCGGTGTTGCAATCGCCGTTATTAATGGTATAACGGTGAAAGCAAAAAAGTCTGATTTTTCCATTTAATTTCTCTCTCCTCTGATGTGCTCGCACAACAGAGGAGAGAGAAATAGGGTCCCCAGCTCACCCTCCCCGGTACCTATGCTGTCCCTGAAAGCCCCCCTGAAGTCCACCGGGCTTCCAAAATGGTGTCTTTTGTGGTGGTTTTTCACTGTTTAGGCCCATTAAGGGATCTCCAAATACGACATGGCGTCCGATCTTATTTCCAGACAATGTTGCATTGAAAAGGTAAAACAGCGCTCCTTCCCTTTCAAGCTCTACCATGCGCCCAAACAGTGGTTTACCCCCACATAAGGGGTATCAGCATACTCAGGACAAATTTCTCAACAACTTTTGTAGTCCAATTTCTCCTGTTACCGTTGGGAAAATAAAAAATGGGGGCAAAAATATCATTTTTGTGAAAAAAATATGATTTTTTATTTTTAAGGCTCTATGTTATAAACTTCTGTGAAGCACTTGGAGGATCAAAGTACTCACCACACGTCTAGATAAGTTCCTAAGGGGGTTTAGTTTCCAAAATGGTGTCACTTGTTGGGGGTTTTCACAGTTTAGGAACAGCACTTACTCTCCAAATGCAACATGGCATTTGATCTCAATTCCAGCCAATTTTGCATTGAAAAGTAAAACAGCACTCATTCCCTTCCAAGCTCTGCCATGCACCCAAACAATGTTTTACCTGCATGTATGGGGTATTAGCGTACTCAGGACAAACTGTACAACAACTTTTGAGGTCCAATTTCTCTTGTTACCCTTGGTAAGATAAAAAAATTGTATCTGAGGTAATTTTTTTGTGATAAAAAGTTAAATGTTCATTTTTTTAAAAAATTCCAAAAATTCCTGTGAAGCACATGAAGGTTTAAGAAAGGATTATTAAACTTGTTCAGTGACATTTAAATTATGTCATTGCATGTGCGTGCAACGCCCGCGATCGCTACAAGCACTGATCATGGGCGTTTAACCCCTCTGATGCTTCTATCAATAGTGACAGTGACATTGAGGAGCATCGCACAGAGAGGGAGCTCCCTCTCTGCTCTTCATGTTGACCCTGGGACAAAAGATGGCAGCAGGGTCACCCACTGATGGTGGCCTGTCAACTTTTGCTCAGAGCAGGAGCTGAAATGCCTTTTCCCTGCCTGTGAGACACTGATCTAATACTCAGAAAAATATTAATCCAATAAATGTATTTATCTATTTAAAAACAAAATTAAATCAAAAGTACACATATTTGGTATCACCGTGTCTGGAATGATCTGACTTGTAAGACTAGTCACACTAGTTAACCCCTTCAGTGAACAACATAAAAAATAAATAAATAAAAAATGAGGCAAAAAACTTTTTTTAGCATCACACCGCTTAAAATTTGGAATAAAATGCAATATAGAAACAAATGCTCCGTCAGCTGACAAATAAAAAATGTTATAGCTCTCAGAATAAAGTAGTGCAAAAATATTTTTTGTACAAAATAGTTTTTATATTTATAAAAGCGCCAAACTTAAAAAAAAATTAATGTGGTATCGCTGTAACCATACTGACTTAAGGAATAAAGCTACCTTTTCAATTTTACCAAACGAGGAATGGCATAAAAAACCTCCAAAAAAGAAAAGAAAAATCCTTTTGTTCATTCTGTCTCCAAAAATCATAAGAGAAAGCAATCAAAAAATGACATGTGCCCAAAAATGGTAGCAATAAAAACATCAACTCCTCCCGCAAAAAATAAACCTTCAGAAGACTGTCAACCAAAATATGGAAAAAATATAGCTATCTAAATATAGGGATGCAAAAACTTGCTTTTGCATTAAAAAACATCTTTTAGTGTCTGACAGCAGCCAGACATAAAAACCCAATATAAATGAGATATCGCTGTAATCTCACTGGCCTAAAGACTAAAGTCATCTAAACACTTATACCACATGAGGAACGGCATAAAAAAAAGTAAAACCAATTCTTCATCTGCTGTTGATTTGTTCATTCTGCCTCCTAAAGATTGCAGTAAAGCTTGGCTTACATTTATTCTGTGCTCTATTCTGAATGCTTTCATGGGGGTTTTCCATGTACATCTCTGAAATATGTGATCCAGACAGAATGTGCAAGATTCCCTATAATGAAGCAGATAGAGACACTGTTGACACTGTCTGGCCTACGATCCGGTGGTATCCATCTTTATAGGGATGAATAAAAGCACAGTCCGCCACAGTTCTGGACATCACTAAACAGAGGCCAGATGGAGTCCAGAGCAACTCTGTTGCCTCACAATAGTGAGTGACTCTCTTATGGGTTTCATCTGAATCACATCACTCGAGGATTTAGATTAACATCCACTTAGAGCAAAAGACAAATGCAATCCCAAATGTTAGTTAAATGTTCTCTAATAAAGCTTCAACTCAATCCACAAAAAAGCAAGTCCCCACCAAGGTTTGTCATCTGGAAGGTAAATAAAGGAGGCTTCCACGTTAATGGTAGTACATAGGCTATGGAAGAGCTCTATGGCTCCTTGCCCTCCAAGGAAAATCAGTAAATTCTGCACTCCCAAATCCAAATGATCCCTCCCTTCTGAGCTCCACATTGTGCCTAAGCCACATTTAGCATCCACATATTTGGTATTTCTGTATCGTTGACAGCCTGCCTGGGAAATTTGCTATGGTGAACTGCAGTGAATTCACTGAGCTCAGCATTGCCGTTGCACCTTGAGACTTTTTCTCATGGTGCTAGTGGTGATCTCACTGATTTCACTGCATTTCATTGGCCTGGATGGGAATGCAGCATCAGTGACCTGTGGTAACCTCAATGACATCACCGCTAGTTCCTGATGCTGCACTCATAGCAGATTATTCTCCCTTGTATTTCAGCCTTGATGGTCATAATTGGTTTTCAATTAAGATGATGCCAAGTTATCAAATACATGGATTAAAGCATGAGACAATATGTGAGAAAGGTGAGGGACATTATTGTTTATTTTTGTTTTTTTTATAGTAGACCAGGGCTTCAGCGGATTGGGCATTAGATGAGTTTTTTTGTTTATCGTTTTCTATATTTTTACAGGAAAGGTGAGTATAACTCTGTTTGTTATTTTTAAATAAATTTGTAAAACAAAGTGTATTTTTATTTCAAATAAAGGGCTTTATCCTGGGTGTTTTTTACTGACCATGACATTATAACTATGGGGTCAGTAATAAATAGACATCTTATAAGCACATCTCATTAATAACTTGTGAGCTTAATGTCATAGGACATTACAAAGGTGATATCAGCCCCACAAATATGAACCCTACTTGCCACCGCCACAGGGCAAGTGGGAAGAGTCGTGCAAAGCTCCAGAATTGGCACATTTAATTGATGTACCTTTTCTGTGGTGGCTGCGGACTGCTATTTTTAGGCTGGGGAGCAATATCTATGGCCTTTTAGCAGCTTAAGAATACCAGCCCTAGAGCTGTCTGCTTTAGATTGGCTGGTTGTCGAAAATGAGGGGGACCCCATGCCATTTTTTTAATTATTTAAAAAAAAAATAGTGTGGGGACCCTTTTATTATTGATAACCAGCCATGGTAAAGTTGACAGCTGAGAGTTGCAGTCCAAAGCTGTTTTTTTATGTATTTATTTATAGTGCACACACCAGCTGATGAATACTCCAATCAGCCGCGCCTGCTCTCACTATAATTAATGGTAGCAGATGTTGGCTGATGGGAGTAGTACTCTCTCATCAGCCGACGCCTCTGTTATCAGAGGCAATCTTTTTGCAGGCTGTCACAACTGCTGGAACTCTGGCTGGTGGTAATGATCTTATCACCAATCATAGCCGCTGGTGTTTCTCAAACTGTCATACAGATGACCATGTGGGAAACATCCAATATTTGGGTGCTTATCACTTGTCTCAAGAAAACAATCTCAGAATCACTAGGATCCATTGAAGCATTCCAAAGTGATTACCTCAAAAAGTGACACTAGTTACAATTGAAAACATTAGTTAGGTTGGGAAGCAGAAAACAGGCTTTTCCGGGACGTCCCTCCTGACAGCACCATGGAGGACGCCCTCTTCCTCCTTATATGGACAAGAAAGCACACAAGAGGTTAAAAGGCCCCTCCCCACCCCTATTCCCTCAGTGTTTTCCTGTCCCTGCAAGGAGGGACGCAAAAGAGGTTTGATCCGAAGAAGCTCGGCTTACCGGAGGGCTCAGGGGGATCGGGCGGCCAGTCCAAAACTTCCCCTTGTCAAGTGGCCCAGGGCTGAAACTCTCCTGGAAGGAGTCCCTCAGCTTCGAAGAATAGTGGGTGAGCGAGGCTCCTGGGTTAGTGCCGCTTACTCCTGTGGGGAGGCTCTTGGCTCTGATGCTGGCCGGCACACCAGGGCACCAGAACAGAAGTTGCGAAGAGAGGAAGCCGTCGCACTTCCGGTGACATCAGGAGGCACGACATCTCTGGAGGCCGGCGTGCGTTCCAAAGGAGGAATGCGTGGATCAGTGAGACAGGTAGTGGAGGCTTACCTGAATCCCGCAGGGCACAGGAGAGAGGCATCGGCAGCTCAAAGCAGCCATGAAGGGGATGGAGCAGGAAGGGGTAAGTGCACTGTGCGCAAACCTGCACTCCCAAACCACAGTCTTGACAGTTCCCTTTCTTGCACCGCACAGGAAAAGGGACCCACAGCAGCACCCCCATCTGCACCTAAACAATCTGGTAAAGCTACCACGAAATCCAGAAAGTGCCCAGTGTGCCACCAAAAGCTGCCTGACAAGCATGCCTGACTCTGCAATACATGTACCAGCAGGGTGGTGAGGGAGGAACAATCCTCCTATCTGAGATGAGGTCCCTGATCCGAGAACAGGTTCAAGCCTCCATGTCCAGTCTCCCTTGGCTGCAACCCCCCAGCCCGGATCCAAACGGCAAAAGGGCTAGGTGGGAGAGAGATCTGAGCTCAGATGAGGAATCGTACTCCCCGAAGTCCGATCAGGAATAGGGGGAGGTATTATCAGAGGGCCAGGAATGGGGCAGAAGATATCTGTTCTCATCAAACGATACGGACGAGCTGGTTCGAGCAGTAAAGGACACAATGCAGGTGGAGGAAACCCCGAAGCCACAGTCCAGGCAGGACTTAATGTTGGGGGGTCTTAGGGCACAGAACCAACACGTGTTCCCAGTAAATGACCACATCCGGGCAATGGTACTGGAGGAAAGGGAAGATGCAGAGAGGTACCTCCTATTATCTCGGGACTTTAGGAGACGCCTTCCTTTCGACCAGGAGGACATAAAGATCTGGGAGGAGATCCCCAAAATCGATGTGCCTGTGGCAAAAGTAGCCAAAAAGTCTTCTATCCCCTTTGAAGACTCGTCCAGTTTGAAAGACCCGATGGACAGAAAGGCGGATAATCTACTAATAAGAACTTGGGAGTCATCAACGGCTCTGATTAAGACAAATATAGCTGCTACTTCAGTTGCCAGATCCATGTTTTTATGGATGGGGCAACTGGAGGAACACCTGACCAATAAGACCCCGAGGGAGGAGATCTTAGACTCTCTGTCTCTGATGAAGTCGGCCATGGCTTTTTTGGATGACACATCATCGGAATCCATAAGTTTCAAGGCTAGAAATAGCTCTCTCCAATGCAATTCGCAGAGACATTTGGCTAAAAACCTGGTCTGAGGACGGAGCTTCAAACAACAAGCTCTGTTCCATTCCCTTTTCCGGGTTGAGGGTTTTTGGCCCATCCCTGTATGACATCCTAGAGAAAGTCTCTGATAAAAAGAAGGGGTTCCCTGAAGAGAGGGTCAAAAGGAATCAGTCATTTCGTTGGCCAGGTACATCTCGGAGACAGTCAGAGTATAGGAGCCTGGGAAAATCCTCTAGGGGTCCTTACAGCAGTAGAGGCAGAAGGAGTGGAGGTTCCCTGTTTGGGTCAGGCTCAAGATCAAGAAGGCAATGATGCCATCTGGGTCGGGGGGTGCCTCAGGCACTTTGCGCCAAATTGATCTCAGATCACCCAGAACCAATGGGTTCTGAGGACCATTTCAGAGGGTTACAGAATAGAGTTCTCCTCCCCCCAAGAGAACCATCACTCCCCTTACAGTGGAGTTAGGGTCTCCCTTGTGGTCAGACCTAACCAATCTAAAAAATTCAGCCATCATAGTCCTAGTGCCCCAGGCAGAAACAGGCGAGGGTCACTACTTGTCCATGTTCTCCATGATAAAACTGTCGGGGGAATTGATCACAATAATAAACTTAAAACCCTTAAACTCCTGGGTCACATACAAAAAATTCAGGATGGAGTCAGTAAAATCCACCTTCCACCTTATAGACAAAGAGGCCCTAATGTGCACCCTCAATCTAAAAAGTGACTATTACCAGGTGCCGATCCACCCAGCTTCCCAGAGATACCCAAGGTTCACGGTAAAAATTCAGGGTAGGACCTGCCACTTTCAATTCCAGTGTCTTCCCTTCGGCTTGGCCTCGGCTCCCAGAGTTTTTACCAAGCTTGTCACAGAAGTGGTGGCCTTCCTAAGGAACCAGGGCATCATCATCCCATATCTCGACGATTTTCTCCTAGTGGCGAGCTCATCAGAGGAACTCCGAGACCACAGGGAGAAGGCTATTTCCATTCTGGAGACTCTAGGCTGGATTATCAACAGAGAAAAATGACACCTAGCCCTGAAAAAGAGGAAGATCTTTTTGGGAGTGTTACTAGACTCGAGTTGCAGAACATCCTTCCTACCTTGAGAAAAACAAAAAGTGTGCAAAGCAGAGTAAAGAAACTTATGAAGGGTCAGATATCCATCAGATCCGCGATGTGAGTCTTAGGTCTAATGACATCCTGTATCCCATGTGTCCGCTGAGCACAATAAAATTCAAGGGCTCTACAGAAGGAAATATTATCAGTCTGGGATTGACATCAGTCCTCTCTCGACAGGAAAATATCTTTATCCCTTATGGGAAGGAGGTCTCTACAATGGTGGCTTCAGCCAATGAACCTAGAAGTGGGTGTTCCTTGGGTCACCTCCCCTTGCATAGTTATTACTACCGACACCAGCAGGTGGGGATGGGGAGCACACCTGGAGGGGAAGATTCTCCAGGGCGAGTGGCCAGCGGACATACAGTCCGAATCATCCAATTACAAGGAACTCTATGTGGTTTGGGAAGAACTATGATGGTACTAGGCTCAGTTACAGGACAAACACGTAAAAATCCTATCGGACAACGTGACAGCAGTATCCTTCCTCCGCCACCAAGGGGGGACCAGACTACGGAAACTCTAAAATCTGGCAAGAAGTATCTTCTCTTGGGCAGAGAAGACAGTTCTATCGGTGATGGCAGTCCACCTCTAAGGGTCTCAGAATGTCGTGGCAGACTACCTAAGCAGACAGAGGATCCAATCCACAGAATGGGAGTTAAACAAATAGGTGTTCCATTATCTATGTCAGCTCTGGAACAGACCTCAGATAGATCTGTTCACAACCAGGAAGAACACAAAGATGGACAGGTTCTACTTATTGAACCTGGCAGACAACCCAGAGGGCGTTGATGCACTTAGTCAAAGATGCTTTCCCTCCAATAGCACTTATCCCAGCTGTACTCAGGAAAATACAAGAAGACAAGGCGACCGTACTCCTGATTGCCCCATACTGGCCAAAAAGAAGTTGGTTTCCACTTCTGGGCATCATGGTAGTGGAGGACCCGGTGCTACTTCCACAGCAGGAAGATCTCATCCATCAGGGTCCAGTCTATCATCAGGATCCAGGAAGACTCCATCTTTCAGCATGGATCCTAAAGGGATATCCTGAGAGCTCGAGCGTTGTCAGACCAGGTCATATCAATGATCCAGGCAAGCAGGATGCTGGTCACTTCCACGGTTTATTATAAGATCTGGAAGTGATTCTGTCTGGAAGGTGGCAGGTCCGACTCTGTGTCGGGAAAACTGGATTTTCCAAACATCCTAGATTTCCTTCAGGCATGCTTTAATAAGGGACTTAGACCCAGTACCCTAAAAGTCCAGATATCAGCCTTAAGTGCCTTTCTTGACTACCCTCTGGCCTCCCATCCTTGTGTAATAAGGTTTGTTAGGGCTCTACAGTGCCTACGCCCTACAATCAGACGGTCGATTCCCCCTGGGATCTTAACTTGGTCCTTAGGTCTCTGTGTTCTGACCCCTTCTTCCCGGGTGAAGAGTTGTCAATTTCTCACCGAACCCTGAAAATCACATTCCTAATAGCCATCACTGTTGTGAGTTCATTTTCCCCTTCATTACTGAGGCCCGAGGAACTCCCTCTTCTGGTAAAGAAAGGTAGTGAGCCTGATTGTCAAACACCTGAGGCTGATGATTGTGACTGGCTGAGTGGAGTTACGGACTGGATATAATGCTGCCGACGCCCTTCTGCCCTGCGGGTGATTTCTCTGTGGGATCCTTGGAGACCAATCTGAATTCCTGCTCCTCCAAAGCTAAGTTTGCTGCTCGGCCTTTTGCTTTTGTGCTTTGACTTTGTTTTTGCTTTGTTTTTCTGGATTTCTGCCATTCCCTGCTGGGGTGTGCTGAATTCATTTAGCTCTGTCTTCTGAAAATACCTGAGTGCTGATTCAGTTTTTGAAGCCTAGCTGCTTCAGGGCCTTTTTCATATCAGCTGGTTGGCTTATGTCTTTGATAGGGTTTTTGCAGATTGCAGACAGCAGCCTTCCTGTCCGTTCCTATCTAGGTAGTTTTGGGGCCCCGTCTTTGCTCAGTCTATCTTTCTGTCTGTGTTAGTATTTTCTTCTTGCTTCACCGTCATTATATGTTGGGGGCTGCCTATTGCTTTGGGGTCTGCTCTGGGGCAGTTTAGATTTCCCCTTTCTTTCTTTAGGCCTATGTATTTCTCCGGCTGTGATCGAGGGGTCTAGGGCATCGTAGGAACCCCCCACGGCTACTGCTAGTTGTGTTGATAGGTTCAGGGGTCTGCAATCTGATAGTTGCCAACTTCTCTGGTTTTCTGGACTTAGCTTGCATAAGTGCTTTTGCCTCCTACGGTGACTCATTCATAACACATCACCATGTCAAAGCGTATAGGCAAGATTCAGGCCTTATCCATTCAAGATCCATACCTACGAGTTTGGGACGACCGTACAATATTAAAATTAGACCCTGCATTCATTCCAAAGGTAGCCTCCTGTCAGAACTTAAATCAAGAAATTGTTCTGCCCTGATTCTGCAAAAATCCATCAAATGAGAAAGAGCGGGCCCTACACTTTTTAGACATCAGACAGACCGTCATTGATTACATTGAGGTCACGAAGGATAGGAGACAGGATCAGAACCTATTTGTTCTATATGGGGGAAAAATAAGGGGAAGAAAGCCTCTAGGTCCATCAAAACGAGATGGATTACGACTAGAGTTGAGCGAATTTTGTTTTTTTAGGGTCGCGTTTCGTTTCGTGAAACCCGACTTTTTCAAAAGTCGGGTCGAGCAAGATCGTCCGATTATAGCGAAAAGTCGGGGTCGTCCCGAAACACGAAACCCAATGTAAGTCAATGGGGAATGAAAGTCGGCAGTGAGAGGAGGACAGGAAACACACCTACAGTGCCCATTTGAATGCCAAAAGCATCAATTCTTCTTACTTAAGCTTGTCAACCTTAATTAACTTCATAATACAAGTTACGCACTGAAAAATGGGGGTTATTTGGCTAAATTTGTGGGGGGGGGGCTGGCTGCAGGTTTTCATGTGCCCTGGGTGAAAGAGCGCCCCTTTAACACATACCACAACTCATCATGCTCCGATACGGCAGAGAAATAGTGGTATAGTACAATGAAAAATACCTCACTTTTTACATCTCATGACGAGGCCCATCTATTTCTCCATACAAAATCATTGGTCCCATATAATGTTTGAAACAGCATATGATGAGCTCCACATAATGCTACAGTATATGTTGGTCCCCATGGATGAAGCTCCACTGTCTTATGGGCCCAAATAATGCTCCAAACATAATGGGCCCCATTTCTAATGCTCTAGTGTATAATGGGCCCTGTAAATGCTGCTCCAGTGTCTGATGTCCACCTTTGGAATATTCCAGTGTATGGTGGGCCCCATCTATCATTCTCCAGAGTATAGTGCTCCCCAAAAATTGCTGTCCCAACATTGAAAACAATCAAATAAGTCTCCTCGCTAGGGAATCCCTGTACTTGTCTGGACAGGTGCTGTAGCTTGCTTAACAGCTCGCCAGCCGTTCTCACGCTCAGTATGGATTGCACGTGATTGCACAAAGGTTAGAAAGGGTACCGTATCCCTGGATAACATGTATGGATAGCGTACACATTCAAAATATATGTCTATATAGCATGAGGCAGGCTCAGACGGTGTTAGGCCCAATATGGATTGCACGTCATTGCACAAAGGTTAGAAAGGGTACCGTATCCCCGGATAACATGTATGGATAGCGTACACATTCAAAATATATGTCTATACAGCATGAGGCAGGCTCAGACGGTGTTAGGCCCAGTATGGATTGCACGTGATTGCACAAAGGTTAGAAAGGGTACCGTATCCCCGGATAACATGTATGGATAGCGTACACATTCAAAATATATGTCTATACAGCATGAGGCAGGCTCAGACGGTGTTAGGCCCAGTATGGATTGCACGTCATTGCACAAAGGTTAGAAGGGGTACCGTATCCCCGGATAACATGTATGGATAGCGTACACATTCAAAATATATGTCTATACAGCATGAGGCAGGCTCAGACGGTGTTAGGCCCAGTATGGATTGCATGTCATTGCACAAAGGTTAGAAGGGGTACCGTATCCCCGGATAACATGTATGGATAGCGTACACATTCAAAATATATGTCTATACAGCATGAGGCAGGCTCAGACGGTGTTAGGCCCAGTATGGATTGCAAGTCATTGCACAAAGGTTAGAAGGGGTACCGTATCCCCGGATAACATGTATGGATAGCGTACACATTCAAAATATATGTCTATACAGCATGAGGCAGGCTCAGACGGTGTTAGGCCCAGTATGGATTGCACGTCATTGCACAAAGGTTAGAAAGGGTACCGTATCCCCGGATAACATGTATGGATAGCGTACACATTCAAAATATATGTCTATACAGCATGAGGCAGGCTCAGACGGTGTTAGGCCCAGTATGGATTGCACGTCATTGCACAAAGGTTAGAAGGGGTACCGTATCCCCGGATAACATGTATGGATAGCGTACACATTCAAAATATATGTCTATACAGCATGAGGCAGGCTCAGACGGTGTTAGGCCCAGTATGGATTGCACGTCATTGCACAAAGGTTAGAAGGGGTACCGTATCCCCGGATAACATGTATGGATAGCGTAAACATTCAAAATATATGTCTATACAGCATGAGGCAGGCTCAGACGGTGTTAGGCCCAGTAAGGATTGCACGTCATTGCACAAAGGTTAGAAGGGGTACCGTATCCCCGGATAACGTATGGATAGCGTACACATTCAAAATATATGTCTATACAGCATGAGGCAGGCTCAGACGGTGTTAGGCCCAGTATGGATTGCACGTCATTGCACAAAGGTTAGAAGGGGTACCGTATCCCCGGATAACATGTATGGATAGCGTACACATTCAAAATATATGTCTATACAGCATGAGGCAGGCTCAGACAGTGTTAGGCCCAGTATGGATTGCACGTCATTGCACAAAGGTTAGAAAGGGTACCGTATCCCCGGATAACATGTATGGATACCGTACACATTCAAAATATATGTCTATACAGCATGAGACAGGCTCAGACGGTGTTAGGCCCAGTATGGATTGCACGTCATTGCACAAAGGTTAGAAGGGGTACCGTATCCCCGGATAACATGTATGGATAGCGTACACATTCAAAATATATGTCTATACAGCATGAGGCAGGCTCAGACGGTGTTAGGCCCAGTATGGATTGCACGTCATTGCACAAAGGTTAGAAGGGGTACCGTATCCCCGGATAACATGTATGGATAGCGTACACATTCAAAATATATGTCTATACAGCATGAGGCAGGCTCAGACGGTGTTAGGCCCAGTATGGATTGCACGTCATTGCACAAAGGTTAGAAGGGGTACCGTATCCCCGGATAACATGTATGGATAGCGTACACATTCAAAATATATGTCTATACAGCATGAGTCAGGCTCAGACGGTGTTAGGCCCAGTATGGATTGCACGTCATTGCACAAAGGTAAGAAGGGGTACCGTATCCACGGATAACATGTATGGATAGCGTACACATTCAAAATATATGTCTATACAGCATGAGGCAGGCTCAGACGGTGTTAGGCCCAGTATGGATTGCACGTCATTGCACAAAGGTTAGAAAGGGTACCGTATCCCCGGATAACATGTATGGATAGCATACACATTCAAAATATATGTCTATACAGCATGAGGCAGGCTCAGACGGTGTTAGGCCCAGTATGGATTGCACGTCATTGCACAAAGGTTAGAAGGGGTACCGTATCCCCGGATAACATGTATGGATAGCGTACACATTCAAAATATATGTCTATACAGCATGAGGCCGGCTCAGACGGTGTTAGGCCCAGTATGGATTGCACGTCATTGCACAAAGGTTAGAAGGGGTACCGTATCCCCAGATAACATGTATGGATAGCGTACACATTCAAAATATATGTCTATACAGCATGAGGCAGGCTCAGACGGTGTTAGGCCCAGTATGGATTGCACGTCATTGCACAAAGGTTAGAAGGGGTACCGTATCTCCGGATAACATGTATGGATAGCGTACACATTCAAAATATATGTCTATACAGCATGAGGCAGGCTCAGACGGTGTTAGGCCCAGTATGGATTGCACGACATTGCACAAAGGTTAGAAGGGGTACCGTATCCCCGGATAACATGTATGGATAGCGTACACATTCAAAATATATGTCTATACAGCATGAGGCAGGCTCAGACGGTGTTAGGCCCAGTATGGATTGCACGTCATTGCACAAAGGTTAGAAGGGGTACCGTATCCCCGGATAACATGTATGGATAGCGTACACATTCAAAATATATGTCTATACAGCATGAGGCAGGCTCAGACGGTGTTAGGCCCAGTATGGATTGCACGTGATTGCACAAAGGTTAGAAAGGGTACCGTATCCCCGGATAACATGTATGGATAGCGTACACATTCAAAATATATGTCTATACAGCATGAGGCAGGCTCAGACGGTGTTAGGCCCAGTATGGATTGCACGTCATTGCACAAAGGTTAGAAAGGGTACCGTGTCCCCGGATAACATGTATGGATAGCGTACACATTCAAAATATATGTCTATACAGCATGAGGCAGGCTCAGACGGTGTTAGGCCCAGTATGGATTGCACGTCATTGCACAAAGGTTAGAAAGGGTACTGTATCCCTGGATAACATGTATGGATAGCGTACACATTCAAAATATATGTCTCAGGAGGCAGGCTCAGACGGTGTCAGGCACAGTATGGATTTGACGGCCCAGATTACACAGCGGAGGAGCAGGGAGAGGTAAAGATTGCAAATGCTGGGGCCCTGGCCAAGCAAGGGGGGCCCACTCGTGGGCGTCGGTACTGGCACTGGGCCCCTCATAGTACAGCGGTGTGTCTGACGGCGGGTGTGCACCACCACCGTCAGAGACACTTGATTGCACTATGAGGGACCCTGTGCAAGTGCCCGCGCCCAAGAGTCGGCCTACCCACCTGTCCAGGGCAACGGCACTCGCACGGTGTCGTGCGGTAGGTGGTGACCCCGGCCATGGGGGGGGAGGCAGCACAGTTAGGGAGTTTTAGAAAGTGGCATATGTTGATGTTGGACATTCAGCTGATGCAAAAGGCGAAATAGGTGAAGTACCAGGAAGAGGTGGACCAAAGCAAGCCATTTTTCTGTCACCCTATGTGTCATCAGGGGAAGGTGGGACAAAATCCTTGGAAACCCATGCGTGGTTCATTTTATTGAAGGTTAGATCATCCACATTTTGGGTTGACAGACGGGTCCTTTTTTCTGTCAGGATTGATCCAGCTGCACTGAAGACTCTTTCCGATAGCTCACTTGCAGCTGGGCAAGCGAGCTCCTGTAAGGCATATTGGGCCAATTCAGGCCAGGTGTCCAGTTTAGCGGCCCAATAGTCAAAGAGGAATGACCTGTGTGGGAGAACATCGATATGGGAGGAAAAGTAGTTTGTAACCATAGTTGACAACTGCTGTCTCCTGTCACTTTCCATCGATGCAGTATTACCAGTTGTGTGAGCGGTATTTGAAAAATCAGTCCACAACATTGTCATGAAACCCCTGTCTCCAACGCCACTTCTGCTGTGTGCACCACGAACACCTCTGCCAAGCTGCCCCTGGCCCGTACGGCTCGTGTGAGAACCATCACCGCTGCTGTGTGCTGGGAATGCCTCAAGCAACCGATTTACCAGAGTTGCTTGTTTATTAGCCAATATTAGGTCAAGGTTCTCCTGTGGCATGATGTTTTGTAATTTGCCTTTATAGCGTGGATCCAGGATGCTGGCCAACCAGTAGTCGTCATCGTTCATCATTTTGGCAATGCGGGGGTCCCTTTTTAGGATCCGCAAGGCATAATCTGACATGTGGGCCAATGTTCCCGGTGTCAATGATGCACTGCGAGTGCTGGGTGGAGGAGCACTTTCTGGCAAATCCACATCCCTCCAGTCACGCACAAACCCTGTACCAGACCTTGCCACGCCAACATTTTCACTTGCCCCACGAGATGCATCCTCCTCCCCTAAGTAATCATCCCCATCATCCTCCTCCTCCTCCTCCTCTTCTTCCTCCACCTCGTCCAGGAGAGGTCCCTGAGCAGACAATGGCTGAATGTCATCAAGGATTCCCTCCTCCTCTTCCTCCTCATCATCATTGGCTGCAGACGCCTGCTCCTTAAGGTGCGTCAAAGATTGCATGAGCAGACGCATAAGTGGGATGCTCATGCTTAGGATGGCGTCGTCTGCGCTTACCAGCCGTGTGCATTCCTCAAAACACTGAAGGACTTTACAAAGGTCTTTAAGCTTCGACCACTGCACGCCTGTCAACTCCATGTCTGCTCTCAAAGTGCATGGCCGTGTATCCTCCCACAAATGCATTATGGCCTGCCTCTGCTCGCACAGCCGCTCCACCATGTGCAGGGTGGAGTTCCACCTTGTTGCAATGTCGATAATGAGGCGGTGGTTGGGAAGGTGGAGCAATCGCTGCAGCTTCTGCATACGAACGGAGTGTACAGGCGACCGGCGGATGTGCGCGCACAGTCTTCGCACCTTCTGGAGCAGGGCTGTTAACTCCGGATAATTTTTGAGGAAGCACTGCACCACCAGGTTCAAGGTGTGAGCCAAGCAAGGTATGTGGCTGAGTTTTGAAAGGGCTATGGCTGCCACAAAATTACGGCCGTTATCAACTAACTACCTTGCCTGCCTCAAGATGTACACTGCCCAGCCATGACTCAGTTTGTCGCTTCAAGTACTCGGCCAGCACCTCGGCGGTGTGTCTGTCGCCCAAACACATCATCTGCAACACAGCCTGCTGACGCTTTCCACTAGCTGCTCGATAGGGGGACACATCGTGTGCAACAGTGGCAGCTGCAGATGGAGTGCTCGTACGACTGCGCTCTGTGGACGAGCTTTCGCTTCTGGAGGAGGAGGAGGGTCGAACGCCTACAGCCAACTGTTTCCTATACCGTGGGCTAGGCAGCACTGTCCCACCACCGATGTCCCCTGTGGACCCTGCATCCACCACATTAACCCAGTGCGCAGTGATGGACACGTAACGACCCTGGCCATGCCGACTGGACCATGCATCAGTTGTGAGGTGCACCTTTCCGCTCACTGACTGCTTGAGTGCATGGACAATGCGGTCTTGCACATGATGGTGTAGGGCTGGGATGGCTTTGCGAGAGAAGAAGTGGCGACTGGGTAGGTCATAGCGTGGTACTGTATAGGCCATGAGTTCGCGGAAAGCTGTGCTTTCCACCAACCGAAAGGGCATCATCTCAAACGAGATTAGTTTGGCAATGTGGGCGTTCAAACCCAGTGTACGCGGATGAGAGACTGAGTACTTTCTTGACCTACTCATAGTGTCTGGGAGGGTGAGCTGGACTTGAGAGCTGCATATGGTGGAAGTAGCGGTGGACAGGGCGGACTGAGAGAGGGTTGATGATGGTGATGGAGTTGGTGTTCTTTCTGATGGCCTAGAATCAGTCTTTCGTTGATATAACAGTGGGATTCCCTGACTGCTGTGGCCTTGCAACGACACCTCAACATTTGCTGCTGTGCTAACCGGTGGGCTTACAGTGGGGGAAACAATGTATCGTTGCTGACTACCTTCGTTGTGATCAGTTGCACATGTGGCACTTGAGGTTTGGTGTTGTGTCCACGCTTGCAAGTGCATGCTGGTTAAATGTCTAAGCATGCAACTGGTATTCAAATTTTTCAGATTTTTCCCTCGGCTAAAGGTCTTTGCGCACTTCTTACAGATAACCTTGGCCTGATCATGAGGATTTTGTTCAAAAAACTGCCACACTGCACTCTTCCTACTTTGGCAGACATTTTGCGGCCTAGCACGCTGTGATCTTTTGACCCTCTGGACAAGCTGTCCAGCAACTCTTTTGATGTTTGGAACCTGTCTTTGGAGTGCTCCGGGCCTGCCAGATAACAGCTGTTGCGATGTCGATGTCTGCTGTGGATGCTCCTCATCTGAGCTATTGGAAGCAGCACCCTCTTCCCCCAATGGATGCCAATCTGGGTCAACAACTGGGTCATCCATCACCTCCTCTTCTATGTCATGTGCACCTTTCTCTGTGTCACCGTGTATGGTGGTATAGTGTGCGGGAAGGGGCACCTGAGTCTCATCAGGGTCAAAATCTGGCTCTGTACACTGCGAGGACAATGTAGTGCTCTGAGTGAATGTACCAGTAGAATCATCCATCAGCGGCTGTGCATCAGTGCACTCCATGTCAGATTCATCTTGGCCTGGGTAATTCACCATTTCACTTGATAATCCAGGCATGGTATGTGAAAACAGCTCCATGGAGTAATCAGTAGTATGGCCTGCATCATCCTTCAATCTTGGTTGGGGTGAAGGACACAAGGAAAGGTGTGGTTCATGAACATGAGCCTCCAATGACGACTCAGTGCTTTTACTTTTTACAACTGAAGAAGAGGAGGCGATAGAGCTGGAGGCTGAGTCAGCAATGTAAGACAAAACTTTTTCCTGATGCTCTGCCTTTAAAAGCGGTTTTCTAACTCCTAGAAAACTAAGCGTTCGAGGCCTTATGTAGCCAGACGATGACGCAGGGTCAGCACCTCCTGCATTCGGTCCTATTTTGCTCTTGCCACTACCATCAGATCCACCACCAACACCATCATTACCAGCTGCCAACCCCCGCCCAATTCCACGGCCTCTTCCACCAGCCTTCCTCATTTTTGGTAGAAATGTAGACAAAATCCAACAAACTTTATAGTAATGTAAAACAAGGTACAAGGTGTCTATAGGACAGGGGAGTTTTAGAATTTCTGCACACACTTGTGGACAGTGGACACTTGTGGATTGTGTGAGGCCCACTGATATCTGAGCGCTATGTGACACGCTCGATGGCACAGCTGCCTGTGACCAAAGTGACGAGAGGATAATGGAGATTTTGAATCTCTGCGTACACTTTTGGACACTGGACACTTGTGGATTGTGTGCGGCCCACTGATATCTGAGCGCTATGTGACACGCTCGATGGCACAGCTGCCTGTGACCAAAGTGAAGAGAGGATAATGGAGATTTTGAATCTCTGCGTACACTTTTGGACACTGGACACTTGTGGATTGTGTGCGGCCCACTGATATCTGAGCGCTATGTGACACGCTCGATGGCACAGCTGCCTGTGACCAAAGTGACGAGAGGATAATGGAGATTTTGAATCTCTGCGTACACTTTTGGACACTGGACACTTGTGGATTGTGTGCGGCCCACTGATATCTGAGCGCTAAGTGACACGCTCGATGGCACAGCTGCCTGTGACCAAAGTGACGAGAGGATAATGGAGATTTTGAATCTCTGCGTACACTTTTGGACACTGGACACTTGTGGATTGTGTGCGGCCCACTGATATCTGAGCGCTATGTGACACGCTCGATGGCACAGCTGCCTGTGACCAAAGTGACGAGAGGATAATGGAGATTTTGAATCTCTGCGTACACTTTTGGACACTGGACACTTGTGGATTGTGTGCGGCCCACTGATATCTGAGCGCTATGTGACACGCTCGATGGCACAGCTGCCTGTGACCAAAGTGACGAGAGGATAATGGAGATTTTGAATCTCTGTGTACACTTTTGGACACTGGACACTTGTGGATTGTGTGCGCCCCACTGATATCTGAGTGCTAAGTGACACGCTCGATGGCACAGCTGCCTGTGACCAAAGTGACGAGAGGATAATGGAGATTTTGAATCTCTGCGTACACTTTTGGACACTGGACACTTGTGGATTGTGTGCGGCCCACTGATATCTGAGCGCTACGTGACACTTGCACTGCACACACAGTGACTTGTGTGTTGTGCAGGCCAAATCACTAGCAGCAGAAGCAGTTTTTTTGTCTTCTTCCCTGCCTAACGCTCTCCCTACAGAATCAGCAGCAACCTCTCCCTATACTAAGATCGGCAGAAGTAAGATGGCGGTCGGCATGCACGCCCTTTTATACCCCCTGTGACGCCCACCAAAGCAAGCCAATCACTTGCATGCCCTTCTGAAAGATGGTGGTGACCCGTGCCTATGTCATCACGTTGCCCACAGTGTCCGTGGATCCTGATTGGCTGAAAAAGAGCGCAAAACAAACTTTTGAAACGCGACTTTGGCGCGTAAGTCGCCGACCTCGTGGCCGACCTCATCCTAGGGTCGGGTTTCGTTTCATGAAACCCGACTTTGCCAAAAGTCGGCGACTTTTGAATTTTTTCGACCCGTTTCGCTCAACTCTAATTACGACCATGATCTCCCAAGCCTATCATTCACGGGGCATCAGCCCCCCAGAAGGCTTGAAAGCACATTCAACCAGGGGAGTCTCGAATTCCTGGGCGGAGATGGTGGGGTTTTCAGGTAACCAGATTTGTAAAGCCGCAACATGGTCCAGGCTAGACTCTTTTTGTAGACATTACAAATTAGAGGTAGTATCTAGCCAGCAAGCTGCCTTTTGGAGGAAGGTTCTCCAGGCAGTGATCCCACACTGATGAGGTGCTTTGGTATTCCCCATGGTGCTGTCAGGAGGGACGTCCTTGAAAATAGGTATTAGACCTATCGGTAATTATGTTTCCAGGAGTCCATCCTGACAGCACGGGTAGTTCCTTCCCTGACTATGTTTTGTCATATGTGGAAATATGATGTTGTCAATAAATGTGTTAAGTTGCATCAATTACGCTGTGGTACTTGTTAAAACACTGAGAGAATAGGGGTGGGGAGGGGCCTTTTAACCTCTTGTGTGCTTTCCTGTCCCTGTAAGGAGGAGGAGGACGTCTTCCATGGTGCTGTCAGGATGGACTCCAGGAAACATAATTACCATTAGGTCTAATACCTATTTTTCATGTGAAGGGGTTAATTTCACTGTTATCATACTAACCTGGATAAGAATGTTGCTATATCATTTTTAGCCCTCTAATGAATGACGAACAAAGCGGAAAAGAAACATAGAATTGAGATTTTTTTGCATTTTCACTACATTTGGATTTTTTTTTCTGTTTTTTTTTTAAATACATTATATGATAAAAAAAATGGTGCTATTTTAAACAACAGTTTACCCAACAATGATAAAAAACATAATATAGCTATTTCAATAGAAAGTTTTTGCTCTTGGAAAAGAAAAATTTAAAAGCGCAAAAAAAAACAAAATCCAGGACCTCAGTGGGTTTATGGTTTATTCCCATTTTTTCTTGAACACTTATGAAAGATAAAGATGTTGTTAAGAGTTGTTCACGATTTGTCCATTTGGGCTATGGTAATACATAACACTGACAAATTTGACAATGTTTTTAGAAAATGAACACTTTTTTTCTATTCTGAACAACTCCTTTAAACGTTCTAAAAGAGAGTAATATTGCCTATTACCGTTAACAGAATTCCTTTATAGATTTTGGATTTTCTTAACTGCAAAATATTTGCAAATGATAAGTAGTTAGATTTAAGGTAGAATACATAGCCCATTTCACTCCTTACTGCAGACCTTAAGGAACTTTTTAAGTCAAAGCAGAGCACAAGTATGCTACATTTTTCTATATATTCTATTAGTGTGTGGTGGTGCGCAATGAATATGTCGACAGAGTTTCTTAACAATATATTACCTGAAATAATATACTATTATTACATTAAAGAAAACATAATGTTTTTAAAAGTAGAAATAAATGTACAATATATGCTTGCCAAGTGATAGTGAAGTTTATGCTATTCAATAAAAAATGTACTCTAGCTTTTACTAGAATAATGTTTCATCTTTATGTGGCATTTACAATGCAGTGTTTTATTTCTTTCACAATGGTATTGTAGAAATTTTGTTTAGCAGTTTGGTAGTGTTTAATAGATCACCAAAGACCAAGAAAATGGGCAGTTGAATATGTCAGTAGAGTACTCACATACATCCATTTTTCCCTCTAGGCATTGTATCCGTAACCTTTTATATTGGTGGAATGCAAAAAAAATCAGACTCCACACAGCTGACTTGTAATAGAATCTCATCCATACATGGTTCATTGTTACTGGAAATCTATGAGTTAAAGTGGCCTTGGTCTTACCTCTATTGCCCTATACTCTAATGATATTTTCTTCTAGATGGAAACACTCCTTTTTTGTTATCAAATGTGAACAAAATATAACTGTTTCTGCCATGGAAAGACCTTGAGCATTAGTTATATTCATTAAATATGAAGAAAAGGAAAAAATCAATATGACTGAATAAGTAAGGTCACACTCACTGCCTTACTACTTCATATACATTGCAAGCTAAATTTCAGATAAGTAAAAAAAAACAAAATTCACAGTGTCATAATTCTAGGATGCTAAAAGTATAATGTGACATACAGTCATGGCCAAAAGTATTGACACCCCTGCAATTCTGTCAGATAATACTCAGTTTCTTCCTGAAAATGATTGCAAACACAAATTCTTTGGTATTATTATCTTCATTTAATTTGTCTTAAATGAAAAAACACAAAAAGAATTGTCCTAAAGCCAAATTGGATATAATTCCACACCAAACATAACAAAGAGGGTGGACAAAAGTATTGGCACTGTTCGAAAAATCATGTGATGCTTCTCTAATTTGTGTAATTAACAGCACCTATAACTTACCTGTGGCACCTAACAGGTGTTGGCAATAACTAAATCACACTTGCAGCCAGTTGACATGGATTAAAGTTGACTCAACCTCTGTCCTGTGTCCTTGTGTGTACCACATTGAGCACGGAGAAAAGAAAGAAGACCAAAGAACTGTCTGAGGACTTGAGAAACCAAATTGTGAGGAAGCATGAGCAATCTCAAGGCTACAAGTCCATCTCCAAAGATCTGAATGTTCCTGTGTCTACCGTGCGCAGTGTCATCAAGAAGTTTAAAGCCCATGGCACTGTGGCTAACCTCCCTAGATGTGGCCGGAAAAGAAAAATTGACAAGAGATTTCAACGCAAGATTGTGCGGATGTTGGATAAAGAACCTCCACTAACATCCAAACAAGTTCAAGCTGCCCTGCAGTCCAAGGGTACAACGGTGTCAACCCGTACTATCCGTCGGCATCTGAATGAAAAGGGACTGTATGGTAGGAGACCTAGGAAGACTCCACTTCTTACCCCGAGACATAAAAAAGCCAGGCTGGAGTTTGCCAAAACTTACCTGAAAAAGCCTAAAACATTTTGGAAGAATGTTCTCTGGTCAGATGAGACAAAAGTAGAGCTTTTAGGGCAAAAGCATCAACATAGAGTTTACAGGAGAAAAAAGAGGCATTCAAAGAAAAGTACACGGTCCCTACAGTCAAGCATGGCGGAGGTTCCCTGATGTTTTGGGGGTTGCTTTGCTGCCTCTGGCACTGGACTGCTTGACCGTGTGCATGGCATTATGAAGTCAGAAGACTACCAACAAATTTTGCAGCATAATTAAGGGCCCAGTGTGAGAAAGCTGGGTCTACCTCAGAGGTCATGGGTCTTCCAGCAGGACAATAACCCAAAACACACTTCAAAAAGCACTAGAAAATGGTTTGAGAGAAAGCACTGGAGACTTCTAAGGTGGCCAGCAATGAGTCCAGACCTGAATCCCATAGAACACCTGTGGAGAGATCTAAAAATGGCAGTTTGGAGAAGGCACCCTTCATATATGAGGGACCTGGAGTAGTTTGCCAAAGAAGAATGGTCTAAAATTCCAGCAGAGCATTGTAAGAAACTCAGTGATGGTTACCGGAAGCGGTTGGTCGCAGTTATTTTGGCTAAAGGTTGTGCAACCAAGTATTAGGCTGAGGGAGCCAATACTTTTGTCCAGCCCATTTTTGGAGTTTTGTGTGAAATGATCAATGTTTTGCTTTTTGCTTCATTCTCTTTTGTGTTTTTTCATTTAAGACAAATTAAATGAAGATAATAATACCAAAGAATTTGTGTTTGCAATCATTTTCAGGAAGAAACTGAATATTATCTGACAGAATTGCAGGGGTGTCAATACTTTTGGCCATGACTGTAGTTACCTGCTCTATTAAAAAATTGTTGGTATAGATTGAATTATTGGGAAGAAATTACCTGGAAATGGCACAATACATGAGCATGTCCTAGATCCCCTTTGAAATACTCTAAAACAGGGGTCCCCAACCGCCGGTCCGCGGGCCAGCACCGGGCCGTTGCAGTGCCCTTGCCGGTCCGCGGACACAAGGGGAGCTGGGGGCGGTGCAGCAGCTGATACTCACCCTGCATCCCGCGGCGGCTTCATCCCGCGGCGGCTTCATCCAGCGCTGAGCGGTCACGTGCTACCGCTCATTTAAGGTCATGAATATGGACGCCACTCATCTCCCATAGGCGTGGCGTCCATATTCATGGACCTTAATGAGCGGTAGCACGTGACCGCTCCGCACAGGAAGAAGCTGAAGCGCCGCGAGATGCAGGGACGTGCAGCGACGGGAAGGAAGGTCAGCGACGTGAGGGTAAGTATGATGGGGAGGATGGGGGAGCCAAGCGGAGCCATAAATATAAGGGAGAGAGAGTGGGAGCGGAGCCATATATACAGGGGAGGGAGAATGGGAGCGGAGCCATATACACAGGAGGGAGAGTGGGAGCAGAGCCATATATACAGGGGAGGCCGGAGACTGGGAGCGGAGCCATATATACAAGGGAGGGAGAATGGGAGCGGAGCCATATACACAGGAGGGAGAGTGGGAGTGGAGCCATATATACAGGGGAGGCCGGGAGACTGGGAGCGGAGCCATATATACAAGGGAGGGAGAATGGGAGCGGAGCCATATACACAGGAGGGAGAGTGGGAGCGGAGCCATATATACAGGGGAGGGAGAGTGGGAGCAGAGCCATATATACAGGGGAGGCCTGGAGACTGGGAGCGGAGCCATATATACAAGGGAGGGAGAATGGGAGCGGAGCCATATACACAGGAGGGAGAGTGGGAGCGGAGCCATATATACAGGGGAGGCCGGGAGACTGGGAGCGGAGCCATATATACAAGGGAGGGAGAATGGGAGCGGAGCCATATACACAGGAGGGAGAGTGGGAGCGGAGCCATATATACAGGGGAGGGAGAGTGGGAGCAGAGCCATATATACAAGGGAGGGAGAATGGGAGCAGAGCCATATACACAAGAGGGAGAGTGGGAGCAGAGCCATATACACAGGGGAGGGAGAATGGGAGCAGAGCCATATACACAGGAGGGAGAGTGGGAGCAGAGCCATATATACAGGGGAGGCCGGGAGACTGGGAGCGGAGCCATATATACAAGGGAGGGAGAGTGGGAGCAGAGCCATATATACAAGGGAGGGAGAGTGGGAGCAGAGCCATATATACAGGGGAGGGAGAGTGGGAGCAGAGCCATATACACAGGGGAGGGAGAATGGGAGCGGAGCCATATACACAGGAGGGAGAGTGGGAGCAGAGCCATATATACAAGGGAGGCCGGGAGACTGGGAGCGGAGCCATATATACAAGGGAGGGACAGTGGGAGCAGAGCCATATATACAAGGGAGGGAGAGTGGGAGCAGAGCCATATACACAGGGGAGGGAGAATGGGAGCGGAGCCATATACACAGGAGGGAGAGTGGGAGCAGAGCCATATATACAGGGGAGGCTGGGAGACTGGGAGCGGAGCCATATATACAAGGGAGGGAGAGTGGGAGCAGAGCCATATATACAAGGGAGGGAGAGTGGGAGCAGAGCCATATATACAAGGGAGGGAGAGTGGGAGCAGTGCCATATATACAAGGGAGGGAGAGTGGGAGCGGAGCCATATATACAAGGGAGGGAGAGTGGGAGCGGAGCCATATATACAAGGGAGGGAGAGTGGGAGCTGAGCTATATATACAAGGGAGGGAGAGTGGAAGCAGAGCCATATATACAAAGGAGGGAGAGTGGGAGCGGAGCCATGTATACAAGGGAGGCCGGGAGAGTGGGAGCGGAGCCATGTATACAGGATGGGAGAGTGGGAGCGGAGCCATGTATACAAGGGAGGGAGAGTGGGAGCGGAGCCATGCATACAGGATGGGACAGGGGAGCCATGCATACAACAGGGGGAGCCACACAGAGCTGGACGGGGGGGACCACACATACATTTTCTGATGATTAGAAAATAATCAGCATGTACAGTACTCCAGTACAATTGTTCTTAAGTGCTCAATGCTCCATTTCCTTGTAGTTTCCAGTCATCATTAGCAGTGACGGTCATCAGTAGAAGTAGCCCAGTGCTCCCACTGAAACAGAAACAAGCCAGGTGCTCCCACTCATTCAAAACCTATGGTGAGTTGAGTCACATTAAAAATGTTATAATTAAATGATAAATATGCACTGCTAAACTACAACTGCGTCCATAGCCCCGCCCCCTTATGACCAAAGCCCCGCCCCTGTCACACCTCCATCCCCGCCCTGCCGGGCCATGGAAGAATGGTCTTGGTTCAAGCCGGTCCCTGGTGCAAAAAAGGTTGGGGACCACTGCTCTAAAACATCTCAGACTATTATATATGCTATCTCTTTGAGAAAGCATCTATACAAAAAAGCGAAACGTACATTGTTTTTTTTTGGGTGCTGTCCGGTGCAGTTAACCCTCTAACTTATTTACTGGTAAGCGCTACTTATATGCATTTATTCATATGATTTCTGGATTATTTTGTCACAACTACTACTACTATTGATCTTATTAGATAAGTGCTCTCTGTTTAATGTTGGCGGGTGCACGGCATTCTGTGATCCTTCAGCATTATCCTTGTGCACGTTACTCTGTGTTTTTATTCTCTATATTTATTATTTACTTTTGTATAATTATTAATAAAGTATCTTTTTACCTATATGCTCCTTTTTTCTCCTTATTTCATTCTTACTATGGACTTGGTATTTTTTATGGTTTGGGGTTTAGTTTTCACAATCCAGTGCTTCTCGTCAAACAGTCATGTTGCCTGGTTCGTGTTTCATTTTATTATGTGTCCTATACCTGCCATTTTTGGAGGGAATCATTTGAATTCATTCATGTAAAGTGACATGGAGCATTGGCAGATTATGACATAGTGAGGCAATCCCTTTTTCTAATACATGACTTCTGGCCCATTCCCTACCTCTCCATGCCCTATTCTCTGCCTCTTCACACCCTGTTTCCTGCTTTTCTGAATGATGAGACACTTGCACTTTCTGGTTTTCACAAGGTTTGGGCAAGCTCAAAGGGACCTAATAATTATTTCTGACTCCTCCTGGAGTCCAGTCCGGGACGTTGATGGAGAGTTAGCTAGTATAATATAAAGTATATGTAGATTACTGTGAAAAAGTTTTAGGCAGGTGGGGAAAAAATGCTGTAATGTAATAATGCTTTCAAACATAGAAATGTTAAATGTTTATTTTTATCAATTATCAAAATAAAAAGTGAATAACCATGAGAAATTTACATCAGATCAATGTTTGGTGTGAGGAAGAAAGAAGAGTGTTTCCAGCACAATCATCCAGTTTAAATAAAAGTTTATTTTTATTAGAACAGTTTAATAACCAACGGTAAAAATGATAGAGAAACTCTCAGGCTGATGCATTTCTGGTGCACCTCTGCACCCTTAGTCATAGGATATAGTACAAGCCAAATAGACGAATAAATACATATACAGTGGGGCAAAAAAGTATTTAGTCAGTCAGCAATAGTGCAAGTTCCACCACTTAAAAAGATGAGAGGCGTCTGTAATTTACATCATAGGTAGACCTCAACTATGGGAGACAAACTGAGAAAAAAAAATCCAGAAAATCACATTGTCTGTTTTTTTTTCATTTTATTTGCATATTATGGTGGAAAATAAGTATTTGGTCAGAAACAAGCAATCAAGATTTCTGGCTCTCACAGACCTGTAACTTCTTCTTTAAGAGTCTCCTCTTTCCTCCACTCATTACCTGTAGTAATGGCACCTGTTTAAACTTGTTATCAGTATAAAAAGACACCTGTGCACACCCTCAAACAGTCTGACTCCAAACTCCACTATGGTGAAGACCAAAGAGCTGTCAAAGGACACCAGAAACAAAATTGTAGCCCTGCACCAGGCTGGGAAGACTGAATCTGCAATAGCCAACCAGCTTGGAGTGAAGAAATCAACTGTGGGAGCAATAATTAGAAAATGGAAGACATACAAGACCACTGATAATCTCCCTCGATCTGGTGCTCCACGCAAAATCCCACCCCGTGGGGTCAGAATGATCACAAGAACGGTGAGCAAAAATCCCAGAACCACGCTGGGGGACCTAGTGAATGAACTGCAGAGAGCTGGGACCAAGGTAACAAGGCCTACCATAAGTAACACACTACGCCACCATGGACTCAGATCCTGCAGTGCCAGACGTGTCCCACTGCTTAAGCCTGTACATGTCCGGGCGGGTCTGAAGTTTGCTAGAGAGCATTTGGATGATCCAGAGGAGTTTTGGGAGAATGTCCTATGGTCTGATGAAACCAAACTGGAACTGTTTGGTAGAAACACAACTTGTCGTGTTTGGAGGAAAAAGAATACTGAGTTGCATCCATCAAACACCATACCTACTGTAAAGCATGGTGGTGGAAACATCATGCTTTGGGGCTGTTTCTCTGCAAAGGGGCCAGGACGACTGATCCAGGTACATGAAAGAATGAATGGGGCCATGTATCGTGAGATTTTGAGTGCAAACCTCCTTCCATCAGTAAGGGCATTGAAGATGAAACGTGGCTGGGTCTTTCAACATGACAATGATCCAAAGCACACCGCCAGGAGTGGCTTCGTAAGAAGCATTTCAAGGTCCTGGAGTGGCCTAGCCAGTCTCCAGATCTCAACCCTATAGAAAACCTTTGGAGGGAGTTGAAAGTCCGTGTTGCCAAGCGAAAAGCCAAAAACATCACTACTCTAGAGGAGATCTGCATGGAGGAATGGGCCAACATACCAACAACAGTGTGTGGCAACCTTGTGAAGACTTACAGAAAACGTTTGACCTCTGTCATTGCCAGCAAAGGATATATCACAAAGTATTGAGATGAAATTTTGTTTCTGACCAAATACTTATTTTCCACCATAATATGCAAATAAAATGAAAAAAAAAACAGACAATGTGATTTTCTGGATTTTTTTTTCTCAGTTTGTCTCCCTTAGTTGAGGTCTACCTATGATGTAAATTACAGACGCCTCTCATCTTTTAAGTGGTGGAACTTGCACTATTGCTGACTGACTAAATACTTTTTTTCCCCACTGTATATATATATATATATATATATATATATACACACAGCTCTGGCAAAAATTAAGAGACCACCACATCAAAACCATGTCATGAGCAGCCCATTCTCCAGACCTGAACCCCATTGAAAACCTCTGGAATGTAATCATGATGATGGATAGTCACAGGCCATCAACCAAAGAAGAACTTGTGACAGAGTCAGCTTACGCTGAGTCGTTTTCTTTACAGTGGACCCTCTGGGTCGTGGCACCCACCCACCTAGGGCAAGCTGACCTTGTGAGGAACCACCCCCTATACAGGGAGTGTCAGGAGCAAGACCAAGGGGGTGAGCCATCACGACTGCTGGAACCAGACGGCCGGCTCAGGTAGACACTAAGTACTAGTGTCTGATGACAAAGGACATGCAGGAAACAAGACAAGACGTGAATTCAAGGTATCTTCATTAAGGCAAACTCAGGGTTACATCAGGTGCAAAACGTGATAGCAGGGAAAACACAGCAAGGTGCGTGCAAGGGCACGCTACAGTCCAGGGCAAGGTGCGTGTGTAGGGGACATGCTAGGGGACAAAGTTCAAAGTACAAGACATGGTGCGTGTGCAGGGACTCGTCAGGGTTCAAGGTCCAAGGCAAGGTCCTGCGCATGCCGAGGGACACGCCAGGGTCAGGGTTCAAGGTAAGGTCCTGCGCATGCCGAGGGACACGCCAGGGTCAAGTTCAAGTCAGGGTGCGTGCTAAGAGACACGCCAGGGTTCAGGCTAAGGCAAGGGCCTGCGCGTGCTAGGAGGCACACCAGGGTACAGGCTAGGGCCTATGCGTGCAAGAGGGCACGACAGGGTACAAGTTAGGGCCTGTGTGTGCAAGAGGGCACGACAGGGTATAGGCTAGGGCCTGTGCGTGCAAGAGGGCACCACAGGGTACATGGCAAGACCTGTGCGTACTTTTACAGAAGCACGGGGAGGTATGCCAAGGAGCAGGCTAGGGCCTGCGTATGCTATTAGAGAAGCACGCAAGCACAGTGCGGAGAAAGCGTGGGTGCAAGGAAGCACAGAGAGCACGGCTGGGGCACTGGCTAGCTGGTCGGGCTGAGGCACAGACAGACAGGCAAGACTGAGATGAACCTGGCTAAGGCATAACAGGCGACACAGCTGTCACTGGCCGACGATCACGAATTAGGCACAAGCAGGCGCGCACGGCTGAGGCACAAACAGGAGGCTAGGGAAGGCCAGGCGCATGCAAAGGGCACACGACGAAACAAGGCAAGGCAAGAAACAAGGCAAGGCTAGGAAAGGTACACAACAAGGAGCGGAACATAGGCAGAAGCACAGAGCCGGGTCAGAAAGAGTATAGGGCTAGCAGCAGAGCGTAGGCCGAAGCCCAGAGCCAAGTCAAGGGAGAACCTTGAGACTAGCCTGGAAATGTGCTAGAGAGCACAATAGGACAGAGTCTAGCAGCGGAGCGCTGGCTGAAGCCCAGAGCCAGGTCAAGACAGAACCTTGAGACTAAAAAGAAAAAGAAGAGCAGCATCCAATCCAGGTGAGAATTATATAGATTTATTCAGCCATGAAGAAATGCATTTCTTCATGGCTGAATAAATCTATATAATTCTCACCTGGATTGGATGCTGCTCTTCTTTTTCTTTTTGGGATTCCTGTTGTCTGACTGGGTCTATGGACTGTGAGCGTGCATCCCCCTGATCCTGTAAGTGCTGTTTGCCATTTTTTCTATTTGTGAGAACCTTGAGACTAGACATGGAATGTGTAAGAGAGCACCATAAGACAGAGACGGAAAACCAGGCAGGACAGAGAATGTGGAAGTACTACAAGGCTCAGAATAGCAAAGGCCAGACATGGTGAAACATGCAAGGCAGAGAAACATAGGAAGTATTACAAGGCAAAACATAGAAAGGACAAGACAAGGCGACAACAGGCAAAGGCAGAGAACATAGGAAGTACTATAAGTCCAAGGATAGCAGAGACAAAACATGGCACAAAAGACAACAAGACATGGCATGAGTCAAGAGGCAGAATACAAGCACAGAGCTTCTGCAGAGAAGCACTACAGGGCAGAGTGCAGGGGCACAGAATACAGGGAGCGACCGAGCAGACCAAGCAGCCATTCAGGGAAGCAACACAATACTCAGGCCCCGACCATAGGAAGGGGCGGTCTGATATAGGGCATTAGCACCTGCACTTCTGGGTCAGGACCAGAAGAGGACTTCCTGTTCAGATCCTCCAGGATCACACAGAGCATGGCTAGATCAGACTGGGCTGGACCATAGAGAAGGTCACATGATCAGGGGCTCCAGAAACACTGAGAGGTTAGCTGGGTCAGACAGTGCTGGAACATAGGAAAGGTCACATGATCAGGGGCACCAGGAACACAGAGAGGATTGCTGCATGCAGAGCAGAGACGGCTGGTCACACAGCAACGGTGTATAGCCATGAGGTAAAACACACATGCGCAGTTTCAGGCAGCCATGAGATGAGGCACGCATGCACCAGGCATCTTGCAGCACAGCAGTCACGAGGTGCGTGTGCACACTGCTTCCAGGGATCTTGCAGCATAAGACATAACGGGCATGACAGTTCAGTGCACGTTCACACTGCTCCAGGAGTCATGCGGCATAACAGACATGGCGGGCATGATAGTTCGTTGCGCGTGCACACTGATGCAGGGGACATGCGGCATAACAGACATGGCGGGCATGATAGTTCAGTGCGCGTGCACACTGCTCCAGGGTTCATGCGCCATAACAGACATGGCTGGCATGACAGAACTGTTTAAATTTTTGCATAAGAAGCTGTGTGAAAGACTGGAGGAAAGCATGCCAAGACACATGAAAGCTGTGACTAAAAATCATGATTATTCCACAAAAAATTGATTTCTGAACTCTTCCTGAGTTAAAACATTGCTGTTTATAAATGATTATGAACTTGTTTTCTTTGCATTATTTGAGGTCTGAACGCACTGTTTTTTTTTAATTTTCACCATTTTTCTTTGTCAGAAAAAAAAAACAAAATTTTTGGTTGGAAATTCGGAGACATGTTGTCAGAAGTTTATAGAATAAAAGAGCAATTTACATTTTACTCAGCAAAATATACCTACAAAGAGAAAAATCAAACAAGCTGAACATTTGAAAGTTGTCTCTTAATTGTTGCCAAAGCTATATATATATATATATACACACACTAGATGGTGGCCCGATTCTAACGCATCGGGTATTCTAGAATATGTATGCAATTTCTTTATGAAGATTTAATAATAATGCACCCCCCAATCCTGGTATGCATGGTCCTCCCCAATCCTGATATGCATGCTACCCCTCACCCCCCAATCCTGGTATGCATGGTACTCTCACCCCCCCTTTGCCGGTATGCATGGTCCCGTCACCCCCCTTTCCTGGTATGCATGGTCACCCTCACCCCCCTTTCCTGGTATGCATGGTCACCCTCACCCCCCTTTCCTGGAATGCATGGTCCCCTGTTGTGAGTTCATTTTCCCCTTCATTACTGAGGCCCGAGGAACTCCCTCTTCTGGTAAAGAAAGGTAGTGAGCCTGATTGTCAAACAACTGAGGCTGATGCTTGTGACTGGCTGAGTGGAGTTATGGACTGGATATAATGCTGCCGACGCCCTTCTGCCCTGCGGGTGATTTCTCTGTGGGATCCTTGGAGACCAATCTGAATTCCTGCTCCTCCAAAGCTAAGTTTGCTGCTCTGCCTTTGGCTTTTGTGCTTTGACTTTGTTTTTGCTTTGTTTTTCTGTATTTCTGCCATTCCCTGCTGGGGTGTGCTGAATTCATTTAGCTCTGTCTTCTGAAAATACCTGAGTGCTGATTCAGTTTTTGAAGCCTAGCTGCTTCAGGGCCTTTTTCATAATCAGCTTGTTGGCTTATGTTTTTGATAGGGTTTTGGCAGATTGCAGACAGCAGCCTTCCTTTCCTTTCCTATCTAGGTAGTTTTGGGGCCCTGTCTTTGCTCAGTCTATCTTTCTGTCGGTGTTAGTATTTTCATCTTGCTTCACCGTCATTATATGTTGGGGGCTGCCTATTGCTTTGGGGTCTGCTCTGGGGCAGTTTAGAGTTCCCCTTTCTTTCTTTAGGCCTATGTATTTCTCTGGCTGTGATCGAGGGGTCTAGGGCATCGTAGGAACCCCCCACGGCTACTGCTAGTTGTGTTGATAGGTTCAGGGATCTGCAATCTGATATTTGCCAACTTCTCTGGTTTTCTGGACTTAGCTTGTATTTCTGCTTTTGCCTTCTACGGTGACTCAGTCATAACAGAATCACCCGCCATACCGCAGATTCTAGGGTACTCAATAGCAGGAAAGAATTGTTAAAAAAAAAAAAAGTGTGTATATTTTTTCCTCTATATCTCTGAGGCCGTAGGGGGAAATTTTTTTCTCTCAATGGAGATAAAGCAATTGTCTGATCGTGTGGAGCAGCTCGCTGCGGAAGTGCGGGGAATTTCCGCCTACCTTGCTCATTCACATTCTGCTGAACCAAAGATTCCTACACCTGATGTATTTTTTGGGGATCGGTCTAAATTTTTGAATTTCAAAAATAATTGTAAATTATTTTTTGCCTTGAAGCCTAACTCGTCAGGGAGCTCCGCGCAGCAGGTTAAAATTGTCATCTCTTTGCTGCGTGGCGATCCCCAGGATTGGGCGTTTTCTTTGAAACCAGATGATCCTATTCTGACTAATGTGAACGCATTCTTTCAAGCTTTGGGGTTGTTGTATGATGAACCTAATGCCACAGATCAGGCTGAAAAGACCCTGCTGGCATTGAGCCAGGGTCGTGATTCTGCAGAATTGTACTGTCAAAAATTCCGAAAGTGGGCAGTACTTACTACCTGGAATGATAATGCCTTGGCTGCTCTCTTTCGGAAGGGGTTGTCAGTAGCCGTAAAAGATACTATGGTGGGATTTTCTGTTCCCTCTGGTCTTGACGATTCTATGTCATTAGCCATTCAGGTTGATCGGCGTTTGCGCGAACGCAAAGCTGCACGAGAGGTGTTTCCACCTGTTGAACAAATGATGAAGAAGAACAGCATCTCATCCTGGTGAAAGATATATAAACATTTATTGTGCCATGACAAAATGCGATGTTTCGACCATCACATGGTCTTTTTCAAGCATAACATACAGCAGGATATGGCGGTCTTAAATAGGCCAATATGGCCAATCAATAACAAGTATCCGCCCACTTTCTATGAAATAGCATAAAAAATACAAATAAAACATATAAATTACATTATACATACATAGTAATATAGTGCAAATACAATCATATAACATTTAACAGAAATTGTACAGCCTTGCTAGCACATGGTGATAATAAACAAACAAACGGCAGCCAAAGGGATGTTTGCATTCCTATATCGCCTAGCAACTCCCCACCAATAAACAACATTCATACAAAAGGTGTCAACAACCAACCACCTCAGCCAATGATTATATTTCTTTATCAGGAGCCAAAAATCAATAACCTATCAGATTTATCAGCACAAACCTGAGTGCTGAACTTCCCTTCACTGGCGTTTCATACCATCCCCCTCAGAGTAATCAGATGACGTCACCCGCTGTCGCACAGGAGATGATACAACTCACTCTCGCGATATCGCAACAGGGGATCGCACATGCGCACTGGAGCTCCATACTAACAGATGGTCTACACTCCAGGGCGCCCACGATCCACTGCAAACGGTCACGTGACAAATCACCTGATCACACCTCCACCAACCACATCACGGAGCGGTCTCATGGAGAGATCACATGACCGCAATCCCCGAATCTCAAACATATCCATCCACATATCAAAAAAGGAATTATATCCAACGGGTTCATAGCGATTCGAACGGGCATTCAACATACTCACTGAATAACTGATGAGGGAACCAATATATATATGACCCAAAACGATTTAAATATATAATCAGTCACGTTACTATAATACTGGCAGCAACATAGTTATAAAAAAGAGGGACTAATATCCCCCATATTCTAATGCTGTCAATCAATATTCCACAAAACCAGCAGGATCCAAGATTCACTCATATAGTAACATGACCGTAGCCACATACACCCACTGGTCAATATTTCCTGCATAAGGAGATCTTATAGAGGCCAATATGATGGTGTCCACAAAAAAACGCTCAGCTACCATAATCAAATGGTCCAAATCCTAAATCTACCATATATTCATACTCTCAAAAAATATTAGATTATCAAGGACCTATAAAGAAAAATATAAACAAAACGACAGAAAAAGAAAAATAACTTTATTATAACACCAAGGTGTACAGACAAGTGGGCACGGGGAATGAACCAAAAAACGTATATGACGATTCAATCACAATCCACAAGATTTCAGGACAATTCAGTCCCCATGTCCCCCGGTCACATCAACGCACCAACCTAAAAAAAAAAAAAAAAAAAATATCAAAATCAAAACCGCTATCCAAAAACCAGAAGAATGATGCTGTTGAGACTACTATGGACTAGTTAATGCAAATTTGCAAGTTATACTCAAGATTCAAGCCCTTCGGCTGCAGTGTATCAAGAGTTGAGATCCACTTCAACTCCTTTCTTTTCAACAATAACGTCCTATCTCCACCTCGTCTCAACATGGGAACCCCATCAATCACCCTAAATCGCAACTGATTCACAGAATGTCTAAATTCTACAAAATGCTTCGGTATCGGTAAATCAAGACGTTGTGTTCTGATTGTACTCTTATGTTTACTGATACGAGCTTTGACCTCCATAGTTGTCTCGCCCACATACAGCAATCCACATGGACAAGTGATCACATAAATAACAAAACTAGAGGTACAAGTGTAATATTCCTTTATCAAGAATCTCTTACCAGTATGTGGGTGATAAAAACTATCGCCCTTAATCATATTGCCACAGCATGCACAGCCAAGGCACGGAAAACTACCACACCTCATAGGGCCTAATGTCAGCTGTCGTAAAATCTTACTCGGTCCCACATCCGCTCTCACCAATTTGTCCTTCAGGTTAGCTCCACGCCTATAGGATAAAATAGGTCTATTGGTAAATTCAGGGACCTCTGGTAACCCCTTCCGCAATAGACCCCAGCGCTTATTCAAAATACCACTAATTTTATTACTAATAGGACAGAAAGTTGATACAAACGGAACCCGTTTAATAGCAGTTTTGTCACGTTTACGGTAAAGATCCCCACCGGTTAAATTAATAGCCCTCTCTTTGAACTGTGTAACTTTAACCACAGGATAGCCCCTATTAATAAACCTATGGCACATTTCATCAAGTCTATTAAACAGTTTGTTCTCATCCTTGACTATCCTCTGCACTCTCAACATCTGACTCCAGGGTAATGATTCCACCATCCTCCTTGGATGGTAGCTATTATATAACAAAAGACTACCACCATGTGCTAGCAAGGCTGTACAATTTCTGTTAAATGTTATATGATTGTATTTGCACTATATTACTATGTATGTATAAAGTAATTTATATGTTTTATTTGTATTTTTTATGCTATTTCATATAAAGTGGGCGGATTCTTGTTATTGATTGGCCATATTGGCCTATTTAAGACCGCCATATCCTGCTGTATGTTATGCTTGAAAAAGACCATGTGATGGTCGAAACGTCGCATTTTGTCATGGCACAATAAATGTTTATATATCTTTCACCCGGATGAGATGCTGTTCTTCTTCATCTTTTGGAATCTGTGTCCAACTGGGTCTTTGGACTTTGAACGTGCCTCTCTTGGATCAAGGAGTTGCTGTCTGCCACTTTTTTTCTATGCTGGTTGATTTGGACCCTGGCAGACCTGCACCGGATCTATAATATGGATACTGCTATTCCAGAGGTGGGTTAACTGGATAATGCCATGATTTTTTCATATACTGAAGATGATGCATTACGGATCCTCTCTGGATCCCAAACTGATATGTCATTTTTGAATAAACCGACTGCAGATATGCTCAAGAAGAGATTTTAGAATGAGAAAAGGAAACTCATTTCTTTTGAGCTACATGTAACAACCCTTTGTGAATATTATAGGTTACATAGAATTCCACGTGGGTTGAGACCACATTTACGTCCGACTTTACTTGCGGACAATGTACTTTTCTGCAATAGGTTTGAGTCAATTACAAATAAATATGCATTTGACTTAATGCTTCTCAATATTGAGTTTCTCCGATTAGAGATGGAAGTGGTCAGAAAATCAATCATTGACCTTGAACAGCAATTATTATCACAGATGACGACACAGGAGGTGGAATTATATAAGACCCAGTTGGATGAAAAACTATTGAAATATCGTGCTGATATTGAAAAGACGAAGAGGACTAAGTGGTTCCGTGATGCAGAGGACTATAATTTAACCGGTGGGGATCATTACCGTAAACGTGACAAAACTGCTATTAAACGGGTTCCGTTTGTATCAACTTTCTGTCCTATTAGTAATAAAATTAGTGGTATTTTGAATAAGCACTGGGGTCTATTGCGGAAGGGGTTACCAGAGGTCCCTGAATTTACCAATAGACCTATTTTATCCTATAGGCGTGGAGCTAACCTGAAGGACAAATTGGTGAGAGCGGATGTGGGACCGAGTAAGATTTTACGACAGCTGACATTAGGCCCTATGAGGTGTGGTAGTTTTCCGTGCCTTGGCTGTGCATGCTGTGGCAATATGATTAAGGGCGATAGTTTTTATCACCCACATACTGGTAAGAGATTCTTGATAAAGGAATATTACACTTGTACCTCTAGTTTTGTTATTTATGTGATCACTTGTCCATGTGGATTGCTGTATGTGGGCGAGACAACTATGGAGGTCAAAGCTCGTATCAGTAAACATAAGAGTACAATCAGAACACAACTTCTTGATTTACCGATACCGAAGCATTTTGTAGAATTTAGACATTCTGTGAATCAGTTGCGATTTAGGGTGATTGATGGGGTTCCCATGTTGAGATGAGGTGGAGATAGGACGTTATTGTTGAAAAGAAAGGAGTTGAAGTGGATCTCAACTCTTGATACACTGCAGCCGAAGGGCTTGAATCTTGAGTATAACTTGCAAATTTGCATTAACTAGTCCATAGTAGTCTCAACAGCATCATTCTTCTGGTTTTTGGATAGCGGTTTTGATTTTGATATTTTTTTGTTTTGTTTTTTTAGGTTGGTGCGTTGATGTGACCGGGGGACATGGGGACTGAATTGTCCTGAAATCTTGTGGATTGTGATTGAATCGTCATATACATTTTTTGGTTCATTCCCCGTGCCCTCTTGTCTGTACACCTTGGTGTTATAATAAAGTTATTTTTCTTTTTCTGTCGTTTTGTTTATATTTTTCTTTATAGGTCCTTGATAATCTAATATTTTTTGAGAGTATGAATATATGGTATATTTAGGATTTGGACCATTTGATTATGGTAGCTGAGCGTTTTTTTGTGGACACCATCATATTGGCCTCTATAAGATCTCCTTATGCGGGAAATATTGACCAGTGTGTGTATGTGGCTACGGTCATGTTACTATATGAGTGAATCTTGGATCCTGCTGGTTTTGTGGAATATTGATTGACAGCATTAGAATATGGGGGATATTAGTCCCTCTTTTTTATAACTATGTTGCTGCCAGTATTATAGTAACGTGACTGATTATATATTTAAATCGTTTTGGGTCATATATATATTGGTTCCCTCATCAGTTATTCAGTGAGTATGTTGAATGCCCGTTCGAATCGCTATGAACCCGTTGGATATAATTCCTTTTTTGATATGTGGATGCATATGTTTGAGATTCGGGGATTGCGGTCATGTGATCTCTCCATGAGACCGCTCCGTGATGTGGTTGGTGGAGGTGTGATCAGGTGATTTGTCACGTGACCATTTGCAGTGGATCGTGGGCGCCCTGGAGTGTAGACCATCTGTTAGTATGGAGCTCCAGTGCGCATGTGCGATCCCCTGTTGCGATATCGCGAGAGTGAGTTGTATCATCTCCTGTGCGACAGCGGGTGACGTCATCTGATTACTCTGAGGGGGATGGTATGAAACGCCAGTGAAGGGAAGTTCAGCACTCAGGTTTGTGCTGATAAATCTGATAGGTTATTGATTTTTGGCACCTGATAAAGAAATATAATCATTGGCTGAGGTGGTTGATTGTTGACACCTTTTGTATGAATGTTGTTTATTGGTGGGGAGTTGCTAGGCGATATAGGAATGCAAACATCCCTTTGGCTGCCGTTTGTTTGTTTATTATCACCATGTGCTAGCAAGGCTGTACAATTTCTGTTAAATGTTATATGATTGTATTTGCACTATATTACTATGTATGTATAATGCAATTTATATGTTTTATTTGTATTTTTTATGCTATTTCATAGAAAGTGGGCGGATACTTGTTATTGATTGGCCATATTGGCCTATTTAAGACCGCCATATCCTGCTGTATGTTATGCTTCAAAAAGACCATGTGATGGTCGAAACGTCGCATTTTGTCATGGCACAATAAATGTTTATTTATCTTTCACCCGGATGAGATGCTGTTCTTCTTCATCTTTTGGATTCTGTGTCCAACTGGGTCTTTGGACTTTGAACGTGCCTCTCTTGGATCAAGGAGTTGCTGTCGGCCACTTTTTTTCTATACCTGTTGAACAAATGTCTGAACCTATGCAATGTGATAGAGTTTTTTCCAGAGAGCAGCGTCAGGAGTTCAGAAGGCGTAATAAGATGTGTTTTTTCTGTGGAGATGCCTCGCATATTATTTCTGTCTGTCCCAAACGAGAGAAACGCTTTGCACACACGTTTTCTGTTGGGGGTGTTCAACCTAAGTTTCTTCTGGCTATTACTCTGATCTGCTCCCTGTCCACATTTTCCGCCAAGGCGTTTGTGGATTCGGGAGCAGCCCTAAACCTAATGGACTTGGATTTTGCTAAACGTTGTGGATTTCCGATGACACCTCTGCAGACGCCTATCCCTTTGAGGGGAATTGATGCTACTCCTTTGGCTAAAAATAAACCCCAGTTTTGGACCCAGGTGGTCATGCGGGTCGCCCCAGACCACCAAGAAAATTGCAGATTTCTGGTGTTGCATAATCTGCATGCTACTGTTGTTCTGGGGTTTCCCTGGTTACAGATTCATAATCCACTTTTGGATTGGAAATCTGTGTCTGTGGTGAGTTGGGGTTGTCGGTGTGCCTTTAGTGAGGCTCCGGTGTTTTCCACCTCTCCTCAGTCGCATGATGTTCCTGATTATTTGGCGGACTTTTATGATGTATTTAGTGAGAATGAGTCTGCGTCTCTGCCTCCTCATAGGAGTTATGACTGTGCAATTGAACTGAGCCCGGGGTGTAAATTTCCAAGGGTCGGCTCTTCAATTTATCTGTACCCGAGCACGAGGCTATGCGATCCTATATTAAGGAGGCGTTGGAGAAGGGTCATATTAGACCATCCTCGTCACCCTTGGGTGCCGGTTTTTTTTTTTGTAGCCAAAAAGGATGGATCATTAAGACCTTGTATTGATTATCGTGCCCTCAACAAAATTACTGTTAAATATCAGTATCAGTTACCCCTGATTTCAGATCTATTCTCCAGAGTTAAAGGTGCTTGCTGGTTTACCAAGCTTGACCTCAGGGGGCGTATAATCTTATTCGCATTAAGCATGGGGATGAATGGAAGACGGCGTTTAATACTCCGGAGGGACATTTTGAGTACCTGGTGATGCCTTTTGGGCTCACTAATGCCCCTTCTGTCTTCCAGTGCTTCATGAACGATATTTTCCGAGATTTTGTGGATAAATTTTTGATTATCTATCTGGATGATATTTTGATCTTCTCCAAGGATTGGGATTCTCATGTGGAACATATTCGGACTGTGTTCCGGATCTTGAGGGAGAATTCCCTGTATGTCAAGGGATCTAAATGCCTCTTTGGAGTACATAGGATTTCTTTTTTGGGATTTATTTTGTCCCCGTCAACTATTGAAATGGACCCGGCCAAGGTACAGGCCATTCACGATTGGGTTCAGCCCACTTCTTTGAAGGCCCTCCAGAAGTTTTTGGGTTTTGCTAATTTTTATCGGAAATTTATAGCAAATTTTTCTAGTATTGCCAAGCCATTGACTGATTTGACTAAAAAGGGTGCTGATGTGTTAAATTGGTCTCCGGAGGCTGTTTCTTCCTTTCAGGAGTTGAAGCGAAGATTCACCTCCGCCCCGGTTTTGCGGCAACCTGATGTCTCACTTCCATTCCAGGTAGAGGTGGATGCTTCTGAGATTGGTGCAGGAGCTGTTTTGTCCCAAAAGGATCCTGTAACATCTAAAATGAATCCCTGTGCTTTCTTTTCCAGAAAGTTCTCTCCATCTGAACGTAACTATGATGTGGGGAATAGGGAACTGTTGGCCATGAAATGGGCATTTGAGGAGTGGAGATATTGGTTGGAGGGAGCTAAGCATCAAGTCGTGGTCCTCACTGACCACAAGTATTTAATTTACCTAGAGTCGGCTAAGCGCTTGAACCCTAGACAGGCTAGGTGGGCCTTGTTTTTTACACGTTTTGATTTTGTGGTTTCTTTTCTTCCTGGAACAAAGAATGTCAAGGCAGACGCCCTCTCTAGGAGCTTCCTTGCTGATTCTCCTGTGGTGATCAAGCCTGCTACCATCTTAGGCGAAGGGGTAGTTCTTTCTGCCATCTCGCCCGATTTGAGACGTGCTCTGGAAGAGTTCCAGGAGGACAAACCTGAGCGTTGTCCCAGTGGAAAGTTGTATGTTCCTGACCAGTGGAAGAAGAGAGTGATGTTTGAAGTTCATTGCTCTGCTTTGGCTGGTTATCCAGGTATTTTTGGTACTAGAGATCTGGTGAGTCGGTTTTTTTGGTGGCCCTCCTTGTCTCGTGATGTCAGGAATTTTGTGCAGTCCTGTGGGACGTGCTCCCGGTCTAAATCGTGTTCTCGCTCTAGTGGGTTGTTGATGCCTTTGCCTGTCCCCAAGAGGCCATGGACCCATATTTCAATGGATTTCATCTCTGATATGCCTGTCTCTCAGAGGATGACTGTTATTTGGGTGATTTGTGATAGGTTCTCTAAGATGGTTCATCTTGTACCACTCCCTAAGTTGCCGTCTTCCTCTGAGCTGGTGCCCCTGTTTTTACAACAGGTGGTTCGTTTGCACGGGATTCCTGAGAACATTGTATCTGACAGAGGAGTGCAGTTTGTGTCTAGATTTTGGAGAACTTTCTGTTCCAGGCTGGGAATTCAGTTGTCCTTCTCCTCTGCTTTTCACCCTCAGACCAATGGGCAGACAGAGAGAACAAACCAGACCTTGGAGTCATATTTGAGATGTTTTATTTCTGCTGATCAGGATGATTGGGTTTCATTTTTGCCCTTGGCCGAATTTGCTTTGAATAATAGAGCTAGTTCTGCCACTATGATGTCACCTTTTTTTTGTAACTTTGGGTTTCATCCTCGATTTTCTTCAGGGCAGGTGGAACCTTCTGCCTGCCCAGGTGTTGACACTGTGGTGGAGAGAATGCACCAGATCTGGGACCAAGTGGTGGATAAGTTATCTCTCTCCCAGGAGAAGGCCCAGCGGTTTTCCAACCGACATAGGACCATTGGTCCCCAGTTTAAGGTTGGTGATATGGTGTGGTTATCATCAAAAAATATTGCTATGAAGGTGGCTTCTCCTAAGTTTAAGCCTAGGTTTATTGGACCTTACAAGATTGTGGAGATTATTAATCCGGTCTCTTTTCGTTTGGCTCTTCCTGTCACATTTAAAATCCATAATGTGTTCCATAAATCTTTGTTGAAGAGGTTTGTTGAACCTGTTGTTCCGGGGGTGGCACCTCCAGACCCTGTATTGGTTGAAGGTAACATGGAGTATGAGGTAGAGAAAGTACTGGATTCCCGTCTGGCTAGACGGAGACTCCAGTATTTGGTTAAGTGGAAGGGTTATGGTCAGGAGGATAATTCCTGGGTCTCCGCCTCTGATATTCATGCCAAACGATTGGTGCGTGCCTTTCATCGGGCTCACCCTGATCGCCCTGGTGGCATAGTTGAGGGTTCGGTGACCCCTCCTCAAGGGGGAGGTACTGTTGTGAGTTCATTTTCCCCTTCATTACTGAGGCCCAAGGAACTCCCTCTTCTGGTAAAGAAAGGTAGTGAGCCTGATTGTCAAACACCTGAGGCTGATAATTGTGACTGGCTGAGTGGAGTTACGGACTGGATATAATGCTGCCGACGCCCTTCTGCCCTGCGGGTGATTTCTCTGTGGGATCCTTGGAGACCAGTCTGAATTCCTGCTCCTCCAAAGCTAAGTTTGCTGCTCTGCCTTTGGCTTTTGTGCTTTGACTTTGTTTTTGCTTTGTTTTTCTGTATTTCTGCCATTCCCTGCTGGGGTGTGCTGAATTCATTTAGCTCTGTCTTCTGAAAATACCTGAGTGCTGATTCAGTTTTTGAAGCCTAGCTGCTTCAGGGCCTTTTTCATAATCAGCTTGTTGGCTTATGTTTTTGATAGGGTTTTGGCAGATTGCAGACAGCAGCCTTCCTTTCCTTTCCTATCTAGGTAGTTTTGGGGCTCCGTCTTTGCTCAGTCTATCTTTCTGTCTGTGTTAGTATTTTCATCTTGCTTCACCGTCATTATATGTTGGGGGCTGCCTATTGCTTTGGGGTCTGCTCTGGGGCAGTTTAGATTTCCCCTTTCTTTCTTTAGGCCTATGTATTTCTTCGGCTGTGATCGAGGGGTCTAGGGCATCGTAGGAACCCCCCACGGCTACTGCTAGTTGTGTTGATAGGTTCAGGGGACTGCAATCTGATATTTGCCAACTTCTCTGGTTTTCTGGACTTAGCTTGTATTTCTGCTTTTGCCTCCTACGGTGACTCAATCATAACAGTCCCCTCACCCCCTTTATCCTGGTATGCATGGTCCCCCTCACCCCCCTTTCCTGGTATACATGGTCCTCTCACCCCCCTTTCCTGGTAAGCATGGTCCCTCTCACCCCCCTTTCCTGGTATGCATGGTCCCCTCACCCCCCTTTCCTTGTATGCATGGTCCCCTCACCCCCCTTTCCTGGTATGCCTGGTCCCGCTCACCCCCCTTATCCTGGTATGCATGGTCCCCCTCACCCCCCTTTCCTGGTATGCATGGTCCTCTCACCCCCCTTTCCTGGTAAGCATGGTCCCCTCACCCCCCTATCCTTGTATGCATGGTCCCCTCACCCCCCTTTCCTGGTATGCCTGGTCCCCCTCACCTCCCCTAGCCTGGTATGCATGTTCCTCTC
The DNA here is from genome assembly GCF_039654945.1 of Dendrobates tinctorius. Classification (NCBI taxonomy): domain Eukaryota; kingdom Metazoa; phylum Chordata; class Amphibia; order Anura; family Dendrobatidae; genus Dendrobates; species Dendrobates tinctorius. Next base: position 60,241,743 of record NW_027361698.1, on the reverse strand, counting down.
ACCCCCATTTCCTGGTATGCATGGTTCCCCTCACCCCCCTATTTCCTGGTATGCATGGTCCCCCTCACCTCCCCTATCCTGGTATGCATGGTCCTTTCACCCCCCTATCCTGGCATGCATGGTCCCTCTCACCCCCCTTTCGTGGTATGCATGGTACCCCTCACTCCCCTTTCCTGGTATGCATGGTCCCCCTCACCCCTAGGAAAACTGCACACATACAAAAAAAAAACATTTATACTCACCCATCTTTCCTGTGGTCCAACGCTGTCCCATTCTGCCGGAGGCTGGGCGAGGAGTGTGGCACTGGCACCGGAGTACGCGCATGCCCACACCACGCTGTCCGGTGCCATTTTCCTGAAGACACATTGCATGTGTTTTCAGGAAAATGGCACCGTATAGCGCTATGCACATGCGCGTACTCCAGCGTCAGTGCCACACTCCTCCCCCAGCCTCCTGCCCCGGTCACCGTAAGAAGAGAAGCGCCACGGCAATGCTCCTCCCGTTGAGGTAAGTATGAAAGTATGGCGCTGGAGATCGCGATCTCCGGTGCAAAACCCATTATCATACAGTACCTGTCTGTCTGTTTGTCATGGAAATCCTACAGCACTGCTTGGCCTTGGCCGGCCGGGCTCAGCCAATCAGCAACACGGGATTTCGGTTACAGACAGACATGATAAGACGATTATATATTCATTCCAAATAAAGGCAGCACTCTATAGTAACTTTTTTCAAGTGGTAGGTGAGTTTTATTCAGCCCACATATCATGGAAAGGCTCACTTGAGCCGAAACGTTGCCTTGATATGTGGGCTGAATAAAACTCACCTACCACTTGAAAAAAGTTACTATGGAGTGCTGCCTTTATTTGGAATGAATATTGAGATTGTGGCTGAGAATGGGACTTTCTGCCAGGGGCCGTACACCCAAAGCTAAGTACTGTGCTGTTTCCTTTTTTATATATATATAAAATTTATGAATAAAAAGAAAAAAATTTTTAACAGCATCCTGGATTGCTCACGTTGTTGCTGGACTTTGCTTTGTCGTTGTTCATATATATATATATATATATATATATATATGAACCTCCCGTTGAGGTAAGTATGAAAGTATGGCGCTGGAGATCGCGATATATATATATATATGAACAACGACAAAGCAAAGTCCAGCAACAACGTGAGCAATCCAGGATGCTGTTAAAATTTTTTTTCTTTTTATTCATAAATCCATTAAAATGCAATGGTCCAAGCAGTTCAAAACAGCAATAACGCAGGAAAGTCGTGCAGATAGGACTACGCGTTTCAGCGGTAGAACCCGCCTTCTTCACGGTCCAAAAATTTTTTAACAGCATCCTGGATTGCTCACGTTATTGCTGGACTTTGCTTTGTCGTTGTTCACATTTGTATGGATGGACTCCTACATCCAGATCCGGGCACAACGGAGTTAACCAGGTCAGCTGAGGTTCCAGGTGGTTCACAGGAGTGAGCTGGTCTACATTGTTGGATATATATATATATATTGTGAGGTAGCGCTGTTATTCAGATAGGGGACACTCGCTTGCCAGCCAATAAATCACATCCAGCATGGGTTTTCCATAAAGCAATAACAGTCCATGCAGTTTATTCAGGCATCATAAACCACAGCAGCAACATAAAGTTCGTATAAACGGCATAGCGTCCATGACAGAGCTTCACTCTATTAGCAATGTCCAATACGCAATTCAGCCTCACAATTGTATCCCCTGTCAGGGTTTTACTTCATGGCTGCTTCTACATGCTGCAGACATTCATTCCCTCTCCCTGGGAACTCTCACGCACTTGCAGCCATTAAACACAGCGTCCACACGTGCTGTCAGGAAGATAGACATCTCTTTGCACGAGACCTTCCATATGGACCAATCGGGTCCCTGCATTCACTCATGTGACCAGACCTCCGGTACCTTATATGGTCCATAACCACACCCACAGGTGATCACATGGCTATGACCTCACTAAAGGTCCTATTACACACAGCCACACACAGGTTTCCCTGACACATTGTAACAGAAACATCAGCAATACCTCTGCTGATCAATACTCGGGCCTGCATCCCAAGGCCACCTACCTTGAGATACATAATGGTCATTCAGTATCCTACACCTATCAGGACACTGGAAATGCTTATACTCTCATCCTGGGACATCCACACAGCGCCCGCTAGCGGACACAGTGGTCACTACACCACAATATATATATAGCAAGGAACCAAACACAAGCATACTAATTAATGACATTAGGAAAATAACAGCTGGACACATGTAGCATGAATCTCTCATTTCGAAGCATGTCAAAATTACATAAATTAGAATTTCAAGTTACCGCATAATTTTAACATATGTCTTTCAGTTTAATAAATGTTGAAAAGGTCATTCCTATAGTTCATGCCATGTGGATGTTTGGGCGTCCAAGGTCAAAATCCAAAAGGCTTCTTGCAGCGCTAATTGTTTCTTTCAGTCACCACCCCTTAGTGACTGATTAACCCCTTCATTGATGAAAAATTTGATAAATCGGCTTTATGCACAGAGATGAAATGTTTAGTGGCTCCAGAATAACTTGAATTATTACAGTTTACATTGGCTATTTGTTCCGAGATTATTTTCTGAATTTTCCTTGAGGCATAACCTATGTAACGAATGTTGCATGCCTGGCATTCTATGCAATATACGGTATAACATCATATGAATCACAGTTAATAAATGATTTTATTTTATAAGTGGTGTTGTGGCTAGAAGAAAAGGCCGTTTTCTTATTGTCTGCAAATTTGCAAACATTACATCTGTTGCCAGTACATTTGTAAAAACCTTTTAGCGATATCCACGATGTACAGCCTCTCCTGGCCATTACTCTGCATCCATTTTGAAGGATTGTGCATAACTATGTATCCTGGTTAACTACAGAGAAATATTTGAGTATTATCTGCCTAGTTTTATTATACTGGCTGCTATAAGCAGTAGAAAAAGTGACTTGTGCATTGGGAATGGCATTTGAGTTTGTGTAATCAGAATATAGCAAATCAGCATGTGGGATTTTGTAAACATTCTTGAGTGTGTGTTTTATGCTATCTTCAGCATAAAGAAAAGCAAGGAGTCCTGGAAATGATGATATGACCCCACAGAGCCTTAGGGCCCCGACTCACATAGCGAGATCGCTAGCGAGATCACAGAAGCGTCACCGATTTTGTGACCGCCAGCGATCTCGCTACATGTGACACATAGTGGCGACCGGCTCCCCCCACTGGATATCGCTGATCATGCTCGAATGTCCTGGGCCATTTTTTCATCATTGAGCGACCTCTTTGGCAACGCAGAACTCAGGGACACAGGCGGGAGTCGTCAGAATCGCTGCTGTGTGACAAGGTACCAACGACCGCCAAGGTCATTATACGGATCGCCATCAGATTGCTGCGTCGCTGAAAAGATCTGCCTGTTTGGCAGCTTACTAGCGACCATGTAGCGATGCACCAGTGATCCTTACTAGGTCGTATCGTTGTCGGGATCGCTGGTGCTTCACTATGTGAAACGGTACCCTTAAACTCAACATCATCAAGTCTGAGGTAGCACAAACAGATAAAAAGATTTGTACAAGCCTAAATCCGCAGAAGATGTGTGGTAAGATCTCCAAGATATTTGGAAAACCCTCCCAGCCAAGTTTCTTCAAATACTATGTGAAAGTGTACCTAGCAGAATTGATACTTTGATACTATTGTGTAGGCAAAAGATAGTCACATCAAATATTGATTTAATTTACATTTCTCTCTTGTTCATTCACTTTGCAATTTATTAATTGATAAAAAAAATAACACTTCCAAATTGTAAAGTATTCTTACTTTGCAGCATTTTTTACACACCCACTTCACTTTTTTTTGCACAGTATTGCACACATAATGTACACAATAGCTTAGAAAAAAAAAACTTATAGTCAGAACATATCACTTGTTAGTATTAAAAGATGAGCTAAGAATCATTGGATATACAAACCTAGTGAAAGTCGAACAGCTACTGATGCATGCAATTGAGCAAACTATAGCACTCTCTCCCTGACTATTAATGGGTGGACATTGTTGGCCTTGAGTTTGGTTTTTGCAAAATTCAGCTCTAATGAGTTGACGTAAAAACTAAAGTACATAAAGGATAGTACTGAATCTGGAATTTGCTTATTATCTAATGAATATATAAAATTGACTTATTTGAAATGTAAATGTACAGTATTTCTCTTGTTGTATTCCCTTTCTGAATGTAGGACTGTCCTTGATATTCACATTCATTTGCTCATGCACATAAAAATGAACCCGCTTACTTGTTTCTTTTATTAAAACTATAGTCAGCCTTGAGTTTGTACTTTCCTATGTCATTTATGAAGAATTTAATTAATATTTTTTTAGTCTTCAATAAAGCCAAGAATCAAAACTAAACCTTTTATATCTTAGAGTTGCTTTTTTTATTGCAGTGCAGATTACAATGACCATATTTCTATTAGAACATTATTTTACTAGTTTCATATTACTTGTAAGTAACTTTTCACTTTTTTTTCTTATAGTGAAGAAAAGAGACACAAAATATCTAAGTTTTACAGTTTATAATTTGTTGCTGCATATGATGATCCTGATTCCTGAAGCAATGAGTGAATTTGTCCAGCATAAACGATATAATTAATGAAAAAGCAAACCATGAGGAGCCAATGCTTTACCACATATTTTTTATAGTCATTGTAGATTTATATTTACAGCATTTTGAAATATAGAAACGTGATAAAGGGGGTACATTGGACCATACTGGTTCAAAAAGCAGGCCTGGCACACAAATTTTGCTCCACTTGGTTATGCCCCTCACCATTACCTTAAAGTGGTTGTCTCAAATTCAGATGTTTTTCCCTCTTCTGTGGGGTAGCAGAATGCTTTCTGATCAATGGGGGTCGGACCACTGGGACCCTCACTGATCCAGACATTCTTTGCTCTCGGAATTGGTTTGGGTCTCTGCAATCAGGCTTTCAGCAATTGCGAAGTTATCCCCTAGTTCATTAATAGCTCCACACTTTACACTTTATTGTACTGTATACATCACATAGTCACACTAAAACTGCTATATAAGTCACATAAAATACATTGAAACTGCTGTAATATATCACATAGGATACACTGAGACTGTTGTATTCATCAGATACAGTGGGGAAAATAACTATTTGATACACTGCCGATTTTGCAAGTTTGCCCACCTACAAAGAATGGACTGACCTGGTCAATGACCTGAAGAAAGCTGGGACCACAGTCTCAAACATTACCTTTAGTAACACATTATGCCATCTTGGATTAAAATCCTGCATGGCAAGCAAAGTTCCCCTGCTCATGCCAGCACATGTCCAGGACAGTTTGAAGTTTTACAATGACCATCTGGATGATCCAGAGCAGGCATGGGAGAAGGTTGTGTGGTCAGATGAGACCAAAATAGAAGTTTTTGGTATCAACTCTACTCGCAGTGTTTAGGGGATGAAGAAGAATGAGTACAACCCCAAAAACACCATCCCAACCATGAAGCATGGTAAGGGAAACATCATATTTTGTCAGTGTTTTTATACAAAGGGGACAGGATGTCTGCACGTTATTGAAGAGAAGGTGGATAGGGTCATGTATAGCGAGATTTTGGCCATAAACGTTTTCCGCCAGTAAAAGCATTGAAGATGGGTCATGGCTGGGTCTTCCAGCATGGCAATGACCCAAAACATACAGCTAGCACAAGTAAGGAGTGGCTTTGTAAGAAGCATTTCAAGGTCCTGGAGTGGCCTAGCCAGTTTTCAGACTTGGACCCAATAGAGCTGAAATTCAATCTTGCCCAGCAACAGCCTGAAACCTGAAAATCTGTGGAAGATCTGTATGGAAGAGTGGGTAAATATCCAAATATCCATGCTGCAGTGTGTGAAAACTTGGTCAATAACTATAGAGAACGTCTGATCTTTGTAATTGCAAATAAAGGCTTCTGTAATAAATATTAAGTTCTGTTTTTCTATTGTATTACATTTCATGCAATTCACATCAAAACAGCCACTTTTTTCTTAAACCCCCATCCAATTACTCCTGTCTTTTGCATTTTACCAAAAATACACAAGAGTCCACACAAACCACCTGGCAGTCTTATTGTAGCCTCTACAGACTCTATTTTATCTCCTGTTTCAATTCTACTGGAGAAAATCCTCATGCCTTTAATCAAACATGCTAAATCCTCTCTCTTTTATACAGGACATTTTTTGAACATTATCCAACATCAAAAAATTGTTCCACTTAACAGTTTGCTTGTAACACTCGATGTCACAAGTTTATATGTATCCATAGAACATACTGATGGCATCCCAGTAGTAGTATAGTCTCCTTCAAACTATAGACTTTTCAACCAATATGCAACACTTTTGCTTAGACTTATTACCCATGAGATTTTATTTATCTTCTGGGACACCTATTACATACAGACATGTGGCACAGCTATGGGCTCAAATGTAGTGCCTCATTGTTGTAATATCGATATGAACCACTTTGAATGCTGCTAAGGGAATAAGGGAAAAAAAGATGGACTAAATGCAAGTAAATAAAACAAAAAAATTAGTATGGGTAAAAGCATGGTATACCTGTAATGAGGCAATGGAATGGATGGGAGGATAAGCATCAATGTAAAGTTAAACTAACCAGCACAAGGAAGTGATACAGCTGTGGAGATTGCAGCAAATGGGATAGGTGCACGGACTCTTTACAGCGTCATACTACATGCTGTGGTGAGAACGAAGCAAGTGGGGTTAAAAGGCATAGAGGAGTAGTAGCTGAGGAGACATCAGATGACTTACCTCACTGCAAGTCAGGAGAATGCGTGTGAGTGGTGGGAAAATCAGAAGTGACCTGCGGGCATAGAAACAGCTGCTAAGTATGCGTCTATTGTGGCCCTCTGGGAGCAGAGAAAAAGTGTAGTAGAGGTTGTCATAGGGATGCTGTGTAGATGCAAAGGGTAAAGTGTCTTGGCACAGGAAGTGAACAGATGAGGGCAATGTGTCACGAGGGTGTCACATCCCCCTAGAATACCTGGAGTTAGAAGGTCATGTTGGATATTTAATAGCAATCCTCTTTAGAGAAATTGTGATTCATGTAATATTTTAAATGGATTTCCTTTCTTTTAATGCTGAGAGGGTTAAGGACTCTTTCCAATACTAACTGAGACCATACAACCTGGTTGTTGTCAGCTGCAACTACTTATCATTTACTCCCTCTATATACAGGTGCATCTCACAAAATTAGAATATCAACAAAAAGTTAATTTCTTTCAGCTTAATACAAAAAGTGAAATGCCTATATTATATAGAGTTATTACAAACAGAGTGATCTATTTCAAATGTTTATTTCTGTTAATGTTGATGATTATGGCTTTCAGCCAATGAAAACCCGAACGTCATTATCTCAGTAAATTAGAATACTTTATAACACCAGCTGGAAAAAATGATTTTAAAATCCGAAATGCTGGCCTACTGAAATCCATATTGAGTAAATGCACTCAGTACTTAGTCGAGTTTTCTTTGGGATCAATTACTGCATCAATGCGGCATGGCATGGAGGCGATCAGTCTATGGCACTGCTGAGGTGTTATGGAAGCCCAGGTTGCTTTGATAGCAGGAGACCTCTGCTTGTCATGCAAATGAACTGGTGACCTGAGATCACGTGACGGGGGTCACCGGTTGCTTGGTTTCCAGTTTAATGGCTGGAAGTGTGAGTTAATGCAGCTGTCAGCATTTGACAGCGGCATTTAATTAGTTAATAGCCGCGGGTTGATCGCGATTCCATCCGCGGCTATTCCGGGCACATGTCAGCTGGACTCAGTGCTGGAGCCCACATCAAAGGGAGGAAGTCCAACGTTGGTGTACTATTACGCCTGACGTCGTAAAGGGGTTAATCTGCTGTGTATGCACCACATTGGATACACTGAAACTGAGGTATACCTCCCATATGATACACTGAGACTTCTGAATTTATCACATACAATATACTGATATGGCTGTATATATCCCATAGAATACACTGCAACTCTGCAGAATACATTACATAGTATACATTGAGACTGCTGTATATAGTGTAAATTACATAGGAGACGCTGCAACTGCTGTTTACATCACATAAGATGCACTGAGACTGCTGTTTATACTTCACCTAGGATACTCTGAGACTGCTATCTACATCACATACCATGCACTAAGACTCTGCTGTAAATATTACACAGAATCACTTAGCAAAAACAGGGATAGCTTTATATACAGTGGGTACGGTAAATATTCAGACCCGTTTAAATTTTTCACTCTTAGTTTCATTGCAGCCATTTGGTAAATTTCAAAAGGTTCATTTTTTTTTTCTCATTAGTGTACACTCTGCACCCCATCTTGACCGAAAAAAAACAGAAATGTAGAAATGTTTGCAAATTTATAAAAAAAGAAAAACTGAAATATCACACGTTCAGAAGAATTCAGACCCTTTGCTCAGTATTGTATAGAAGCACCCTTTTGAGCTAATAAAGCCATGAGTCTTCTTGGGAATGATGCAACAAGTTTTTCACATCTGTATTTGGGGATCCTCTGCCATTCTTCCTTGCAGATTCTCTCCAGTTCAATCTGGTTGGATGGTGAACTTTGGTGAACAGCCATTTTCAGGTATCTCCAGAGATGCTCAATTGGGTTTATGTCAGGGCTCTGCCTGGGCCAGTCAAGAATGATCACAGAAATGTTCAGAAGCCACTCCTTTGTTATTTTAGCTGTGTGTTTAAGGTCATTGTCTTGTTGGAAGGCGAATCTTCAGCCAAGTCTGAGGCCCAGAGCACTTTGGAAGAGGTTTTCATCCAGGATATCTCTGTACTTGGCTGCATTCATGTTTCCTTCAATATCAACCAGTCATCATGTCCCTTCAGATGAAAAATGCCCCCATAACATGATGCTGCCATCACCATGTTTCACTGTTGGAATTGCATTGGGAAGGTGATGAGTAGAGTTGAGCGACTTTTGTTTTTTAGGGTCGCGTTTCGTTTCGTGAAACCCGACTTTTCCAAAAGTCGGGTCGAGCAAGATCGTCCGATTATAGGGAAAAGTCGGGGTCGTCCCGAAACACGAAACCCAATGTAAGTCAATGGGGAATAAAAGTCGGCAGTGAGAGGAGGACAGGAAACACACCTACAGTGCCTATTTGAATGCCAAAAGCATCAATTCTTCTTACTTAAGCTTGTCAACCTTAATTAACTTCATAATACAAGTTACGCACTGAAAAATGGGGGTTATTTGGCTAAAGTTGTGGGGGGGGAGGGCTGGCTGCAGGTTTTCGTGTGCCCTGGGCGAAAGAGCGCCCCTTTAACACATACCACAACTCATCATGCTCCGATACGGCAGATAAATAGCGGTATAGTACAATGAAAAATACCTCACTTTTTACATCTCATGACGAGGCCCATCTATTTCTCCATACAGAATCATTGGTCCCATATAATGTTTGAAACAGTATATGATGAGCTCCACATAATGCTACAGTATATGTTGGTCCCCATGGATGAAGCTCCACTGTCTTATGGGCCCAAATAATGCTCCAAACATAATGGGCCCCATTTCTAATGCTCTAGTGTATAATGGGCCCTGTAAATGCTGCTCCAGTGTCTGATGTCCACCTTTGGAATGTTCCAGTGTATGGTGGGCCCCATCTATCATTCTCCAGAGTATAGTGCTCCCCAAAAATTGCTGTCCCAACATTGAAAACAATCAAATAAGTCTCCTCGCTAGGGAATCCCTGTACTTGTCTGGACAGGTGCTGTAGCTTGCTTAACAGCTCGCCAGCCGTTCTCACGCCCAGTATGGATTGCACGTGATTGCACAAAGGTTAGAAAGGGTACCGTATCCCTGGATAACATGTATGGATAGCGTACACATTCAAAATATATGTCTCAGGAGGCAGGCTCAGATGGTGTCAGGCCCAGTATGGATTGCACGTGATTGCACAAAGGTTAGAAAGGGTACCGTATCCCCGGATAACATGTATGGATAGCGTACACATTCAAAATATATGTCTCAGGAGGCAGGCTCAGACGGTGTTAGGCCCAGTATGGATTGCACGTGATTGCACAAAGGTTAGAAAGGGTACCGTATCCCCGGATAACATGTATGGATAGCATACACATTCAAAATATATGTCTCAGGAGGCAGGCTCAGATGGTGTCAGGCCCAGAATGGATTGCACGTGATTGCACAAAGGTTAGAAAGGGTACCGTATCCCCGGATAACATGTATGGATAGCGTACACATTCAAAATATATGTCTCAGGAGGCAGGCTCAGACGGTGTTAGGCCCAGTATGGATTGCACGTGATTGCACAAAGGTTAGAAAGGGTACCGTATCCCCGGATAACATGTATGGATAGCGTACACATTCAAAATATATGTCTCAGGAGGCAGGCTCAGACGGTGTCAGGCCCAGTATGGATTGCACGTGATTGCACAAAGGTTAGAAAGGGTACCGTATCCCTGGATAACATGTATGGATAGCGTACACATTCAAAATATATGTCTCAGGAGGCAGGCTCAGACGGTGTCAGGCACAGTATGGATTGCACGTGATTGCACAAAGGTTAGAAAGGGTACCGTTTCCCTGGATAACATGTATGGATAGCGTACACATTCAAAATATATGTCTCAGGAGGCAGGCTCAGACGGTGTCAGGCCCAGTATGGATTGCACGTGATTGCACAAAGGTTAGAAAGGGTACCGTATCCCTGGATAACATGTATGGATAGCGTACACATTCAAAATATATGTCTCAGGAGGCAGGCTCAGACGGTGTCAGGCACAGTATGGATTGCACGTGATTGCACAAAGGTTAGAAAGGGTACCGTATCCCTGGATAACATGTATGGATATTGTACACATTCAAAATATATGTCTCAGGAGGCAGGCTCAGACGGTGTCAGGCACAGTATGGATTTGACGGCCCAGATTACACAGCGGAGGAGCAGGGAGAGGTAAAGATTGCAAATGCTGGGGCCCTGCCCAAGCAAGGGGGGCCCACTCGTGGGCGTCGGTACTGGCACTGGGCCCCTCATAGTACGGCGGTGTGTCTGACGGCGGGTGTGCACCACCACCGTCAGAGACACTTGATTGCACTATGAGGGACCCTGTGCCAGTGCCCGCGCCCAAGAGTCGGCCTACCCACCTGTCCAGGGCAACGGCACTCGCACGGTGTCGTGCGGTAGGTGGTGACCCCGGCCATGGGGGGGGAGGCAGCACAGTTAGGGAGTTTTAGAAAGTGGCATATGTTGATGTTGGACATTCAGCTGATGCAAAAGGCGAAATAGGTGAAGTACCAGGAAGAGGTGGACCAAAGCAAGCCATTTTTCTGTCACCCTATGTGTCATCAGGGGAAGGTGGGACAAAATCCTTGGAAACCCATGCGTGGTTCATTTTAATGAAGGTTAGATCATCCACATTTTGGGTTGACAGACGGGTCCTTTTTTCTGTCAGGATTGATCCAGCTGCACTGAAGACTCTTTCCGATAGCACACTTGCAGCTGGGCAAGCGAGCTCCTGTAAGGCATATTGGGCCAATTCAGGCCAGGTGTCCAGTTTAGCGGCCCAATAGTCAAAGGGGAATGACCTGTGTGGGAGAACATCGATATGGGAGGAAAAGTAGTTTGTAACCATAGTTGACAACTGCTGTCTCCTGTCACTTTCCATCGATGCAGTATTACCAGTTGTGTGAGCGGTATTTGAAAAATCAGTCCACAACATTGTCATGAAACCCCTGTCTCCAACGCCACTTCTGCTGTGTGCACCACGAACACCTCTGCCAAGCTGCCCCCGGCCCGTACGGCTCGTGTGAGAACCATCACCGCTGCTGTGTGCTGGGAATGCCTCAAGCAACCGATTTACCAGAGTTGCTTGTTTATTAGCCAATATTAGGCCAAGGTTCTCCTGTGGCATGATGTTTTGTAATTTGCCTTTATAGCGTGGATCCAGGATGCTGGCCAACCAGTAGTCGTCATCGTTCATCATTTTGGCAATGCGGGGGTCCCTTTTTAGGATCCGCAAGGCATAATCTGACATGTGGGCCAATGTTCCCGGTGTCAATGATGCACTGCGAGTGCTGGTTGGAGGGGCACTTTCTGGCAAATCCACATCCCTCCAGTCACGCACAAACCCTGTACCAGACCTTGCCACGCCAACATTTTCACTTGCCCCACGAGATGCATCCTCCTCCCCTAAGTAATCATCCCCATCATCCTCCTCCTCCTCCTCTTCTTCCTCCACCTCGTCCAGGAGAGGTCCCTGAGCAGACAATGGCTGAATGTCATCAAGGATTCCCTCCTCCTCTTCCTCCTCATCAACATTGGCTGCAGACGCCTTCTCCTTAAGGTGCGTCAAAGTTTGCATGAGCAGACGCATAAGTGGGATGCTCATGCTTAGGATGGCGTCGTCTGCGCTTACCAGCCGTGTGCATTCCTCAAAACACTGAAGGACTTTACAAAGGTCTTTCAGCTTCGACCACTGCACGCCTGTCAACTCCATGTCTGCTCTCAAAGTGCCTGGCCGTGTATCCTCCCACAAATGCATTATGGCCTGCCTCTGCTCGCACAGCCGCTCCACCATGTGCAGGGTGGAGTTCCACCTTGTTGCAATGTCGATAATGAGGCGGTGGTTGGGAAGGTGGAGCAATCGCTGCAGCTTCTGCATACGAACGGAGTGTACAGGCGACCGGCGGATGTGCGCGCACAGTCTTCGCACCTTCTGGAGCAGGGCTGTTAACTCCGGATAATTTTTGAGGAAGCACTGCACCACCAGGTTCAAGGTGTGAGCCAAGCAAGGTATGTGGCTGAGTTTTGAAAGGGCTATGGCTGCCACAAAATTACGGCCGTTATCACTAACTACCTTGCCTGCCTCAAGATGTACACTGCCCAGCCATGACTCAGTTTGTCGCTTCAAGTACTCGGCCAGCACCTCGGCGGTGTGTCTGTCGCCCAAACACATCATCTGCAACACAGCCTGCTGACACTTTCCACTAGCTGCTCGATAGGGGGACACATCGTGTGCAACAGTGGCAGCTGCAGATGGAGTGCTCGTATGACTGCGCTCTGTGGACGAGCTTTCGCTTCTGATGGAGGAGGAGGAGGAGGAGGAGGAGGGTCGAACGCCTACAGCCAACTGATTCCTATACCGTGGGCTAGGCAGCACCGTCCCACCACCGCTGTCCCCTGTGGACCCTGCATCCACCACATTAACCCAGTGCGCAGTGATGGACACGTAATGGCCCTGGCCATGCCGACTGGACCATGCATCAGTTGTGAGGTGCACCTTTCCGCTCACTGACTGCTTGAGTGCATGGATAATGCGGTCTTTCACATGATGGTGGAGGGCTGGGATGGCTTTGCGAGAGAAGAAGTGGCGACTGGGTAGGTCATAGCGTGGTACTGCATAGGCCATGAGTTCGCGGAAAGCTGTGCTTTCCACCAACCGAAAGGGCATCATCTCAAACGAGATTAGTTTGGCAATGTGGGCGTTCAAACCCAGTGTACGCGGATGAGAGACTGAGTACTTTCTTGACCTACTCATAGTGTCTGGGAGGGTGAGCTGGACTTGAGAGCTGCATATGGTGGAAGTAGCGGTGGACAGGGCGGACTGAGAGAGGGTTGATGATGGTGATGGAGTTGGTGTTCTTTCTGATGGCCTAGAATCAGTCTTTCGTTGATATAACAGTGGGATTCCCTGACTGCTGTGGTCTTGCAACGACACCTCAACATTTGCTGCTGTGCTAACCGGTGGGCTTACAGTGGGGGAAACAATGTAGCATTGCTGACTACCTTCGTTGTGATCAGTTGCACATGTGGCACTTGAGGTTTGGTGTTGTGTCCACGCTTGCAAGTGCATGCTGGTTAAATGTCTAAGCATGCAACTGGTATTCAAATTTTTCAGATTTTTCCCTCGGCTAAAGGTCTTTGCGCACTTCTTACAGATAACCTTGTTCTGATCATGAGGATTTTGTTCAAAAGAGTGCCACACTGCACTCTTCCTACTTTGGCAGACATTTTGCGGCCTAGCACGCTGTGATCTTTTGACCCTCTGGACAAGCTGTCCAGCAACTCTTTTGATGTTTGGAACCTGTCTTTGGAGTGCTCCGGGCCTGCCAGATAACAGCTGTTGCGATGTCGATGTCTGCTGTGGATGCTCCTCATCTGAGCTATTGGAAGCAGCACCCTCTTCCCCCAATGGATGCCAATCTGGGTCAACAACTGGGTCATCCATCACCTCCTCTTCTATGTCATGTGCACCTTTCTCTGTGTCACCGTGTATGGTGGTATAGTGTGCGGGAAGGGGCACCTGAGTCACATCAGGGTCAAAATCTGGCTCTGTACACTGCGAGGACAATGTAGTGCTCTGAGTGAATGTACCAGCAGAATCATCCATCAGCGGCTGTGCATGAGTGCACTCCATGTCATATTCATCTTGGCCTGGGTAATTCACCATTTCACTTGATAATCCAGGCATGGTATGTGAAAACAGCTCCATGGAGTAATCAGTAGTATGGCCTGCATCATCCTTCAATCTTGGTTGGGGTGAAGGACACAAGGAAAGGTGTGGTTCATGAACATGAGCCTCCAATGACGACTCAGTGCTTTTACTTTTTACAACTGAAGAAGAGGAGGCGATAGAGCTGGAGGCTGAGTCAGCAATGTAAGACAAAACTTTTTCCTGATGCTCTGGCTTTAAAAGCGGTTTGCCAACTCCTAGAAAACTAAGCGTTTGAGGCCTTATGTAGCCAGACGATGACGCAGGGTCAGCACCTCCTGCATTCGGTCCTATTTTGCTCTTGCCACTACCATCAGATCCACCACCAACACCATCATTACCATCTGCCAACCCCCGCCCAATTCCACGGCCTCTTCCACCAGCCTTCCTCATTTTTGGTAGAAATGTAGACAAAATCCAACAAACTATATAGTAATGTAAAACAAGGTACAAGGTGTCTATAGGACAGGGGAGATTTAGAATTTCTGCACACACTTGTGGACAGTGGACACTTTTGGATTGTGTGAGGCCCACTGATATCTGAGCGCTATGTGACACGCTCGATGGCACAGCTGCCTGTGACCAAAGTGACGAGAGGATAATGAAGATTTTGAATCTCTGCGCACACTTTTGGACACTGGACACTTGTGGATTGTGTGAGGCCCACTGATATCTGAGCGCTATGTGACACGCTCGATGGCAGAGCTGCCTGTGACCAAAGTGTCGAGAGGATAATGGAGATTTTGAATCTCTGCGCACACTTTTGGACACTGGACACTTGTGGATTGTGTGAGGCCCACTGATATCTGAGCGCTATGTGACACGCTCGATGGCACAGCTGCCTGTGACCAAAGTGACGAGAGGATAATGGAGATTTTGAATCTCTGCGCACACTTTTGGACACTGGACACTTGTGGATTGTGTGAGGCCCACTGATATCTGAGTGCTATGTGACACGCTCGATGGCACAGCTGCCTGTGACCAAAGTGACGAGAGGATAATGGAGATTTTGAATCTCTGCGCACACTTTTGGACACTGGACACTTGTGGATTGTGTGAGGCCCACTGATATCTGAGCGCTATGTGACACGCTCGATGGCACAGCTGCCTGTGACCAAAGTGACGAGAGGATAATGGAGATTTTGAATCTCTGCGCACACTTTTGGACACTGGACACTTGTGGATTGTGTGAGGCCCACTGATATCTGAGCGCTATGTGACACGCTCGATGGCACAGCTGCCTGTGACCAAAGTGACGAGAGGATAATGGAGATTTTGAATCTCTGCGCACACTTTTGGACACTGGACACTTGTGGATTGTGTGAGGCCCACTGATATCTGAGCGCTATGTGACACGCTCGATGGCACAGCTGTCTGTGACCAAAGTGACGAGAGGATAATGGAGATTTTGAATCTCTGCGCACACTTTTGGACACTGGACACTTGTGGATTGTGTGAGGCCCACTGATATCTGAGCGCTATGTGACACGCTCGATGGCACAGCTGCCTGTGACCAAAGTGACGAGAGGATAATGGAGATTTTGAATCTCTGCGCACACTTTTGGACACTGGACACTTGTGGATTGTGTGAGGCCCACTGATATCTGAGCGCTATGTGACACGCTCGATGGCACAGCTGCCTGTGACCAAAGTGACGAGAGGATAATGGAGATTTTGAATCTCTGCGCACACTTTTGGACACTGGACACTTGTGGATTGTGTGAGGCCCATTGATATCTGAGCGCTATGTGACACGCTCGATGGCACAGCTGCCTGTGACCAAAGTGACGAGAGGATAATGGAGATTTTGAATCTCTGCGCACACTTTTGGACACTGGACACTTGTGGATTGTGTGAGGCCCACTGATATCTGAGCGCTATGTGACACGCTCGATGGCACAGCTGCCTGTGACCAAAGTGACGAGAGGATAATGGAGATTTTGAATCTCTGCGCACACTTTTGGACACTGGACACTTGTGGATTGTGTGAGGCCCACTGATATCTGAGCGCTATGTGACACGCTCGATGGCAGAGCTGCCTGTGACCAAAGTGACGAGAGGATAATGGAGATTTTGAATCTCTGCGCACACTTTTGGACACTGGACACTTGTGGATTGTGTGAGGCCCACTGATATCTGAGCGCTATGTGACACGCTCGATGGCACAGCTGCCTGTGACCAAAGTGACGAGAGGATAATGGAGATTTTGAATCTCTGCGCACACTTTTGGACACTGGACACTTGTGGATTGTGTGAGGCCCACTGATATCTGAGCGCTATGTGACACGCTCGATGGCACAGCTGTCTGTGACCAAAGTGACGAGAGGATAATGGAGATTTTGAATCTCTGCGCACACTTTTGGACCCTGGACACTTGTGGATTGTGTGAGGCCCACTGATATCTGAGCGCTATGTGACACGCTCGATGGCACAGCTGCCTGTGACCAAAGTGACGAGAGGATAATGGAGATTTTGAATCTCTGCGCACACTTTTGGACACTGGACACTAGTGGATTGTGTGAGGCCCACTGATATCTGAGCGCTATGTGACACGCTCGATGGCACAGCTGCCTGTGACCAAAGTGACGAGAGGATAATGGAGATTTTGAATCTCTGCGCACACTTTTGGACACTGGACACTTGTGGATTGTGTGAGGCCCATTGATATCTGAGCGCTATGTGACACGCTCGATGGCACAGCTGCCTGTGACCAAAGTGACGAGAGGATAATGGAGATTTTGAATCTCTGCGCACACTTTTGGACACTGGACACTTGTGGATTGTGTGAGGCCCACTGATATCTGAGCGCTATGTGACACGCTCGATGGCACAGCTGCCTGTGACCAAAGTGACGAGAGGATAATGGAGATTTTGAATCTCTGCGCACACTTTTGGACACTGGACACTTGTGGATTGTGTGAGGCCCACTGATATCTGAGCGCTATGTGACACGCTCGATGGCACAGCTGCCTGTGACCAAAGTGACGAGAGGATAATGGAGATTTTGAATCTCTGCGCACACTTTTGGACACTGGATACTAGTGGATTGTGTGAGGCCCACTGATATCTGAGCGCTATGTGACACGCTCGATGGCACAGCTGCCTGTGACCAAAGTGACGAGAGGATAATGGAGATTTTGAATCTCTGCGCACACTTTTGGACACTGGACACTTGTGGATTGTGTGAGGCCCATTGATATCTGAGCGCTATGTGACACGCTCGATGGCACAGCTGCCTGTGACCAAAGTGACGAGAGGATAATGGAGATTTTGAATCTCTGCGCACACTTTTGGACACTGGACACTTGTGGATTGTGTGAGGCCCACTGATATCTGAGCGCTATGTGACACGCTCGATGGCACAGCTGCCTGTGACCAAAGTGACGAGAGGATAATGGAGATTTTGAATCTCTGCGCACACTTTTGGACACTGGACACTTGTGGATTGTGTGAGGCCCACTGATATCTGAGCGCTATGTGACACGCTCGATGGCACAGCTGCCTGTGACCAAAGTGACGAGAGGATAATGGAGATTTTGAATCTCTGCGCACACTTTTGGACACTGGACACTTGTGGATTGTGTGAGGCCCACTGATATCTGAGCGCTATGTGACACGCTCGATGGCACAGCTGCCTGTGACCAAAGTGACGAGAGGATAATGGAGATTTTGAATCTCTGCGCACACTTTTGGACACTGGACACTTGTGGATTGTGTGAGGCCCACTGATATCTGAGCGCTATGTGACACGCTCGATTGCACAGCTGCCTGTGACCAAAGTGACGAGAGGATAATGGAGATTTTGAATCTCTGCGCACACTTTTGGACACTGGACACTTGTGGATTGTGTGAGGCCCACTGATATCTGAGCGCTATGTGACACGCTCGATGGCACAGCTGTCTGTGACCAAAGTGACGAGAGGATAATGGAGATTTTGAATCTCTGCGCACATTTTGGACACTGGACACTTGTGGATTGTGTGAGGCCCACTGATATCTGAGCGCTATGTGACACGCTCGATGGCACAGCTGCCTGTGACCAAAGTGACGAGAGGATAATGGAGATTTTGAATCTCTGCGCACACTTTTGGACACTGGACACTTGTGGATTGTGTGAGGCCCACTGATATCTGAGCGCTATGTGACACGCTCGATGGCACAGCTGCCTGTGACCAAAGTGACGAGAGGATAATGGAGATTTTGAATCTCTGCGCATACTTTTGGACACTGGACACTTGTGGATTGTGTGAGGCCCATTGATATCTGAGCGCTATGTGACACGCTCGATGGCACAGCTGCCTGTGACCAAAGTGACGAGAGGATAATGGAGATTTTGAATCTCTGCGCACACTTTTGGACACTGGACACTTGTGGATTGTGTGAGGCCCACTGATATCTGAGCGCTATGTGACACGTTCGATGGCACAGCTGCCTGTGACCAAAGTGACGAGAGGATAATGGAGATTTTGAATCTCTGCGCACACTTTTGGACACTGGACATTTGTGGATTGTGTGAGGCCCACTGATATCTGAGCGCTATGTGACACGCTCGATGGCACAGCTGCCTGTGACCAAAGTGACGAGAGGATAATGGAGATTTTGAATCTCTGCGCACACTTTTGGACACTGGACACTTGTGGATTGTGTGAGGCCCACTGATATCTGAGCGCTATGTGACACGCTCGATGGCACAGCTGCCTGTGACCAAAGTGACGAGAGGATAATGGAGATTTTGAATCTCTGCGCACACTTTTGGACACTGGACACTTGTGGATTGTGTGAGGCCCACTGATATCTGAGCGCTATGTGACACGCTCGATGGCACAGCTGCCTGTGACCAAAGTGACGAGAGGATAATGGAGATTTTGAATCTCTGCGCACACTTTTGGACACTGGACACTTGTGGATTGTGTGAGGCCCACTGATATCTGAGCGCTATGTGACACGCTCGATGGCACAGCTGCCTGTGACCAAAGTGACGAGAGGATAATGGAGATTTTGAATCTCTGCGCACACTTTTGGACACTGGACACTTGTGGATTGTGTGAGGCCCACTGATATCTGAGCGCTATGTGACACGCTCGATGGCACAGCTGCCTGTGACCAAAGTGACGAGAGGATAATGGAGATTTTGAATCTCTGTGCACACTTTTGGACACTGGACACTTGTGGATTGTGTGAGGCCCACTGATATCTGAGCGCTATGTGACACGCTCGATGGCACAGCTGCCTGTGACCAAAGTGACGAGAGGATAATGGAGATTTTGAATCTCTGCGCACACTTTTGGACACTGGACACTTGTGGATTGTGTGAGGCCCACTGATATCTGAGCGCTATGTGACACGCTTGATGGCACAGCTGCCTGTGACCAAAGTGACGAGAGGATAATGGAGATTTTGAATCTCTGTGCACACTTTTGGACACTGGACACTTGTGGATTGTGTGAGGCCCACTGATATCTGAGCGCTATGTGACAGGCTCGATGGCACAGCTGTGACAAAAGTGACTAGAGGATAAAGGAGATTGGATTGCTTTTAAAAAAGCAGTTTGCGGAGCAGTGGGTAAACAGCAATGCCAGCGTGTCAGGAAGCCTTAAAAGGCAGCCCAACAACCAACACCACTGATACACCACTATATAGCCTTCCCTTGCACTGCACACACAGTGACTTGTGTGTTGTGCAGGCCAAATTGCTAGCAGCAGAAGCAGTTTTTTTGTCTTCTTCCCTGCCTAACGCTCTCCCTACAGAATCAGCAGCAACCTCTCCCTATACTAAGATCGGCAGAAGTAAGATGGCGGTCGGCGTGCACGCCCTTTTATACCCCCTGTGACGCCCACCAAAGCAAGCCAATCACTTGCATGCCCTTCTGAAAGATGGTGGTGACCCGTGCCTAGGTCATCACGTTGCCCACAGTGTCCGTGGATCCTGATTGGCTGAAAAAGAGCGCAAAACAAACTTTTGAAACGCGACTTTGGCGCGTAAGTCGCCGACCTCGTGGCCGACCTCATCCTAGGGTCGGGTTTCGTTTCATGAAACCCGACTTTGCCAAAAGTCGGCGACTTTTGAATTTTTTCGACCCGTTTCGCTCAACTCTAGTGATGAGCAGTGCATGGTTTTCTCCACACATAACACTTAGAATTACCACCAAAAAGGTCTAACTTCATCTCATCAGACCAGAGAATCTTATTTCTCATAGTCTGGGAGTCATGTCTTTTTTCGCAAACTCTATGCGGTCTTTCATATGTCTTGCACTGAGGAGAGGCATCCTTTGGGCCACTCTGCCATAAAGGCCCTACTGGTGGAGAGATGCAGTGATAGTTGACTTTGTGAAACTTTCTCCCATCTCCCTATTGCATCTCATGAGCTCAGCCACAGTGATCCTGGGGTTCTTCTTTTAAGGTGTTGGGTTCCTGTCGCTGCACAGCAGGAATCCCGAGCCTTGCCTTCGGCAGTCTCCCATTCCTCTCTTGCCGTAGAGGAGGCTGCTCAGCAGATTTGTCGATCCCAGCGCTCTGCTCAGACTAGCATTGTGGGTTTGGTTGCTGCTGTCACTTCTGGTCCAGTTATAGCAACGCATGCTGGTCAGCAGTGAACAACTCCAGGGACTAAGTCCTCCTTTCGGTCCACTGAGCATGCCCGTGGGATGATCTCTCATTGGTGATTGGAGGTCACATGCTCAGGTCCTGATTCTTCTCTGATTGGATCATCAGGAAGGTCCCGGAAGGTCGTGGCTATAAAAGCCTCGTATTGCCATTTCTGTGTGTGGTTCCACTATTACTCCCCAGCAACATGCCCGCTGTCTTGGGGTCATACTTGACTCCAAGCTTTCCTTTGCCCCCCACATTCAATCACTGGCTTGCTCTTGTCATCTGCACCTCAAAAACATTTCTAGAATTCAACCTTTTCTTACTTTTGACTCTGCAAAAACTCTTACTGTTTCTCTTATTCATTCTCGTCTTGACTATTGTAACTCTCTTCTAATCGGTCTCCCTTTTACCAAACTCTCCCCTCTCCAATCTGTCTTGAATGCTGCAGCCAGGATCATATTCCTCCCCAATCATTACACCGATGCCTCTACCTTGTGCCAGTCATTACACTGGCTACCCATCCACTCCAGAATTCAGTATAAACTTATTACCCTCACCCACAAAGCCCTCCATGGCTCAGCACCATCCTACATCTCCTCCCTCAGTATACCACCCTACCCGCGTCCTCCATTCTGCTGATGACCTGAGGTTAGCATCTTCAATAATCAGAACCTCCCACTCCCGTATCCAAGACTTTACACGTGCTGTGCCAATTCTTTGGAATGCACTTCCCAGGTCAATGCGATTAGTCCCCAATCCCCACAATTTTAAGCATGCCCTGAAAATGCATTTATTCAGACTGGCCTATCTCCTCCACACATTAACCTAATCTATCTCTGTGTGGCACAGCCAAAATTTTTACCATAACCAGGTCCCCTGCATCATGTTCCCACATGCTTTATGCATCCATTAGCCCTCTGTGTCTGTACTGTTACACACTTAACATTATGGCTGGTCCATACAATCAGGGCAATTGTTACCACCCACCTTTCGTGTCTACCTCTTTCCTCATAGACTGTAAGCTTGCAAGCAGGTCCCTCATTCCTCTTGGTATTTGTTATAATCTATGTGATTATTGTTATGCTGTAATGTCTATTGTCTGTACAAATCCCCTCTGAAATGTAAAGTGCTGTGGAATATGTCGGCGCTATAGAAATAAAATGTATTATTATTATTATAGCCGCCCCGCCATGCACTATGATAAACATATAGTGGTGTGTGTGATGATGGATGTATGAGACAGGTGAATGACTCATTATGAAACCCCTTCCCTTTGATATGCGTGTTAGTAGGGTTTAGAGTGCATTCAGCTCACTCATCCGTTAGCGCCAGAGGGCGCCAGTCAGCACAGGCATCACAGTACTGCATATGTTGCAGCGTCCATCTGTACGGCGCTGTGCACAGATAGTGTGCTTTCCAGCACTAAGCTCAGGCTGGTTAGTGGCGACCGCAATTGCAGATGCAGTACACGCTGAGAACGGTAGGCTAATGCTTGCTGCACCCTGTGACGTTTAGCAGGGCACAGCATTCCAGGGGGAACTTTCCTTGGCTCCGCAGTAGCGGTTCCAGGTGCTAGTCGGGCACGCTTCTCGTGTATCAGAAACAGTGTCCTGTGACCTCATGCTAGCGCTCCTCTAGCCGTAGCCTGTGAGGTTTAACAGGCTTTGGCTTTGGTTTCTGCGGACTCTGTGCAGTAACAGAACCCGTTTCCTATCACACTGGGTCAGTGGTTACCCTCCGTTGTCAAGCGAGCATTTTACTACTCGCTGTCTGTTGTTGTATAGCAGCAGTATACCATCATTTCACGGTGGACCCCGGGTTGTGATCGCACCTTTTCATCATTTATATTTGGTGCGATCCACCAACCCTAACACTTCTTTACCTCTCTCACCAAGGCTCTTCTCCCACGATTGCTCAGTTTGGCTGGATGGCCAGGTCTAGGAAGACTTCTGATGATCCTAAACTTCTACCATTTAAGGATTATGGACAACACTGTGCTCTTAGGAACCTTGAGTACTGCAGAAATTCTTTTGTAACCTTGGCCAGATCTGTGCCATGCCACAATTCTATCTCTGAGCTCCTTTGACCTCATGATTCTCGATTGGTCTGACATGCACTGTGAGCTTAATTGTGAACTTCCATGCGCTGCTTAACAAAATACAGAATCCCAATTATGGTGAAAGATTAATCATTTATTCCCAACGCGTTTCAAAGTAAGGACTACTTCTTCCTCAGGGGAGGTTTATCATCCCCTGAGGAAGAAGTAGTCCTTACTTCGAAACCTCAAACCTCACTGAGCTTGAGCTGTTTGCCAAGGAAGAATGGGCAAGAATTTCAGCCTCTCGATGTACAAAACTAATAGAGATATACCCCAAGCGACTTGCAGCTGTAATCGCAGCGAAAGGTGGAGCAACAAAGTATTAAGTTAAAGAGGCAGAATAATATTGCACGCCCCACTTTTCAGTTTTTGACTTTCCACAAAAATTTAAAATAACCGATAAATTTCATTTAACTTCACAATTGTGTTCCACTTGTTGTTGATTCTTCACCAAAAATTTACATTTGGTATCTTTATGTTTGAAGCATGATATGTGGGAAAAGGTTGAAAAGTTCCAGGGGGTTAAATACTTTCACAAGACACTGTATGTATACACTGCTCAAAAAAATAAAGGGAACACTCAAATAACACATCCTAGATCTGAATGAATGAAATATTCTCATTGAGTACTTTGTTCTGTAAAAAGTTGAATGTGCTGACCACAAAATCACACACAAATCATCAATGGAAATCAAATTTATTAACCAATGGAGGCCTGGATTTGGAGTCACACACAAAATTAAAGTGGAATGTAATGTCCTTAAAACAAGTCAAAATGATTCTCAGTATTGTGTGTAGCCTCAACGTTCATGTACGACCTCCCTACAATGCCTGGGCATGCTCCTGATGAGGTAGCGGATGGTCTCCTGAGGGATCTCCTCCCACACCTAGACTAAAGCATCCACCAACTCCTGGACAGTCTGTGGTGCAACATGATGTTGGTGGATGGAGCGAGACATCATGTCCCAGATGTATTCAATCGGATTCAGGTCTTGGGAAAGGGCGGGCCCATTCCATAGCTTCAATGCCTTCATCTTGCAGGAACTGCTGACACACTCCAGCCACATGAGGTCTGGCATTGTCCTGCATTAGGAGGCACCCAGGGCCAACTGCACCAGCATATGGTCTCACAAGGGGTCTGAGGATCTCATCTCGGTACCTAATGGCAGTCAGGCTACCCCTGGTGAGCACATGGCGGGCTGTGTGGCGTCCAAAGAAATGCCACCCCACACCATTACTGACCCACTGCCAAACCGATCATGCTGAAGGATGTTGCAGGCAGCAGATTGCTCTCCATGGAATCTCCAGACACTGTCACGTCTGTCACATGTGCTCAGTGTGAACCTGCTTTCATCTGTGAAGAGCCCAGGGCGCCAGTGGTGAATTTGCCAATCCTGGTGTTCTGTGGCAAATGCCAAGTGTCCCAAACCAAAAAAGGGGAAAGACCATGCATATATTAAGGATCACCACAAACAATGTCAATGAATGCAAGATAATATTGTATTTTTATTGTTACAAAGCCAGAAAAAAAGCACACAAATTAAAAACAAGTTAAAAATCCCAAAGGATAGGACATATATAATCCACAAAATTCAGAATATAATATTGCTTTTTTTGGTTTGGTATGCACTTTACATGCATTTAAGTGATCCCATTGGGCACATTTCCCATGCTATTACCCTGATGGTGCCCACTTGACTTTGTTTATAAATGACAAGTGTCCTGCACAGTGTTGGGCTGTGAGCACAACCCCCATCTGTGGACATGGGGTACTCAGACCATCCTCATGGAGTCGGTTTCTAACTATTTGTGCAGAAACATGCACATTTGTGGCCTGCTGGAGGTCATTTTGCAATGCTCTTTTGCATGCTCCTCCTGTTCCTCCTTGCACAAAGGCAGAGGTAGCGGTCCTGCTGCTGGGTTGTTGCACTCCTACGGCCCCCTCCACGTCTCGTGGTGTACTGGCCTGACTCCTGGTAGCGTCTCCAGCCTCTGAACACTCGCTGACAGACACGGCAAACCTTCTTGTCACAGCTCGCATTGATGTACCAAACTGGATGAGCTGCACTACCTGAGTCACTTGTGTTTTGTTGTATAGTTCGTCTCATGCTACCACGAATGTGAAAGCAAAACCAACATTCAAAAGTGACCAAAACATCAGCCACAAAGCATTGGTACTGAGATGTGGTCTGTGGTCCCCACCTGAAGAACCACTCCTTTATTGAGTGTGCCTTGATAATTGCCAATAATTTCCATCTGTTGTCTATTCCATTTGCACAACAGCATGTGAAATTGATTGTCAATCAGTGTTGCTTCCTAGGTGGACAGTTTGATTTCACAGAAGTTTGATTTACTTGGAGTTAGATTCTGTTGTTTAAATGTTCCCTTTATTTTTTTGATCAGTATATATATTTGTAATATCAAGCCTGAGGTTTAGTAATGAACAGGTGTCAGCCAGATAACCTCATTAATAAAACAGTACATAAAGTGTTAAATAAAAACACACACACAAATGAAATCTGCGTGAAATGCATTATCTGTTTATTTTTCAAAACATTAAAAAAAATTTCATGGGCTCACGCGTAATTTTCATAACAAGCAGAGGGAAAGCCCAACGGCTGAGGGCTGATGTTAATATTCTGGGAAGGAGCCAATAGCTAGCCATAAAGGTTCCCAGGCTATTTACATCAGCTAACAGATGTTTGCTTAGCCTTTACTGGCTATTTTACATGGGAACCCCAGAAAAATATTGACATGGGGTCCTCCTATAAAATCAAACCAGCAAAGGCTAGGCAGACAGCTGCAGGCTGATATTAATTGCCTGAGAATGGGCCATGGAGATTGCCTCCCCAGGCTAAAAACATCAGCTCTCAGCCACCCCAGAAATGGCGCATCTTATAGATGCACCAATTCTGGCACTTAGCCTTGCTCTTCCCACTTGCTCTGTAGCGGTGGCAAGTGGGGTAGTATTAGTGGGGTTGATGTCACCTTTGTATTATCAGTTAACATCAAGTCCACGGCTTAGTAATGGAGAAGCGCCTATAAGACACCTATCCATTGCTAATCCTATAATTATATGGTCAATAAAGACACAACCAGAATGAAGTCCTTTACTAATCTTAATTAATCATACTTACTGCATCGCCTAATCAATGACTCCCTTGTCTCCTGCAACAAAAATTAAACAATAAACCTACATATAATACTATCCTGTCTGCCATAGTCCATTTATCGAGTGTCCCATGATGATCTCACGTGTAGAACAGTCACATTGGGACATGTGACTGCTCTTCCTAGCCTCCGGTGATACACTGACAGGAGGTAATATCTCCCGCAGTGTATCACTGAGCCACCGTAAGTTCACCAGAGTTCATCACTCCGGTGCTCTTACTTTATGACAGAACGGCTGTGTGAACACTTTCCCATGCAGCTGCGCCATAAGTGACAGCACAGAGTCGATCAACTGATACATGGCAGGGGCGATTATTTCCTGTCAATGTATCACCGGTCGGGTAGAGCGGTCACATCACCCTGTGTGGCTGTTCTACATGTGAGATTGCCGTGGGACAATCTGGATTACCTTGGACTACAGCGGACAGGAAGTATATGTTGGTTTATTAATTTACGATATTTCTAGGAAACAAGGGCGTCAAGGATTTGGTGTGCGGTGAGCATAGTGTCTTTTTATTTCTATATGAATATGTATATGTTATGCATCAATATGTATGTATTATGTGAATAATGAATATGCATTGTAATTTTACTTTTTTTTTCTAACAGTGATCGCAGGTGCTGGCAGATGATACTACTCTCCCATTAGCGGCACCTGTTGTCACTGTTATCAGTGACACTAGACAAAGATAGATGGGAGCAGTAGTCTCATTGAACCAAGCCTCCTTCACCGCTGTGGGTCACAGTCAGCTGCGGAATCACACTGACATCTGATAGCATGATCCCGCAGTGCTGTGACCAACAGTACTGGCGGTAGCTTAACCGCACACAGACACCTGTTGTGAACTCATTTTCTGGTCTACCAGTTGTGAGTTCTCCTTCCTGGCTCCCTCTGATGGTAACAGCAGGTAGTGAGGTTGATTCAATCGGTAGAGATCTGCCACCTGATGATGAGGATAACGATTGGATCTATGGAATCTCAGACTGGATTTAAGACAGCCGACGCCCTATTCTGGTGCTGTGATTCCTTCTGGCTTTTCAGGTCTTGGTTTTCAGCTCTGTTCCAGTCATCTCAAGCTAAGTGTTTCTGCTAATGTTCACACTTGATTTTGTTGGTCTATTCAGTTGTTTTGTGTGGTCAGCCAGCCCCGGCTGGGGCTGTGCTGAATTACCACTCTTATTTATCTGTATTTGCTGTATTTGCCAATTTGCTTTTTGTCCCTTATTAGATTGGCCACTTTTTTGCTCTGTCTCAGAATATTTCAGAGTGCTGATATAGTGGGAGAAGTCTAGTGACTTCAGGGTTAATTTTGTTATCTGAAGTGTTGGACATTATTTTTGTCTGGTTTTTGAGCAGATTGCAGACAGTGTCTTTCCTTTCCTGTCCTTTCTAGTTAGTTTGGGCCCCATCACTTGCTTAGCCTATTTTCAGCCTATTTTCTCTGGCTTTCTGTGACTTAGCTTGTTTAGTTTTCCTCCTCGGTGACCCATTCATAACAGAATCACCAGCCATATCGCAGATTCTAGGGTACTCAAAAGCAGGAAAAAATTGTTTAAAACAAAAAAAAGGGTCAGAATTTTTTTTTTTATGTATTTTTTCCTCTTTTTCTCTGGGGCCGTAGGAGGATTTTTTTTTCCTAATGGAGATTAAGCATTTGTCTGATCGTGTGGAGCAGCTTGCTGCTGTGCAGGGAATTTCCACCTACCTCTTTCAGTCACATACTGCTGAACCTAAGATCCCTACTCCTGATGTGTTTTCTGGGGATCGGTCTAAATTTTTGAATTTTAAGAATTGGAAATTTTTTTCTTGCCTTGAAGCCTAACTCATCGGGGAGCTCTGCGCAGCAGGTTAAAATTGTCATCTCCTTGCTGCGCGGCGATCCCCAGGATTGGGCTTTTTCTCTGACACCTGAAAATCCTATTCTGACTAATGTGGATGCATTTTTTCAAGCCTTGGGGTTGTTGTATGATGAACCTAATGCTGTTGATCAAGCTGAGAGAACCCTGTTGGCATTAAACCAGGGTCAGGATTCTGCAGAGTTATACTGTCAAAAATTCCAAAAGTGGGCGGTCCTTACTACATGGAATGATAGTGCTTTGGCAGCTCTCTTTCGGAAGGGTTTATCAGAGACCGTAAACGATGTTATGGTGGAATTTCCTGTTCCCCCTGGTCTGGATGATTCTATGTCATTAGCCATTCAAGTTGATCGGTGTTTACGTGAACGTAAAACTACATGGGAGGCGCTGCCACCTTTTGAACAAACATCTGAACCCATGCAAGGTGATGGGGTTTTGTCTAGGGCGCAATGTCAGGAGTTTAGAAGGCGTAATAAGCTGTGTTTTTTCTGTGGAGACGCCTCTCATACTATTTCTGTCTGCCCTAAATGAGAGAAACGTTTTGCACACACATTTGCTGTGGGCAGTGTATAACCTAAGCTCCTTTTGGCAATTACTCTGATCTGCTCCTTACCACGTTTTCCACTAAGGCTTTTGTGGATTCAGGAGCAGCTTTGAATCTGATGGATTTGCTCTTTGCTAAACGTTGTGGCTTTTCCATGACGCCTCTGCGGACGCCTATTCCTTTGAGGGGTATTGATGCTACTCCTTTGGCGGAGAAAAACCTCAGTTTTGGACCCAGGTGATAATGCGAGTTGCCCCAGACCACCAAGAAAATTGTAAATTTTTGGTGCTGCATAATTTGCATGATACTATTGTTCTGGGTTTTCCCTGGTTGCAAACTCATAATCCAGTTTTGGATTGGAAATCTGGGTCTGTGGTGAGTTGGGGTTGTCAGCGTGTTCTTAGGGACGCTACTGTTTTCTCCACCTCTCCTCAGTCTCATGATATTCCTGATTATCTGGCCGATTTTTCTGATGTATTTAGTGAGAGTAAGTCTGCATCTTTGCCTCCTCATAGGAGTTATGACTGTGCAATTGAGTTGATGCCTGGGTGTAAATTTCCCAAGGGTCGGCTTTTCAACTTATCAGTACCCGAACATGATGCTATGCGATCTTATATTAAGGATTCGTTGGAGAAGGGTCATATTAGACCATCCTCGTCACCTTTAGGTGCTGTTTTTTTTGTAGCCAAGAAAGATGGTTCATTAAGACCGTGTATTGATTATCGTTCCCTTTACAAGATGACGGTTAAATATCAGTACACGTTACCTCTGATGTCTGATTTATTCTCCAGAGTTAAGAGTGCCTGCTGGTTTACTAAGCTTGACCTCAGGGGGTGTATAATCTTATTCGCATCAAGCACGGGGATGAATGGAAGATGGCGTTTAATACCCTGGAGGGACATTTTTAATACCTGGTGATGCCTTTTGGGCTCATTAATGCCCCTTCTGTCTTCCAGTCCTTTATGAATGATATTTTGTTGGTCTATTCAGTTTTTTGTGTGGTCAGCCAGCCCCGGCTGGGGCTGTGCTGAATTTCCACTCTTATTTATCTGTATTTGCCAATTTGCTTTTTTTCCCTTATTAGATTGGCCTCTTTTTTGCTCTGTCTCAGAATATTTCAGAGTGATGATATAGTGGGAGAAGTCTAGTGATTTCAGGGTTAATTTTGTTATCAGAAGTGTTGGACATTATTTTTGTAGTGTTTTTTGGGCAGATTGCAGACAGTGTCTTTCCTTTCCTGTCCTTTCTAGTTAGTTTGGGCCCCATCATTTGCTCAGCCTATTTTCCTGCCTGTGTTTATGATTTCATCTTGTTTCACCGTCAATACATGTGTGGGGGCTGTCTATTCGTTTGGGGTCTGCTCTGGGGCAGTTAGTTTTCCCCTTTTCTTGGTTTAGGCTTATTTAGTCCTCCGGCTGTGACAAGGCATCTAGATTCATCGTAGGAACGCTCCACGGCTGCTGCTAGTTGTGTGGTTAGGATCAGGGGTCTGCAATCTGCATAGTTACCAACCTCTCTGGTTTTCTGTGACTTAGCTTGTTTAGTTTTCCTCCTCGGTTACCCATTCATAACAGACACCCACAGACACCCACACAAACACACACACAGACACAGCATGTGACGAGCATGGCGGCGCCAGGTCTGAAATGCACCTGATGATGCTGTGCGGCCAGCCAATCACTGTAATGAGAACCAAATAGTGGTGAGCATGCTCGCTCATCACTAGTAATTTTGAGTGACACCATGGATTTTACCACATATTGTACGGGAAAGTGAAAAAAAAGAATCCAAGTGCGTTGAAATTCCATAATTTTTTTGGGGGGGTTTATTTACTATGTTTACTAATTAATAAAACTAACCTGGCAATATGACTCTCCAGGTCAGTGAGAGTATACAGATACCAAAAATATATAGTTTTTTTTTAATTTAAGTGGTGACTGACAAGTAATGATGAGCGAGCATGCTCGGCAATGATCGGTGCTCACCCAAGCACCAAGCATTTCCGGGTTTGCTTGGCGGGAGTTCGGGTCTCCACACTGCATGTTTTGCTCTCTTTAGATCGCCAATCAACATGCAGGGATTGTCTGCTATGCACTGTATAGCCGCAGCCATGTTGGTTGTAGCAATACATAGACCTGATGGTGCTCTGCGGCCAACCAATCAATGTCAGACCTGGCGCTGCCCTTCGCGTCCGAGCCGGCTCCAGACTTAGGCAGTGTTGGAAGAGTTGCTGCACATATGGGGCAGAATTGGTGGCTTTTAAGTTAGTGTGGGTATGCTATTATTGAAGACACAAATCCAGCTAAAACAACAGTTCTTCTAAGGACTAATTATGGGGTATATAGACATCAGTTCTAGGTAGGTATAGGCAGTGTATGTGGCTATATATATACATCCATGCTAAGCAGGGGGCAGTGTATGTGGGTCTATAGATATCATTACTTGGGATGCAGGTAACATAGTAACATAGTAACATAATTATTAAGGTTGAAGGGAGACTTTAAGTCCATCTAGTTCAACCCATATCCTATCCTAACTTGCCCTAACATGTTGATCCAGAGGAAGGCAAAAAAAACCCATGTGGCAAACAGTAAGCTTCACATTGGGGAAAAAAATTCCTTCCCGACTCCACATACGGCAATCAGACTAGCTCCCTGGATCAACGCAATATTAAGGAAGCTAGTGTATATACCCTGTAATATTATACTTTTCAAGAAAGGCATCCAGTCCCTTCTTAAATTTTAGTAGGGAATCACTCATTACAACATCATATGGCAGAGAGTTCCATAGTCTCACTGCTCTTACAGTAAAGAATCCGCGTCTGTGAGTATGGGTATATAGATATCAACGACAGGCAGGCATTGTATATGGCATACTTCATTGCATTCTGTGGCGCCCCCAGGAGTATGGTTGCCACACTGGCATTGCCTTCCTCCAGGGAGGGTGATGTCAGGCTTGGAAGCAATGAAGGGTCTCTCTGACAGTTAATCTCTACATTCATCACAGTTCCCACTCCAGGCCAGCAGAGGGAGCTCTGAACCAATACTAAGGTGAAGTTTCTCTCTGGGGGCCAGGAGGGGAAATTAGTCAGTTAGTGTGAGGAGGGCAATGTGTGTAGACGTGAAGGGAGAAGCTGGGGGATT
Organism: Dendrobates tinctorius; assembly: GCF_039654945.1. Lineage (NCBI taxonomy): Eukaryota > Metazoa > Chordata > Amphibia > Anura > Dendrobatidae > Dendrobates > Dendrobates tinctorius. The sequence goes on along the minus strand of NW_027361698.1, from coordinate 60,209,764 downwards.
GAGCAGAGAGTTGCTCATTCCCAGCTGAAGCGCATGATCTGGAGCCTGGTCTCCAAGGTTGTATGGATACTGATGGTCCTGCAACAGAAACCAGAGGAATAGGATGCTGTAAATGCTCTATTCCCATCTAAGACTCGGAGGCACAACAGCGACGTGTGAGCCAAAGGAGATAGAAGGCTACAGCTGTCTGCCATATGAGGTAGATCCAAAGGGGAAGAAGAAGGAGGAACATCAGTGTAACACAGTACTGCATGTACCTCAAGTAAGCGCTAGGAAGGAAACTACACAACCCATCTGATAGAGAGATTCCTGAGTTGCTTCCAGGCTAATCAGCTCCTGTGCTATCTGTAATCTGGACCCTGAACTGCATTTGCCAAGCCAAAGTAAAGGTAAAGAAACTGCACCCTGTTGTGTCCTTGCCTCCTTCCTGCAACCTCTTCAGCACTGCTACATCTCTGTGCCAAACACTGCACCCTCTTCCTAAACACCTATCCTCACTGCCCTGGGACTGCAGCCCTGTCTGTGGAGGGCTTCAACATCATTGCTGCACCACACCATCGGTCCCAGAGGATCTGTCTGCAGCGTCAGCTTAACACCTTCATTGCCGAACACCACAGGTAGCGTCACGAATCATCTACTCATAAACTTCTATTCACAGACAGCTGTTTCGGGGTAATCACTGCGTTGAGAAACATGTGATGGTGTCTCCGCAGTGTTGGATGTTGATCTCCATGAGTTCATTCATCCTCATTTTTCACAGTCTTCTACTAGGCATTGCTCCTACTGGCCAGTTTCCTACTACTGACTGATGAGGGGCAATACCCCGAAACAGCTGTCTGTGGATGGATACCATGTTTTGGCATAGGTGGTTTCCTTCATTGGAGACTGCCCTTCCCGTGGTTGTTCCTTCCCGGGGAGAAACCTGGCTAGTCATTGCTTGCATTGAGAAACATGTGATGGTGTCTCCACGGCTTGTGTTTTGCATGTTTTTACATATTTCCCATAAGGGATGGGGGCATTGCTCTAGGATCACTGCATTGAGAAACATGTGATGGTGTCTCCGCAGTGTTGGATGTTAATCTCCATGTGTTCATTCATCCTCATTTTTCACAGTCTTCTACTAGGCATTGCTCCTACTGGCCAGTTTCATACTCCACACTGATGAGGTGCGGAGTTTCCTGAATACCTTGAGTGTTGTCTCTTGGCCTTCCGGCATCGCCACTTCGGTGGCTTAAGCCGGTCGCTGCTTTTGGGAGATAGCCAGGAGGTTTCGGGGAGGAGACCCTTGGAGTTGTGGACGATGGGAGTCCGACTTCAATTCTCTGGGACCGGTGATAGCCGGGTCCAAAATGGATTCAGGATTGACATCGCTGAAGATAAGAAGTTGCATTTTTCCCTGGGATATTTGGTCAACATGGTGTTTTATGACATCCTGAAGATTCAAAAGTCCTATTTAATATGCCTGCAGGAGTTTAGGAGAGAAGGCTGGTATGTACTGGTGCTATCTTCTATGGCGGCTTGCCAGAATTTGTTTACTGCCCTGAAAAATGGAGTGGCAAATCCTTTGCTGGAAGGTCTTACCTTTATTGTGCTGTACTCTAAGGGAGATATCCCACTTGTAGTTTTCATGCACAACCCTTTTGTTTCCCTGGAGGACATTGCTTTATTTTTGAAAAGACATTGCATTTATGTTCAGTACTCCCACAGGGTCCTGAATGGAGAAGGGCTCTGGACTGGGAAGTACAAATTTTTTTGTGAGATTTGGGATGGATCCTCAAGGCCCGGGAGGCATCCATTACCCCCCTCTTAATTTTTCAATTGGGAAAAATACTGTTTTTTTGTTCTTTCCAGATGCCCCGATGTATTGCAGGAGGTGTAAAATTTTGGGCATACCCAGAATAGTTGCAAGGAGATGCCAACTTGCAGGGAATTGCAATGCTTCTGGCCATATGGCAAAAGACTGCACAAATCCTGTTATGTGTAATGCTTGTGGTGAGGAGGGCCATAAGTATCGGGACTGTAAGGCCAGGATCAGTCCTAGGTCTTACGCTGAGGTCTCAGGTGGGGCAGCTGCACCCCCTGCTGCTGTTGTTGACATTCCACAGGTTTCAAACCCGGAACTTATTGAGGAACCTGAAATCATGGATGCACATGAGGAGGCCCTGCCCCAAACGGAGTCTCCCAGCACAGATGTGGCAGATTTGGAAGCTACTGATGTTGAATGTGAGCTCCCTCTTCAGTCTGATGTCTGTTGGGAGGGATGGGGAGTTGGAGAGTACTCTTGGCAATACCCCCAGTGTATCTTGGTTTGCTACTGAGGAGGAGTTGGCCAGTTGTGGAGATCAAGGTGACTTCACTCTTGCGAGGTCCTCTGAGGATGAGGAGCCTGGAAATTCCTGTAAGAAGCCCAGAACGGATTGGGCAGACCCCGGTGAAGTTGGTTTAAGTCCGATGAGTGAACGTAGTTACCCTCAGAATGTCTTCTCTCCTGACACCAATGCTTTTTTAGGCATTCCCGCAGATGTAAACAGATTCAAGGAGTTGCAGTTCCAGATGGAAGACGAAAACGGCTGAAGAGGAAGTGGCGTGTTTGTCGTCATGTAAATATCACAGTCATATTATGGCTCCCCAAGCTGGTTGGGGCATGGCGTCCCTGAATGTCAGGCAAATTAGATCCAAATTCAGGAGGGCAATCGTTCTAGATTATATTCAACAGATGAATGCTCACATCTTTTGTCTTCAGGGATGTGGGATTGTGGACGCTCCAAGCGATAAGGACTGGCCTTACGGACAGCGTGTATGGTCTGGCTCATGTGTTAATAGGAATGATGGTGTAGGGATATTAATGGGTAACAGGGAGATTAGTTTAGATAGCTACACGGTGGTAGAGGTGGGTAGATGTATAATTGCACATGTCAGCTATAGGGGGTGGTGGGCTAGAATTATTAATGTGTACTGTCCATCAGGACACGACAGGAAAAAGGAGCGTCTGGCTCTTTTGGAAAAATTAAGTTTGTTTCTTCCAGGCAAAATGCCTACAGTTTTAGTTGGAGACTTTAATTGCACCACAGAAGGGAATTGTGACATAACTGGTAAAAAGTTATCCAAACTTATTTCTGATTTTTCCCTTCTAGATGCTGCGGCTCTGAAATTTGGCATCCCACCACCGCCAACGTACCATACTGATAGGGGTGGTATTGCATAATGGATAGATAAAATGTTGTTTTACAAAAATATGTTGTGTATGAATTTTGAACAAAATGCTGTACCTTCTTCTGATCATGAGTGTTTGAGAGGTGTGTTTAGTGCGATTGATGACCGTGTGTATGGGGGTGGGGTTTGGAAGCTGAATGTAAGATTGTTAGAAGATGAGGATGTGATGAATGAATTAAAAATAAAGTATAAAGAGTGAAGAGTATGTAAGAGGGATTTTGAGTGTGTACTGGAATGGTGGGACTGGGTTAAGGTGTGTTGCAAAAAATTCTTCAAAAAGTGGGGCTATAAAAAAGCTGCTATTTATCGGAGTAGATTTAATGATTTAAACAGGCGCTTAGACTGGTTAAGGAAGTGTGGAGAAAGTGGCATGGATGTGTCTGATCTGCTGGCTGAGACAAAGAGTGAATTAAAGAGTGTTATGGATGAAAAAGGGAAAGAAATCATCTATCGCACCAAAATAGAACATCTTGAGAAAGATGAAAAGTGCACGAGGTTCTTTTTTAAGAAAATGAATGGGAGAAAGGCTGATATGGATAAAATCCTGGATAGGAATGGTTTGTGTGTGTCAGGTGACAATGTGATAAAGGAGGTGAATAGGTTCTATAGCAAGTTATATGATAAAAAATGGATTGATTCTGGTCTTGTTTCAGAAGTGCTGAATGGGTTAGAGAACAAGTTGGATAGTGGAGAATGTGATATTTTGAATGAGGACGTAATTATGGAAGAAGTAGAAAATGTGATGACGAGTGCTATAAAGAATAAGACTCCAGGTAAAGACGGATTGCCGGTAGAATTCTATGTGAAGGCGTGGGATTTTCTGGGTGCTGATTTGACTGAGATATGTAAGTATATGTGGGAGAGTGGTAAGTTGTGTGAATCAATGAAAGAGGGGGTGGTTGTGCTTGTGCATAAGAAACGTGAGAGAAAGTGTTTAGAGAATTGGAGACCTATAACATTGCTGAACGCAGATTACAAAATCTATAGCAAATTGTTGGCGAATCGTATGCGTGAGGTGATTGGTAGTGTTGTGGATGAGGATCAAGTGTGTGCTGTGCCTGGAAGAAGTATGAGTGATAACTTATTGTTATTAAGGCATTTGATTGGAGACTGCATGGGAAGGAAATGGAAGTGTATGGTTCTGTCAATTGATTTTGAGAAAGCGTTTGATAGGGTCTCGCATGTGTTTTTGTTTAAAGTTCTGGATAGAATGGGATTTCCTCAAAAATTTGTGAATAGGATAATGTCTTTGTATGATTGTGTGGCAAGTGAGTTTCTTGTTAATGGGTGGTTGAGTGAGAAAGTGAATATTAAGTCTGGTGTAAGGCAGGGGTGTCCCATGTCCCCTGTCCTGTTTGTATGTGTGATTGAACCTTTGTTGTGCTTGGTGAGACGTGATAAAATGATGCAAGGTTTGTTGGTACCTGGGAGTGGTGGGAAGCATGTGAAAGTTCTTGGATATATGGATGATTTTGTGACTGTGAGTGAAAGTGTTGCGTCTATGAGTAGGGTTAAGTTGCTTCTGGAGTTTTTCTGTGGTGCATCTGGCTTTAGAGTGAATTGGAATAAATGTAGTTTTAAATGTTTTGGGGATGACAGGATTAAAATGGAGGGGGTGAAGTGCGAGGAGGGTGCTATCAAAGTGCTGGGAGTATTATTTAATAAGGGTTTGGAAGGTAAGGAGAGCTGGGAGGAGTGTGGATTGCGCATAGAGCGTAAGTTAAATTTTTGGCGACTGAGAGACTTGACCTTGAGTGGTAAGATTTTGGTCATAAAAGCGGTGATTCTTCCGATTTTGCTTTTTATTGCAACAGTTTTTCCACCATCATGTAGGAAAATAAAGAGTGGAAAAGTTAGTTTTTACTTTTTTCTGCAGTAAAATAGAGAAACTTAAGAGAGAGAGTCTTTTCAAGGCGTGTCACCATGGTGGCATGGCCTTTCCAAACATTGAGATTTTTCTGGGGCTTCAGTATAACAAAACTGTTGTTATTTTGCTGAATAAAGGAAATAAGGGAGCGTATATGGCAAGTTATTCTGCTGGTTGGATGTTATATGGCTTATGTTGGAGAAAGAGGGATGCTAGAGTGCTTTCAAGTGTCCGGTCTGGTATGAGGTGATTGAGAAGTTTGTGAGGAAGCATGATTTGCTGAGTGTACCAATGAATGATTTTAGAATGGCTAAGAAGGTGATGAAAATAATATGTAAGAATGATGTGGAATGTAATATTGTGGGGTTGAGAGGGAATGAAGTTTCGGTTGCATGGAAGAGTTTGGAAACACACGGGATGTGTAATAGACAAAGGGATATTGTATGGATGTCCTTGCACAATATTTTGCCTGTGCGACAGGTTCAGAAGAGACGAGGTCTGACCAGAACTGATGTGTGCCCGAGGGAAGGATGTGGTGGATGTGAGACTGTGTGGCATACTATGTGGGACTGTGATTACGCGTGCAGAGTGTGGAAGTGTGTAGGTGGTTTGTGGAAGGAGTTAGCAGGTGTGAGTTTTATTGACTGGCGTGTTGCGATGTTTGGAATTGGTGCATGTGGTCGTGTGAAAAAAAAGAATCCTATGGTTAATTATGATTTGTGTGATGCAGAGTTTGTGGGATGTGAGGAATTTAGGAATTTTCAAAGAGAAGTGTTGTGAGTTCATTTTCCCCTTCGTCACTGAGGTCTGGTGAACTCCCTATTCTGGTAAAGGAAGGTAATGAGCCTGATTATCAGGCACCTGAGTCTAATGAGGATGACTGGCTGAGTGGAGTCACTGACTGGATATAAGGCTGCCGACGCCCTTCTGCCCTGCGGGTGATTTCTCTTTGTCTTTCTCTTTCTCCGGCTGTGATCGAGGGGTCTAGGGCATCGTAGGAACCTCCCACGGCTACTGTTAGTTGTTGTGATAGGATCAGGGGTCTGCAATCCGATAGCTGCCAACCTCTCTGGTTTTCTGGACTTAGCTAGCATTTCTGTTTTTGCCTCCTACGGTGACTCAATCATAGCAGAATCACCCGCCGATCCTAGGGTACTCAATAGCAGGAAAGAATTGTGTTAAAAAAAAAAAAAAAGGTGTGTGTATATTCTTTCCTCTATATCTCTGAGGCCGTAGGGGGGATTTTTTTTTCTCTCAATGGAGATAAAGCAATTGTCTGATCGTGTGGAGCAGCTCACTGCGGAAGTGCGGGGAATTTCCGCCTACCTTGCTCGTTCGCATGCTGTTGAACCAAAGATCCCTACACCTGATGTATTTTTTGGGGATCGATCTAAATTTTTGAGTTTCAAAAATAATTGTAAATTATTTTTTGCCTTGAAGCCTAACTCGTCAGGGAGCTCCACGCAGCAGGTTAAAATTGTCATCTCTTTGCTGCGTGGCGATCCCCAGGATTGGGCGTTTTCTTTGAAGCCAAATGATCCTATTCTGACTAATGTGAACGCATTCTTTCAAGCTTTGGGGTTGTTGTATGACGAACCTAATGCTATTGATCAGGCTGAAAAGACCCTGTTGGCATTAAACCAGGGTCGAGATTCTGCAGAGTTGTACTGTCAAAAGTTCCGAAAGTGGGCGGTCCTTACTACCTGGAATGATAATGCCTTGGCTGCTCTCTTTCGGAAGGGTTTGTCAGAAGCCGTAAAAGATACTATGGTGGGATTTCCTGTTCCCTCTGGTCTGGATGATTCTATGTCATTAGCCATTCAGGTTGATCGGCGTTTACGTGAACGCAGGATTGCACGAGAGGTGTTGCCACCGGTTGAACAGACGTCTGAACCTATGCAATGTGATAGAGTTTTGTCTAAGGCGCAATGTCAGGATTTCAGAAGGCGTAATAAGCTGTGTTTTTTCTGTGGAGATGCCTCGCATATTATTTCTGTTTGTCCTAAACGAGAGAAACGCTTTGCACACACGTTTTCTGTTGGTGGTGTTCAACCTAAGTTTCTTCTGGCAATTACTCTGATCTGCTCCCTGTCCACATTTTCCGCCAAGTGTGGATTCGGGAGCAGCGCTAAACCTAATGGACTTGGATTTTGCTAAACGTTGTGGATTTCCGATGACACCTCTGCAGACGCCTATCCCTTTGAGGGGGATTGATGCTACTCCTTTGGCTAAAAATAAACCTCAGTTTTGGACCCAGGTGGTCATGCGGATCGCCCCAGACCATCAAGAAAATTGCAGATTTTTGGTGTTGCATGGTCTGCATGATGCCGTTGTTCTGGGGTTTCCCTGGTTGCAAATTCATAATCCAGTTTTGGATTGGAAGTCTGTGTCTGTGGTGAGTTGGGGTTGTCGGTGTGCCTTTAGTGAGGCTCCGGTTTTTTCCACCTCTCCTCAGTCGCATGATGTTCCTGACTATTTGGCGGACTTTTATGATGTATTTAGTGAGAATGAGTCTGCGTCCTTGCCTCCTCATAGGAGTTATGACTGTGCAATTGAACTAAGCCCGGGGTGTAAATTTCCCAAGGGTCGGCTCTTCAATTTATCTGTACCCGAGCACGAGGCTATGCGGTCCTATATTAAGGAGGCGTTGGAGAAGGGTCATATTAGACCATCCTCTTCACCCTTAGGTGCCGGTTTTTTTTTTGTGGCCAAAAAGGATGGTTCTTTAAGGCCTTGTATTGATTATCGTGCCCTCAATAAAATTACTATTAAATATCAGTATCCGTTACCCATGATTTCGGATCTATTCTCTAGAGTTAGAGGTGCTTGCTGGTTTACCAAGCTTGACCTCAAGGGGGCGTATAATCTTATCCGCATTAAGCAGGGGGATGAATGGAAGACGGCGTTTAATACTCCGGAGGGACATTTTGAGTACCTGGTGATGCCTTTTGGGCTCACTAATGCCCCTTCTGTCTTCCAGTGCTTCATGAACGATATTTTCTGAGACTTTGTCGATAAATTTTTGATTATCTATCTGGATGATATTTTGATCTTCTCCAAGGATTGGGATTCTCATGTGGAACATATTCGGACTGTGTTCCGGATCTTGAGGGAGAATTCCCTGTATGTCAAAGGATCGAAATGCCTTTTTGGAGTACAGAGGATTTCATTTTTGGGATTTATTTTGTCTCCGTCAACTATTGAAATGGACCCGGCCAAGGTACAGGCCATTTATGATTGGGTTCAGCCCACTTCTTTGAAGGCCCTCCAGAAGTTTTTGGGTTTTGCTAATTTTTATCGGAAATTTATAGCAAAATTTTCTAGTATTGCCAAGCCATTGACTGATCTGACTAAGAAGGGTGCTGATGTGTTGAATTGGTCTCCGGAGGCTGTTGCTTCCTTTCAGGAGCTGAAGCGAAGATTTACCTCCGCCCCGGTTTTGCGGCAACCTGATGTCTCACTCCCATTCCAGGTAGAGGTGGATGCTTCTGAGATTGGTGCAGGAGCTGTTTTGTCCCAAAAGGATCCTGTAACATCTAAAATGAATCCCTGTGCTTTCTTTTCCCGAAAGTTCTCTACATCTGAACGTAACTATGATGTGGGGAATCGGGAACTGTTGGCCATGAAATGGGCATTTGAGGAGTGGAGACATTGGTTGGAGGGAGCTAAACATCAAGTTGTGGTCCTCACTGACCACAAGAATTTGATTTACCTAGAGTCGGCTAAACGCTTGAACCCTAGACAGGCTAGGTGGGCCTTGTTTTTTTACACATTTTGATTTTGTGGTCTCTTTTCTTCCTGGAACTAAGAATGTCAAGGCAGACGCCCTCTCTAGGAGTTTCTTTGCTGATTCTCCTGTGGTGACCAGGCCTGCTACCATCTTAGGCGAAGGGGTAGTTCTTTCTGCCATCTCGCCCGATTTGAGACTTGCTCTACAAGAGTTCCAGGAGGACAAACCTGAGCGTTGTCCCAGTGGAAAGTTGTATGTTCCTGACCAGTGGAAGAAGAGAGTGATGTCTGAAGTTCATTGCTCTGCATTGGCTGGTCATCCAGGTATTTTTGGTACTAGAGATCTGGTGAGTCGCTCTTTTTGGTAGCCCACCTTGTCTCATGATGTCAGGAATTTTGTGCAGTCCTGTGGGACTTGCTCCCGGTCTAAATCTTGTTCTCGCTCTAGTGGGTTGTTGATGCCTTTGCCGGTCCCCAGGAGGCCATGGACCCATATTTCAATGGATTTCATCTCTGATATGCCGGTCTCTAAAAGAATGACTGTTATTTGGGTGATTTGTGATAGGTTCTCTAAGATGGTTCATCTTGTACCACTCACTAAGTTGCCATCTTCCTCTGAGTTGGTGCCCCTGTTTTTGCAACAGGTGGTTCGCTTGCACGGGATTCCTGAGAACATTGTATCTGACAGAGGAGTTCAGTTTGTGTCTAGATTTTGGAGGACTTTCTGTTCCAAGCTGGGAATTCAGTTGTCCTTCTCCTCTGCTTTTCACCCTCAGACCAATGGGCAGACAGAGAGAACAAACCAGACCTTGGAGTCGTATTTGAGATGTTTTATTTCCGCTGATCAGGATGATTGGGTTTCATTTTTGCCCTTGGCCGAATTTGCTTTAAATAATAGAGCTAGTTCTGCCACTTTGATGTCACCTTTTTTTGTAACTTTGGGTTTCATCCTCGATTTTCTTCAGGGCAGGTAGAGCCCTCTGCCTGCCCAGGTGTTGACACTGTGGTGGAGGGAATGCACCAGATCTGGGACCAAGTGGTGGATAAGTTATCTCTCTCCCAGGAAAAGGCCCAGCGGTTTTCCAATCGACATAGGACCATTGGTCCCCAGTTTAAGATTGGTGACATGGTGTGGTTATCATCAAAAAATATTGCTATGAAGGTGGCTTCTCCTAAGTTTAAGCCTAGATTTATTGGACCTTACAAGATTTTGGAGATTATTAATCTGGTCTCTTTTTGTTTGGCTCTTCCTGTCACATTTAAAATCCATAATGTGTTCCATAAGTCCTTGTTGAAGAGGTTTGTTGAACCAGTTGTTCCTGGGGTGGCACCTCCAGACCCTGTATTGGTTGAAGGTAACATGGAATATGAGGTAGAGAAAATACTGGATTCCCGTCTGGCTAGACGGAGGCTCCAGTATTTGGTTAAGTGGAAGGGTTATGGTCAGGAGGATAATTCCTGGGTCTCTGCCTCTGAAATTCATGCCAAAAGATTGGTGCGTGCCTTTCATCGGGCTCACCCTGATCGCCCTGGTGGCGTGGTTGAGGGTTTGGTGACCCCTCCCCTTCGTCACTGAGGTCTGGTGAACTCCCTATTCTGGTAAAGGAAGGTAATGAGCCTGATTATCAGGCACTTGAGTCTAATGAGGATGACTGGCTGAGTGGAGTCACTGACTGGATATAAGGCTGCCGACGCCCTTCTGCCCTGCGGGTGATTTCTCTTTGGACTTCTAGGACACCAGTCTGATTCCTGCTTCTCTAAAGCTAAGTTCTCTGCTTTGCCTGTTTGCATTTATGTTTTGTTTTTGTTTTCCTTGCTTTTCTGGATTCTGCCATTCCCTGCTGGGATGAGCTGAATCTCCTTTTGCCAGTTGCCCTGTCTTCAGAATATTCCTGAGTACTGACATAGCTTTTTGAAGCTTAGCGTCTTCAGGGCCTTTTTCACTGTCAGTCTGTTGGCTCTTATTTTCATAGGGTTTTTCACGGATTGCAGACAGCAGCCTTCCTGTTCTTTCCTATCTAGGTAGTTTGGGCCCCGCCTTTGCTCAGTCTGTCTTTCTGTCTGTGTTAGTGTTTTCATCTTGCTTCACAGTCATTATATGTTGGGGGCTGCCTATTGCTTTGCGGTATGCTCTGGGGCAGTTTAGTTTTCCCCTTGCTTTCTTTAGGCCTATTTAATTCTCCGGCTGTGATCGAGGGGTCTAGGGCATCGTAGGAACCCCCCACGGCTACTGTTAGTTGTTGTGATAGGATCAGGGGTCTGCAATCCGATAGCTGCCAACCTCTCTGGTTTTCTGGACTTAGCTAGCATTTCTGTTTTTGCCTCCTACGGTGACTCAATCATAACAGAGAAGCATGTATCTGTGAATAAGTGTGTCGGGTTGATCCTTTCTAGATTATACTTGATTTATAAATTAGACAGCAAAGGCAGTGGTGGTTCTGATGCAGAGGGTGTCTGGAAATTTAAAAAATTGCAGCACCTGATCAAATATCAGTGAATTTTAGTGATGTTTATTGATGTTCAGGATGTCTTTTGTGTATACCCTTGGTTTGTTATACTAAAATAAATATGAACCATGATGATGAGAGTTGAAACAACGACGTTTAAGTTGATGAGCTTATATTGAGTTGTTTATAACTAACCTGAATGGTTTTTTAAAAAAAAAGAAAGAAAAGAAACAGCTGTCTGTGGTTGGATACCGTGTTTTTGCATAGGTGGTTTTCTTCATTGGAGACTGCCCTTCCCGTGTTTGTTCCTTCCTGGGGAAAGACCTGGCTAGTCATTGCTTGCGCTGAGAAACATGTGATGGTGTCTCCGTGGCTTGTGTTTTGCATGTTTTTACATATTTCCATAAGGGATGGGGGCATTGCTCTCGAATCACTGCGTTGAGAAACATGTGATGGTGTCTCCTCAGTATTGGATGTTGATCTCCATGAGTTCATTCATCCTCATTTTTCACAGTCTTCTACTAGGCATTGCTCCTACTGGCTAGTTTCCTATTCCACACTGATGAGGGGCAATACCCCGAAACAGCTGTCTGTGGATGGATACCATGTTTTGGCATAGGTGGTTTCCTTCATTGGAGACTGCCCTTCCCGTGGTTGTTCCTTCCCGGGGAAAGACCTGGCTAGTCATTGCTTATGTTGAGAAACATATGATGGTGTCTCCGCGGCTTGTTTTTTGCATGTTTTTACATATTTCCCATAAGGGATGGGGGCATTGCTCTAGAATCACTGCGTGGAGAAACATGTGATGGTGTCTCCGCAGTGTTGGATGTTGATCTCCATGAGTTCATTCATCCTCATTTTTCACTGGTTGTTTTTTAAAGTCTCTGCCGATAACCCCCAAAAGGTCATTTGCACAACCCGCCATACCAGCATCAGCATGGGTAGCAAAACTACCCGCCTCACTACCACCAGTATGATCAGGCAAATGGCAGCAAAGCCCTGACTTTGTCGTCCGAACCCCAGGGTTCACGAACAGTGTCTGCGGGTGACACCACTGCTTCTTCCGCTGTTGTGCGTGCAAGCCAATCCCTTGTCCATGGTGGCTGCAAAGATGCCCCCTGCCCTGCACCTGTTGTTGCACACACTCAACAAGCACCATCATCAAGCATGTCCACGTCCTTGTCCCAGCCCTGCTTTCAGTTGTTCATACTCCAGTCATTGGAACGCAAGTGCAAATACGCAGCCAACGCCCCACAGGCAACACTATTAAATTCACATATTTCTTGTCTGCTTGTGTGAAATGTTGCATTTTAGGCTTGTGGAGACATAAGCTTTCCGCAACCTGGTGGTGGCAGCTGTCCCATGGAACTCAGTCCCAAGCCGCCATAATTTCTCCCAGTGTGCTCTCCCCACATTACAGAAGCACGTGTCCCACATTAGCCGTGCCCTCAACAATGCAGTTACAGGGAAAGTCCACCTAACCACGGACACGTGGACAAGTGCTTGTGGCCAGGGATGGTACATCTCGCTGACGGCACACTGGGTTAACATAGTGGAAGCCGGGACCCAGTCGGACCTTGGGATGGAACACGTCCTCCTGATTCTGAGGATTGCTGGCTCTATGTCAATCAGGGTTGCGCCCACAGTCTACAGCTCCTGCACCTCCTCCTCTTTAGTCTCTATCTCTGAAATGACCACATCAGTCACAAGCTGGAAGCACTGCAGCACTGCATCAGTCAAGTGGCAACAGGCTGTATTGAAGCTAATATTCGTAGGTGACAAACCGCACAATGCTGAAGAGTTGTGGACAGCTCTGGAAGAACAGTCAGATCTGTGGCTGACACTTACAGCAAGGCATGGTTGTGACAATGGCTGGAACCTTGTGGCAGCTTTGAAGAGAGACAAACTCACACACGTACCATGCCAGACCCATGTGCTTAACCTCGCTGTTCAATGGTTTCTCAAATGCTACCTGAAGCTGCCGGATCTGCTAGTGATAGTATGCCACCTGTGTGCCCATTTTAGAAAGTCAGCTATAGCTTCAGCCCCCCTTGCCGTGCTTCAGCATTGTTTGCATCTTCCGGCTCATTGACTGTTGTGCGATGTTCCCACGCATTGGAACTCTACAATGCAGATGTTGGAAAGGATTTGTGAGCAGAAGAGTGCAGTTGTTGACTACCAGCATCAGCAAGGCCATAGCTATTCAGATCACACTCCACATATAAGACCTCAGGAGTGGACAATGATGTCAGACATATGTACCATCCTCCAAAACTTCGAGGGTTCCACCAAGATGGTGAGTGGTGATGACGCCATAATTAGCTTCACTATCCTGCTTCTCTGTGTTCTGAAACACTCTCTGCTCAGAATCAAAGAGGATGCATTGCAGCCAGAGCATGATGAGACGGAGCAAGGAACCATACAGGGTGATTATAGACAGCCCAGGCTCATTTTATCCCAATGTGGATTGGGTAACAATGAGGAAGTGGAGGTGGAGGAAGAACAGGAGCTAATTTAATGCACTATAGATGGTACTACAAGCACAACTGTCATACCGTCTGTTCAGTGTGGATGGCCTGAGGACTGGGACAAGGAGGAGAGCATGCTATGTCGTCCTCTTGGTGAGGACATGGAAGTCTTGCCTGTTAGCAGTCTGGCATGCATGGCTGAGTTTATGTTATGCTGCCTTTCCCATGATCCTCGCATTCTCCAAATTTTGGGTGACAGTCATAACTGGTTGGTGACACTTCTAGACCCACGCTACACGGAGAACTTTACGTTTCTTATTCCAGAGGCAGACAGGTGTACTAAAATGGTGCAGTACCAGAGGGCCCTTGTTGTGGAATTATTTAAAAAAATCCATTCTGAAAGCAGTGGCCTCAGTGGTCACAGTTTGGTGGAAAACCAAGAAGTACAGGCGAGCGAGACATAACTCCAATTGAGCAGAGGCAGGAGAACACTGAGAAAGTTCTGGGAGAGTCTCAGACCCTCCCATCACACTGGCCCTGAGGCGTGGGGTAATCTCACAAGGAGTGGAAAGTTTTGGAAGATGCTTAGGGAGTACCCTGCTGACCGTACCAACGTCCTCCATGATTCCTCTGTGCCTTACTGGACATGTGGCATGAACTGGCTCTGTACACCTTGGAGGTCCTGCCCTGCCACTAGCGTTTTGCCAGAACAGGTATTTAGTGCCGCTGGTGGAATTATATCTGATAAGCCCATCCACCTGTAAACTGAAAAGGTTGATAGACTGACTTTTTAAAAATGATCAAGGGCTGGATTGGGCCAGACTTCTCTACACCACCGAATGATAGCAGCGTAACATAAAGTCCATTCAATGTCTTTTTTTGGGAGGTCTATTTCCATGCACCTCTTCACACACACACATGGGTACATGCTTCCTGATTTGGTCTATTTGCTGTTGTCCTCCTTCTTCTACTCATCCCCATCATCCACCAACACTATATCATTATGGTGACCATGGTCTGTGATGCAACACCAACATTTTTGTTTTAAAGGGTGTTTATGATGCCCGTAACCTTTTTTGACAGTATGTTGCTGTATACCCCAGGGGGAAATGTTTGTCAGCCCATACACTTACTGTATGTGTATTACAAGTATAGGAGACCCGCTCCTTTGTAATGGGAACAGATTTTTAGGAGACCCTCCTCCACGTCTCTTCCAGTGGGTATTGGGGTGTGTCCAAATTTGGGTCAGGCCTTGCATTCTCTGCATAGGCAAACAGTATGGGAGACCGACTTCTTAATAATGTGAACTTTGTTGTTTAGTCAGCTTCAACAATACAATTGTTCACTGTCAGTTCTTCAACCTCATCATTGCAATTCTCCACTGCAGTTTCTTCATCCTCAACACTGCAATTCACCACTGCTAGTTCTTCAGGCTCAGCACTGCAATGCCCCACTGCCTGGTCTTCAGCCTCAACACTGCAATTCTCCACTGCAGTTTCTTCAGTCTCAACACTGCAATTCTCCACTGCTGGTTCTTCAGGCTCAACACTGCAATGCTCCACTGCTGGGTGTTCAGACTCAACACTTAAATGTTCCACTGTCGGGTGTTCAGCCTTAACACTTAAATGCTCCACTGCCGGGTCTTCAGTCTCAAATATGCCATGCTCCAGTGCCAGGTCTTCAGCCACAACACTTCAATGTTCCACTGTCGGGTCTTCAGCTGCAACACTTAAATGCTCGACTGATGGGTCTTCAGCCTCAACTATGCAATGCTTCAATGCTGTGTCTTCAGCCTTAACACTGCAATTCTCCACTACAGTTTCTTCAGCCTCAACATTGCAATTCTCCACGGTTGATTATTCAGGCACAACACTTCAATGCTTCACTGCCGGGTCTTCAGCCTCAACAATTATAATTTCCACTGTTGGTTGTTCAGCCTCAATACTTAAATGCTCCAATGCTGGGTCTTCAGTCTCAACTATGCAATGCTCCAATGCCAGGTCTTCAGCCTCAACACTGCAATGCTCCACTGCTGGTTCTTTAGGCTCAACACTGCAATTCTAAACTGCAGTTTCTTCAGTATCAACAATGCAGTGCTTCACTGCTGGTTCTTCAGGCTCACCACTGCAAATCACCAATGCAGTTTCTTCAGCCTCATCACTGCAATTCTCCAATGCAGGTTCTTTAGCCTCAACATTTGAAGTCACTTCATGGGCAAACATTATGGGAGTACCAAATGAATAATGGGAACTTTGGTTTCATGTGGCCATCCAGGACATCTCTTCAAAGGGTTATTGGAATGCATCCAAATTTGGAGGAGGGATTGAATTCACTACATGGGAAAACATTATGGGAGTAACAAATGAATAATAACGGGAACTTTGGTTTCATGCGGCTGTCCAGTATGTCGGTTCAAAGGGTTTTTGGGGTGCATCCAAATTTGGAGCAGGCCTTGCATTGACTTCAAGGGCAAATATTATGGGAGTACCAAATGGATAATGGGAATTTTGGTTTCATGTGGCCATCAAGTATGTCTCTTCAAAGGGTTATTTGGGTGCATCCAAATTTGAAACAGGCCTTGCATTCACTTCACTGGCAAACATTATAGGAGTACCAAATAAATAATAAGAACTTTGGTTTAATGTGGCCATCCATAACGTGTCTTCATAGGATTATTGGGGTGCATGCAACTTTGGGGAATGGCAGGCCTTGCATTCACTTCATGGGCAAATGTTATGGGAGTACCAAATGAATAATGTAAACTTAGGTTTCATGTGGCCATCCAGTATGTCGGTTCAAAGCGTTATTCAGGTGCGTACAAATTTGGAGCAGGCCTTGCATTCTCTTCATGGGCAAACAGTATGAGAGTACCAAATTAATAATAATGGGAACTTTGGTTTCATGTGGACATCCAGGACATCTGTTCAAATGGGTAATTGTGGTGCGTGTAACTTTGGGCCAGGGCAGGCCTTGCATTCAATGAATTGGCAAACAGTATGGTAGTACCAAATTAATAATAATGGGAAGTTTGGTTTCATGTGACCATCCAGAATGTCGATTCAAAGGGTTATTGGGGTGCGTCTAAATTTGGAGCAGGCCTTGCATTCACTTCATAGGCAAACATTATGGGAGTACCAAATGAATAATGGGAACTTTGGTTTCATGAGGCCATCCAGAACATCTGTTCAAAGAGTTATTGGGGTGCGTACAAATTTGTAACAGGCCTTGCATTCACTTCATGGGCAATCTGTATGGGAGTACCAAATAAATAATAATGGGAACTTTGCTTTTATGTTGACTTCCAGGAAGTCTGTTCAAAGCGTTATTGGGGTGCGTCCAAATTTGGAGCAGGCCTTGCATTCACTTCATGGGCAAGCATTATGGGAGTACCAAATGAGACAGGTTGTAGTTAGCTTTGATTGCCATAATTAGGGTTTTGACCTGGAGTCCCTAGGTAGTAGGAATCAAATGAAGGGATTGGCAGAGAGGAAAGGCCGGGGAGTAGTGGGGGGACAGGTGGATTATTCAGGCAGCAAGGTTTAAGGCTGGTTTCACATTTGCGTTTTTTAGCGCTGGAAAAAAACGCATATGTGCGCATGCGTTTTTCCCCTATATTTAACATGGGTGCGCATACCTGCGCGCTTGTAAGCGCATGTATGCGATTTTCATGCGCTGCGTTTTTTTGGGGTGTGCGTTGGTATTTTCCAGACGCAGCATGTTGCATTTTTTGGCCCTGCAAAAAAGCGCATGCGCACATATGCGCACGTTTTGCGCTAAAAATGGCCATTATAGCCTATGGATGCGCATATGTGCGCACTGGCATGCTCATGTATGCGTTTTTTTGCATATGCGTTTTTTTTTTTAACCATGGAATTTAGGGGTTTGGGTTAGAGTTAGGGTTAGTTAAGGGGGTTTAGGGTTAGGGTTAGGGTCAGGGTCAGGGTTAGGGTTGGGGTTTGGGTCAGGGTTAGGGTTAAGTATGGTTTGGTTAAGGGTTAGGGTCAGGGTTAGGGTCAGGATTAGGGTTAAGTATGGTTTGGTTAAGGGTTAGGGTCAGGGTTAGGGTTAGGGTTAGGGTTAGGGTCAGGGTTAGGGTTAGGGTTAGGGTCAGGGTTAGGGTTAAGTATGGTTTTGTTAAGGGTTAGGGTCAGGGTTAGGGTCAGGATTAGGGTTAAGTATGGTTTGGTTAAGGGTTAGGGTCAGGGTTAGGGTTAGGGTTAGGGTTAGGGTCAGGGTTAGGGTTAGGGTTAGGGTTAGGGTCAGGGTTAGGGTTAAGTATGGTTTGGTTAAGGGTTAGGGTCAGGGTTAGGGTTAGGGTTAGGGTTAGGGTCAGGGTCAGGGTTAGGGTTAGGGTTAGGGTTAGGGTCAGGGTTAGGGTTAGGGTTAGGGTTAGGGTCAGGGTTAGGGTTAGGGTTAGTTAGGGTTTAGGGTTTGGGTTAGGGTTAAGTATGATTTGGTTAAGGGTTAGGGTCAGGGTTAGGGTTAGGGTTAGGGTCAGGGTTAGGGTTAGGGTCAGGGTTAGGGTTAGTAAAGTCATGGTTTGGGTTAGTGTGAGGGGACATCCAATGTTGGAAAAAACGCAAACGCGGTAAAAACGCAATAAAACGCATACAAACGCTTAAAAACGCTGCGTTTTTTTCATGCATGCTCATAAAAATGCTTGAAAAAAACGCAGCAGTTGTATGCTTTTGTATGCGTTTTTTCAATGCGTTTTTTTGCGGGAAAAACGCGCTGCAAAAAAAAGCAAGTGTGAAACTAGCCTAAGATAGATTGGAGGGGTGAGAGAGACTTGCCCGATCCACAGACAGCATGTATCAGGTGCTGGCTTGATAATTTCAGCCATATGCACTAGTCCCACAAAAGACTAGTCAGACAGGTGGGTCCCCAGTTCTCAGATGTCTCTCGGCATGAAGTATAGTGAGAAAAGTGTTGGAAGATGAACCGGGCTAATGATGTCTCTCGGGTGTCTGGGCCAGAACTGTCGTGGCTGTCACCATTGTTGCCAGGGGAAGGGCTTTCTGAGTGGAGCAGACCTTTGCATCTGACTGAAGGGGGCGGGTGTGGTATAAAGGGGACTGTGCGCAAGAAATCAGGGCTTTTGGCAGGTACCCAGCATGTACTCCAGGAGAAGCTTGACTCCCTCTCCGCTGACCAACGCCAATCTACAGACCCAAGTCGCACCCTTCCATGCCCCGTGCTTTCCTCACTGACCTTTGACTTCTACAGCACCAACCTGTCTGAACCGCTGATAACTGCCGACACGCTGCACAGTACTAATCCTCCGGTGCGTACTGTCTGTAACAGTGAGACTGCGGCCTTCACCCAGGGATTTTGTGCGCTTATTGCGGAGCTTCAGCCCTCCTCTCAGCCAGCAGCTTGTTCCAGGACCACAAGACCACGTGTGAGGGATCCAGGAAACGTCGCCGTCACCCAGAGACTGTGCAACACTTTTCTCCGGGATCGTATCAGACTCCTTGCGTCACCTATGCTACCATCATGGGATTTTCCAGCCTCCGCTGACCAGGAACCATAGACTGATAAGTTAGCTTGTTATTTGACCTTCTATTGTTGCTCTTTCCCCATCTAATATATAAAGCTCAAAGTGTGTATGTATGTATGTATGTATGTATGTATGTATGTATGTGTGTGTGTATGTATGTGTGTGTGTATGTCCGGGATAGGCATCCGCACCGTCGCAGCTACAGCCACAAAATTTGGCACAGTCACATGTCTGGACCCCGAGAGCGTCCTAAGCTATGTTGTGAGGCGAAATTTTAACCCCGCGCGTTCCAATTCACCAAACAATTTTGCCCCTGTCTACATACTGGGGAAAAAGTGTGTGTGCGTCAAGTCCCGCCCCTCATTATGATGTCATAATGCCCCTATTTGCATACTGGGGAAACAGTGTGTGCGTATCAAGCCCCGCCCCTCATTATGATGTCACAATGGTTGCCATGGCGACTCTGATGTCATAATAGGTTGCAAGCCCCGCCACTCATTATGATGTCATAATGGTTGACTATGGAATGGAGGATGTGTGATGGGTATATGGGCACTGGACTATGGGATGGAGGATATGTATGACAGGTATATGGGCACGGGCCTATGGGATGGTGGATATGTATGACGGGTATATGGGCACTGGACTATAGGATGGAGGATGTGTGACGGGTATATGGGCACTCGACTATGGGATGGAGGATATGTATGACAGGTATATGGGCACGGGACTATGGAATGGCGGATATGTATGATGGGTATATGGGCACGGGACTATGAGATGGAGGATATGTATGATGGGTATATGGGCATGGGACTATGAAATGAAGGATGTGTGATGGATATATGGGCACTCGACTATGGGATGGCGAATATGTATGATGGATATATGGGCATGGGACTATGGGATGGAGGATGTGTGATGGGTATATGGGCATGGGACTATGGGATGAAGGATGTGTGATGGGTATATGGGCACTCGACTATGGGATAGAGGATATGTATGATGGGTTTATGGGCACGGGCCTATGGGATGGAGGATGTGTGATGGGTATATAGGCACCGTCCTATGGGATGGATGATTTGTATGATGGGTATATGGGCATGGGACTATGGGATGGAGGATGTGTGATGGGTATATGGGCATGGGACTATGGGATGAAGGATGTGTGATGGGTATTTGGGCACTCGACTATGGGATGGAGGATATTTATGATGGGTATATGTGCACGGGCCTATGGGATGGAGGATGTGGGATGGGTATATAGGCACCGTCCTATGGGATGGATGATATGTATGATGGGTATATGGGCGCGGGCCTATGGGATGGTGGATATGTATGATGGGTATATGGGCATGGGACTATGGGATGGAGGATAATTATAATTTGTTATAACTAACCACAGTTAGTTACTATGCCCGGGCAGCGCCGGGCTCTTCAGCTAGTTTACTATATTCCCTTACTCCCTCACTCACTGCACGGAGTATTCACTTCTGTTATCTCTCTGCATAAAATACTTGTTAACTCTTGCTCTGCCTCCTGCTTGTCACTGCATCCCGCGTTCCTGCTAGTACCTTACAGAAGTCTCCTGGGATCTGCCTGTCCGACTAGTCTCCCATTAGGCTTGACCCCTGGTAGTTAGTAAACTATATTTTCCCTGAAACGCTGCAGTGTTTCAGAGTTATACATACATGGCTGAAATCATATCGCCACAGCCTGATACATGCTATTTGTGTATGAGCCAGCATGTACAGTATTACCTGTTAGATTTTCTTTAAATGCATTTTCCTATCTATAACGGCAAAGTGGCTGCGTTGCAGTCCTATACCAGAGGATGTTCCACTTCATCATTAGAATTGTAGAGTATGTAGTCATGGCAGTCAGACCCTCACCCATTAGAATGTCATGCCTTTAAGGGTTTGCTCACACTTGATGTTGTACAAGAAAATGTTACTGCAAATTTAATTAAATAGGCATCAAAAATGATGTGTGAACATACCCGAACAGTAATAGTAATGGAAATTGAAACGGTACTTTAAAGAATGAACTTGAATACATGTATATTTTTTCAAAAAATAAATATAACTCAACTCAACTTTATTATACAGTCTAACTTTAGACATATGCAGACATTAGTGCTATATAATATGCAGTAAATTACAAGGCTGACATACAATCAGGAAACAACAAAAGGTTAATTAACTTCCAGTTATAATGAACAATACATAATTCTATATGAAAATGTTAATTAACATCAAAACAATAGTTTGCTACAAAATCATTCTTTGATCGGGGAGAATATTAAATAAAATACAGTAGATGAAATTAGGAGAATAAAATGATCCCATGATTCTCTCAAGTGATATTCTTTCTGTAAATAACTTTAACCCCTTCCTTCCCAAGTGATTTTTTTGTTTTTGCTCCTTTCTGCTTTCTTACCCTTATTTCAAGACCCACACACTTTTTATCCTTCCATTGGCAGAGCCATATCCGGACTTGTTTTTTTGCTGGACAAGTTGTAGTTTTGAATGACATAATTGATTTTATCATATATTATAAAATAGAAAAACATTTCAAACTGCAGTGAAAGGGTATGTCGTAGTCCCGAGTACTCTACAAAGGATACCTAATTCCTAGCCTGTTTACAACATAACAGTGATGTATCGGTCATCGCTGTGATGAGCAGGCTCTTATGCCAACCTGTGGATTTTTGGACACACTGCGCCACAGGAATGGGCCTACCTAGGAAATGGTATAACTTAGCAGCTACTGTGGTGTTCTCTGAAGCCTGTAGTGATGAGTAGAGATGAGTGAATTAATTTGGATTCCGTTCTGAATACGATCGGTATCGAAGAATGTTTTTGCAATATTCGTCGAACACAGCCAAAAGTCATTAGAGTCAATGGGAGCAGAAATTAACAAATATGTTTGGAACTGATCATTAGACATACATTCGGCTCGAATAGTATTCAAATATGGCACGAAAATGTCAAAATGAGATTCGAGGCCAAAATCCGAACAAATTCACTCATCTTTAGTAATGAGGTTAGGTTTGTGCAGCATGTAGCTGCAAAGTACTACTCCTGTGTAGAACTCGGTACCCTGACACTAATTTACTACTCTGTGAAAAATAGATTCAGCACTCCAAATAGATGCAGAGAAAATAAGAAAGCTTTATTGATACAGGTGCATCCACTGTATGAAACATTTGATGTTTTGGCGGATTACAAAGCCTTCATCAAAACTAAAAGGCATAAAAAAACAAAATAATTTGTAAATATACCTGATCCATGAAAAGGCTCTGTAATAAGGTCAATGATAAAGGGGTACACAAAAAGTTTATATATATATATACATACATACATACATATGTATGTCGGGTACATTTTTCTGAGAAAAACAGTATCAAGCAGAAAAGGTGGAACTCTGCAGTACAGAAAACTAAAGCAATAGTATGCTGAACTTAAGAAGTGTAAAAAGAAAAGAAAAAGACTGTCTTGAAATGGTGAACATAGAGTTAACAGTATGGTGACGTAGCCGATCTTCTCATTTTAAGGAAGATATATATAGGTCTAATGCAAAGTACAGGATGACCACTCTACAGCTACTGGCAAACAGGACTGTGAACAAGAAGGGCAAATCTGCTTAAAACATTGCACTGTGAATAATCAGTACACAGCTCTGGTAAAAATTAAGAGACCACTGCAAAATTTTCAGTTTGTCTGATTTTTCTCTTTATAGGTATACTAGCTGAAAAGCCCGGCGCTGCCCGGGCATAGTAACTAACTACGGTTAGTTATAACAAATTATAATGATTATATCTATATATATAAAGCTGAGTATATAGCCCCACCCACTCCGCATAGCCACATTCACTATAATATGCCACACAATCCCATCAGCCAGAGCCACCGGACTACTATCCCTAATATCCCACATCATCTCGTGAAAGCCACCGGACAGCTTCCCCTAATATCCTACATCATTCCGTCAGCCAGAGCCACCAGAATACTAATATCCCATATCATCTCGTCAAAGCCAATGGACTACTACCCCTAATATCCCACATCATCCCCTCAGCCAGAACCACCAGACTACTGCTCCTAATATACCACATCGTCCCATCAGCCAGAGCCACTGGACTACTCCCCCTAATATCCCATATTATCCTATCAGCCATAGCCACCGGACAACTACCACTAATATCCCACATCATCCCGTCACAGCCGCCGAACTACTACCCCTAATATCCCACATCATCCCGTCAGCCAGAGCCACCGGACTACTACCCCTAATATCCCACAAAATCCCATGAGCCAGAGCCACCAGACTACTACCACTAACATCCCACAGCATCCCGTCAGTCAGAGCCACCGGACTACTACCCCTAATATCCCACATCATCCCATCAGCCTGGAGTCAGAACCAGAGCGCTGAGTGGAATGGCCCTAACTTCAATACCTGGGATCCCTTTCCATTCCATTCCAATAATCCCTTTAATAGAGTCCTGGGGTCAGTACCAGAGCATTTGAAGGCAATTGCCCTGACTTCCATACCAGGGATCCCTTTAAGAGAGCCTGGGGTCAGAACCAGAATGCTGAGTGGAATTGCCCTAACTTTCATACCGGGGAACCCTTTAAGAGAGACCTGGCATCAGAACCAAAACGCTGGATGGGTTTGCCCTGACTTCTATACCAATGATCCCTTTAAGAGAGGCCTGGGGTCAGAATCAGAGTGCTGAGGGATGTGCCCTAACTTCCATACTGGTGATGCCTTTAAGAGAGGCATGGGGTCAGTACCAAAGGTCTGAGTGGATTTGCCCTCACTTCCGTACCAGGGATCCCTTTAAGAGGGGCCTGGGGTCAGAACCAGAGCGCTTAGTGGAATTGCCCTAACTTCCATACCAATGATCCCTTTAAGAGACCCTAGGGTCAGAACCACAGCGCTGAGTGGAACGGTCCTAACTTCCATACCGGGCATCCCTTTAAGAGAAGCCAGGGTCAAAACCAAAGCGCTGGATGGATTTACCCTGACTTTCATACTGAAGATCCCTTTAAGAGGGGCCTGGGGTCAGAACCAAAGAGCTGGATGGATTTGCCCTGACTTCCATACAAAGATCCCTTTAAGAGGGAAGATGTGCCTATGGGATGGAAAATGTGTGATGGGTATATGGGCACGGGAGGGGGTGATTCATTTCTGTCATGTGCTCTCTGCTCCTTTCTGGGGGCAGACAATGGCTGGGAGCTTATGTTGCCGGGGAAGCTAGATTTCTCCCACCCGGTCAGTTTCTGCTGAGGTGTTGTCGTAGAGTGAGAAAACTGTTGCTCGTAGCAACCAATCACAGCTCAGCTTCTCTTAAACAGCTCTGGTGAAATGAAAGATGCTTAGTGATTGGTTGCAAGGAAAACTGTTGCTCATAGCAACCAATCACAGCTCAGCTTCTTTTAAACAGCTCTGGTGAAAATGAAAGATGCTACATGATTGGTTGGTGATACATACCCACACACACATTCAATTTTATATATATAGATTTTTGAATAAAATGTAAATTGCAATTTTATTCTATAAACTACTACGCCGTGTCTGAAAGGTAAGTAACGACCGCTGCTGAGTCGCTACGTCTCTGTGAGATCTGCCTGTTTGGCAGCTAACTAGCGACCATTTAGCGATGCAACAGTAATCCTGACCGGGTCGTATCGTTGTCGGGATCGCTGGTGCATCGCTAAATGTAAAGGGGGCTTTAGACTCATCAGAGAAGATTACCTTACTCCAGTCCTCTATGGTCCAATCCTTATGGTCTTTGGCAAACTTCAGCCTGGCTCTCCTTTGCTTCACATTGATGAAAGGCTTTTTTCTAGCTTTACATGACTTGAGCCCTGCCTCTAGGAGCCTGTTACAAACTGTTTTTGCCATGCACTTCATTCCAGCTGCCATTTGCCATTCATTTTGTAAATCACTTGATGTCATCCTGTGGTTGCTGGATGACATTTGAATAAGATGATGGTCATTCCGGTCAGTGGAGAGTCGTTTTCACCCTCTGCCGGTCTGCAGCTTTGTCATCCTCAATGACTGCTGCTTGACCTTGTTGTAATGGCCTTCCGTCTTAGAAATTTTAAGGATGGAGGCGTCATGATGCTCACTGTATCCCTCTGCTAGTAAAGCCAGAATTGAGCCCTTCTTTCCCTCATTCAAGACTTTTCTTTTCAACTCCTTTGGCATGGTTAAAAGTTATTTTTTCATTCCTATTACTTTTGGGATATTACTAGCACTTGTTTTGCCATCCAGCTTGTCCTATTGCAAGAGGATTGTGAACACCACAGCAGGGTTTTTTTTACACTTTCCTTCATTAAATAAGATTTGGTTCAGGTGATCACCTAATCAGAAGCACATTAAGTAGAATGAGATGTACTCTGGTTGGAATTCAACTGAAACTGGAATAGTTGTCACTTGCCAGACATGTAGAGAAGCTGATTTGAATGGTTTTTAACAGGGAGAAATGCAAAGTACTACATCTGGGCAATAAAAATGAAAAAAGCATATATAGAATGGGAGGAATAGGGCTAAGTGACAGCACATGTGAAAAAGACTTGGGTATACTAATAGATCACAGACTGAATATGAGTCAACAGTGTGATGCAGCAGCAAAAAAGGCAAATGCAATTCTAGGATGTATTAACAGAAGCATACAGTCTAGATCACGTGAAGTAATTATTTCCCTCTACTCCTCTTTGGTCAGACCTCATCTGGAATATTGTGTCCAATTTTGGGCACCACATTTTAAAAAAGACATCAACAAACTGGAGCAAGTTCAGAAAAGAGCGACCAGAATGGTGACCGGTCTGCAAACCCTGTCTTATGAGGAAAGGTTGCAGGATTTGGGAATGTTTAGTTTGCAAAAGAGAAGACTGAGAGGAGACTTAATAGCTGTCTACAAATATCTAAAGGGCTGTCACATTGTAGAAGGATCAACTTTATTCTCATTTGCACAAGGAAAGACTAGAAGAAATGGGATGCAGCTGAATGGGAGAAGACACAGATTAGATATTAGAAAAAACTTTTTGACAGTTAGAGTGATCAATGAGTGGAACAGGCTGCCATGAGAAGTGGTGAGTTCTCCTTCAATGGAAGTCTTCAAACAGAGGCTGGACAGACATCTAACTGGGATGATTTAGCGAATCCTGCTTTGAGCAGGGGGTTGGACCAGATGGCCCAGGAGGTCCCTTCCAACTCTACGATTCTATGATTCTATGATTCTATGATTTTTATAAAACTGTGCAGTATTCTCTTAATTTTTGGCAGAGCTGTATATCATATAAAAAAGGGAAGAAAATAAGGTGCAAAACAGCATAACCGACATGTAGGTAAACCTGGAGTGCACTCACCAGTGGGACTTTCTCAAAAGTAGTGTCTTATGGCGCTGTGGTTAAGCACTACTGTGCAGGGGATATGGTGCTGTATTGATTATGTCCGAGGAGCTTTAAGTAAGGCTTCAAAATGTCATGTCACAACTGCTGTGACGCATACCCCGAAGTGTCCTGTGTGCTTGCATGACCGGAAGTGATGCGGTGCTCCATAGGAAGAATATCCCTCCCATGTATCTTGCCGCAGTATCATAGTGGTGTATGGAGGAATGCATTCCCTCTGTAGGACGTCACCGGAAATGACGTGTCAGAAAAGGAAGTGTTGCCTCTGTATAAGAAGATGGTGGGAAAAATAGTCCTAATAGAGTAAAGGAGCATGTGTAAAAAAAATGATCTAAAAGCTCCGAGAGAGTCCTGGTGGGGGAAAAAAAGAATGGTGGCAAGATGTTGTGTAAAAGAAGTCAAAAAGGGGATAAGACTGAACTCCATAACAAACCAGAGGGGAAAAAAATTAACCCTCACTAGAATGCCAAATCTAAGAAACAAAAGAAGAAAGCATATGCTAAGCAAGTGGAGTTAACAATGATAGCAAAGTATTGCTGCAATGATAGTGGTAAATGCAAAGCTATTATTGCTAAATTATCCACCAAGTGCAAAGGCACTAATTACACATATAAATGAAAAAGTATCCTTGGCCAAAGGTAATTGGCATGACATGTAAGAGACCAGAATAGGAGACACAAAAATGATAAATACCTTAATATAGCAGGGTATAGAGGTAGATGGCACAAAGACAGTGCGCACAAATGAATGCTGGAAGGCTCCCCACCGCCCACCCGACGAGCGCCGTTTCACAAAATTTCTTCTTCCTGGGGTAATAACAATATATGATAAGTATGGATGTTAGTAAAAAAAAAAGGATAATGGAAACATTGGATATAAATAGAAGAAAGGGAAAATTAGAAAGGATAATAATTATAGCGATAATAATGATAATCATGAAAAATAAAAAAAAAATTAAATAACAATTAAAATGAAAAATAAAAACTAAAATTAAGAATAAAAATCGAAATAAAAACAAGAGCTCATAAAAATAAAAAAATGAATAGAAATGCAAATAACATAAAACCTGGAAAAAATCAAATAAAGTTAGAGGCATATCATATGAAGCAGGAAATCTCACTGTCGCCCCGCCCTTATCAGCTGGCATGATTATTAATTCCTTGTCCCTAATTAATGTCTGTAATGTTTGATGTTCAATGTTATTCTGCTGGTTTGTCTACAAGCATGTTTCGATACTCTATCATGGCAAAAATTACTCTTGTACCGTGGATCTAACAGAGTGGCAACCCAGTAGCCAGCACTATTTCTAATACTAAGAATATTGCCATCATGTTAACGATAGTGCAGGAAGAGGGCACTCATGTGTCGGGTGCTTCCATGAGGTCCAAGTCCATGGTGTGTTGGTGGTTGGGTAACACTCAAGGTTGCTTACTCCATCCCCTCTCGTCAAACACGGACAACTGAGAGGGGATCATTATCCTCTTTCTCTCCTGACTTTCTCATCCATCACCACTTAATAATAATAATAATAATAATCTTTATATTTATATAGCGCTAACATATTCCGCAGCGCTTTACAGTTTGCACACATTTTCATCACCGTCCCCGATGGGGCGCACAATCTAAATTCCCTATCAATATGCCACTAAGTTTACATTGGACAGACATCCCAAGAATTGCGTAAACGTGTGCAGCAGCACACTTCCAACATTAATTTGGCTGGATCAGACCTGGCCAAGGGTAAAAGCTTGAGCTCAGTGGCTTCACATTTTTTGGAATGTCATAATAGCCAAATTAGGGGCCTTACTGTGGTGGGTTTGCAGAGGATCGAACCCAATATTCGCAAAACTGACAGACTGAGCGAATTATTGCGGTTGGAGTCCAGATGGATTTTTCAATTGAACACGGTCAGACCTGGGGGCATCAATGAGGATTTGTCCTTCACTGGCTTCCTCATGGCCTGATTGGTGTTGACATTCTTAGGGCCCTTCTTGTGTCGATTTGGTGTTTTTCATGTACCTATATGCTTTTTTTTTTTTTGCTATTTTCTGATTTTCATTAGAGCCAAAAAAATTTTTTCGTTTGGGTTTGATAGGCCCTCTAGTTCTATCTAAAGGAAAATAGAAAAGAAAAAAAGAAATAATTTTTCCCCATGATAGGATTTATTTATACCATCAATCACATTGGTTGCTGTGTTGAATATCCTGAGTTTTTTTGAATATACATTCTAATTAGAAAGATAGTTACTGTTACAGAACTGACCATTCAGTTTGGTACTATGAATTATGGCATCATCGATTTTTATGGAATATTTTTTCATCTTTGATAATTTCCCTACTGTTTATATTGGTTACCTGATTGTTGTAATCCATGAAATTGCATTACCCTTTTGATATATTCAAAGGTATATATATCTCTTGCTGATTGTCTGCGTTTCCACCATTTTTAGGATACATTGTTCACATGCTGCAGTTTTTTAGGTGCAGTTTCCATGTCATTAGTGCATTTTTTTTTTTTTTATTTTTTTATTTTTTTTAGTATTTGTATTGATTTTTGTATTACATGTGATTCTGAGCATGGACACTGCTGCAAGGTACTGGCGCTCTATTATCACTTTATTTTTCCAGGTTGATAGCATAATTTTATGGAGCATTGATGTCATTCTTGGGTGCTGGGCTATGTGAGGAGAAAGAGTTAATTACCACCCTTCCCCCTCCTTGCCTGGCTTACAGAGCAGCAGCTTTATTACATGTGGGGAACCGCCTGGTCTCTGGCTTTTGAACTGCTAGCGTCTTGTTCACAATCTCTCAGGAATACAATGCTATCTACTGCGCAGGCGTCATGACTCATTCTGGACTCAGGTTATCTTCATCACACAGCTGATGCCGCACTCAGGTGTCAGCGTGCGCTGTAGTGATTACAATTGCAATTGTACTATAAAGGGGACTTGATATCATTCCTGGCTACTTCCCCTGACGAAGTTGCAGGTTAGCAGCGATACGCGTTGGGTGCTGTGGGCAGTGTGAGTATGCTTAGGTAATTTTCATGTGATCCAGCAATTGCCTTCCCTCATCTATGGACTTGCATGGTAATCATTTGGATTGTTTACATACCTACAAGTGACTATTAGACTGATGGGACTTTACTGCTGCAAATTGTCCATATGTTTATACTAAACAATTTATGCATATTATATGGTGATAGAAGGCATTGTTGTGAATGCATTTTTTTGAAACACTTATTTATATAAACATTTCTTCCTTTGTATACTGCATGTGTTCTCCACCTGCCCACTTGTTTCATTTGTGGTTTTTAATTGTTTTTATTGTACACTTGGATCTCTCTGGCTATTGTATGTCAATAAAAGCCTTTTTTCACATGGACATTCTGCTGTTGCGTGCATGTTATCCTGTGTCTCTTTTCTACCTTTTTATCATTTGATCTACTTGGCACAGTGTTGCACCCAGTTATCATATTCATGTCATATTTTCCGTGGTGCCCACCTATATACACATATATATAATATGCCACTTCCTCCTCATCGTCCTCCATTTGTTCCTCGGCTTCTGCACCTTTACTAACAGTTTGTCTGGTTCCATAAGCCCCCCTGGATCACTTTAATCCACCGTCCTATCGCACCTGCCTGTGCGACAACAGTCTGGAACTTAAAGATGTTGTTATCCCTTCCACATACTCTTCTGCTTCCACCTCTTTCAATGGGTAAACCACCTCCAAATCAAAGCGTGCTCCATCCAGCATGTAGATGACCGGAATAGTGAGGTGGATGATGGCATCATCAGCCCTAACTAGTAGTCATGTCAAAATTGTGCAGAAGGGTGCAGAGGTTCTTCATCTGTGCCCACTCCACAAGCGTGATTTGCACCACGTCTGCACTGCGTTGTCCCAGGCTATGCAAAAGGACAAACTGCACCAGGGCTCGTAGCTGCTTCCACAGATGCTGCAACATGTGCAGAGTGGAATTACACCTTGTCGTAACCTGCCCCTACTGCCACCAGAGTCACCCAATGCCCAGTCAGCAAGATGTAACGCCTCTGGCCATGTTTGCTTGTCCAGTTGTCAGTGGTGAAATGCTCCCTGGTAGACATAGATTTTTTTCTGGGAAAAGGTGCTATTGTCTTTGACATGCTGGTGTAGCGCAGGCACTGCTTTCTTAGAGAAGTAAAGGCATCTGGGCAACTGGTACTGGAGGACTGCGACAGCCATTAACTTTCGGAAACCATCTGTATCCACAAGATGGAAAGGCAGCATTTCTGTGGCCAACAGACTGGAGATGGTGGAATTCAAGCTCTTAGCTTTGGCATGTGTAGGAGGAAACATTGTTTTATGTGACCACAATTGCGGAACTAAGGGATGACTGGTGTGATCAGAGAGGGTGGAGTAATGTGAACAGGACAAACTGCTGGACTGTGAGTGAGGTATTGGCAGAGATGTTATGGTGGATTGAGAAAGGCGTGTTGTGCTCGGTGAAACAAAAACAGCAGGCATGCCAACTTCCATAACAGCTGGAGGGCTCTCCCTCATACTGACTGTAGGGGATAAGAAAAGTGGAGTTTCTGTGGCCGGAGAGCTGTGTGAGAACACTTGCCATGGTGACAGAGAAGGAAGGAGCAGCAAATGAGATTGATGGGATGGCTGGTATTTGGCGAGGCCAACTACTTCACATTTTAGAGCAGTGAGATTCCCAGACTAAAGCATGTTGATCACGCATGTGCCAGTTCATGTATGTAGTAGCCAACTTATTGCAATTTTTGCCTCTACTGAGTTATTTTTTGCAAATTTGGCACATAACGCGACTTGGTTCTTCCTTTTCGGTCTCAAAAAAGTCTCAGGCTAAGGAACCCTTACCGCCCCTGCAAACTGCAAACTCTAGACCAATGCTGGCCACAGCCACATTGGATAGGTAGAGACGGTGTTTGTTCAGTTGAGTTTACATTAACACCTAACCCACATGCATGTCAAACACCAAGCCTATTTCCCCTTCCACCACAACCTCACTTTTTCACATTCATGTTATATATAACTTTCCCCTCTTTTAACCAGTTGTTTTACAATCTTCGGCCGAGACCTCTCAGTCACTGTTAGTAAATGAACAATCACTATTTTTTCCCTTAGGTAGTATGTCTGAACAACACCCTTAGATCTAATGATTTAGATTAGCAAATGGGGCCTCCTGATTCCTGACTGCCACACAGTTTTAGCCCAAACAATTTTCATTAGAAAATGGGGTCTCCTGAGTGTTGCCCAAACAAACTGGATTAGCAAATGGGGTCTCATGGCTGAATCCCAATATTAGGCCTAACAATTTTAATTAGCAAATTGGGCTTCCTGATTCCTCACTGTAACACAGCTTTAGCCCATACTATTTGGAGTAGCAAATAGGGCCTCCAGGATAAACCACAATATTAGGCCTAATGATTTTGAAGAGCAAATGGGGCCTTCTGATTCCTTACTACAGCACAGTTTTAGCCCAAATGAACTGGATTAGCAAATTGGCCCTCCTGACTGCAACACAGTTTTAGCACAATATACTTAAGCCCCCGTTACACACTGCGATATTGCTAGCAATGTCGCTGTAAAGTCACCGATTTTGTGACGTTGCAGCGATATTGCTAGCGATATCGTTGCATGTGATACTTACCTCCAACAGCTCCCCCGCTGCTCATCGTTGGTCGCGTGAGAACTCCCTGGACCATTCCTCGCCAGCCACTTCCTGCTGCGCTTCCTGTGGCGCCGACGAGCGAGGCGTGGAGGCGGGCGGGAGGACGCCAGGATCGGCGCGTCTGACAGGTAAGTAGCAACCCCCGACCCCTGCTATGTTGCTGGTGAGATCTGCCTGTGTGACAGCTCACTAGCGACCACTTAGCGATGCACCAGCGATCCATATCGTTGTCGGGATCGCTGGTGCATCACTAAGTGTAACGGTACCCTTAGATGCTGTAAGGTCGATTTCACACAGGACAAGATCTTATCTTCCTAAATGACAAGTTTACTTGCAGCAGCAATAGGAGCTGCCTTACTGGGTTGTTACACTGTACTTGTGACTTCGCCTGCCAATCACAGAAGACCTGTCGTGATATCGTGGATGCTTTCTGCGCCCTGATAACTTAATGTATATACATTCCATCAGTCTATTACAGGGAAAAAAAAGAAAAAAATTTACACTCCAACGCTCCTCTGACTCAGACACACACCCTACCTTTATAAAACATGTGCCCCAGGGCTCATCATACAAGTACCACTATCCTAGACAAAGTCAAAACAAAAGCATAAGTGGAAAAGCAATCATTTACCGAACTGAGACCGAATTTTGCCAACTTTGAAAAATACTTGGGAACCGAAAACGAATCCGAATATTCTGCGTTTGTGCCGAATTTGAGATTGGTGAACGTTTTCAGAACAAGTTCTCTCATCTCTAGTCAAGACAGGTCTTGATGAAATGGGGACATAAGCCATTTTCTTAAGTATCTTGAATAGTGCGGCTTTACCTTTACCTTATATCAGTTATTTATCTTTATGGCTACATAGACGTTTTCGAACGTACATTATTCAAGCTATGTCTTAGCTCTTAATACTAAACTTTTGGAGACCTTACAATATGAATGCACTGTTTAACAGCGCTAATACATTCATTTAAATTTCTGTTTAAAAGATCTCTAGCAATCTAGCATTGCAACATTCTTTGCTCTTTTTAGTTTATGGGATGTTGACATCTTTGCTTTGACAATTAGGCTAATTTGCATAATGGCTGTGTTTTTTCCCGCTACAAAGCTGCTTCCCTCCAAATCAAACACACAAATCCCTAGCAGAAATTAATAAACTATTTATGAGCTTTTAGGCCAGTGGAAAAAGATGTATAGTCATGCACAATGAAATCACTGTAAACAGTCGAGAACAACATGCATAATACATCTACTCACAGACATTGAGGATGTTGTAAACCACAATGGTAAAGTCTTACAGCTTTCGTTTCTTGTAACTAAGCTATTTACTGCATCGCCATTATACAAACATTCCAATATCAGCACAATCTACGGATTCAGTTCAGCAAGTTACAAAGGAAAGGCATAGATGGTAAAAGCATTCTCCTAAGGCTTCCTTATACTGTAGATGTAGCAGAGCTGATGTAGTCAGCATAACATATTAACTGTGAATTACGTTTGAAGGCAGTATTTTCATAGAGCAAATAGATAAATTACAAAACTCAGATCTACTATACTGTATCTATAACTGCCTTGGAGGGTGTGTTTTTACAAAAGAGATAATGGAGGAATATAAAAAAATGTGCTGCTGTCATTTATCTGCAATATCTCTAACAATTGATTTTACACTTAGTTGACTTTCAGTTGCTAACCTGGGACAGTTCCTGATTATTTCAGATTGTATTATTTTTTTGCTATGTTAATATGATGACCAGCCTCTTGCTACATGGTGTTTGTACTTATTTATTCTTCAAGATTGTATCACCTCACAGCTTCCTGGCTTCTTCCTCGTCAGCGGGCAGTGCGTTCCTGATGATTGACAGTTTAGACTAATGGCATGACTGAGCAGCTGTCACATCTCCACCAGGATCTGCAACATCTGCTTCTGTGGGTGAAGCTGGTGATAGAAGAACCTGAAGTTCTGGATGGCACAGGGCCCTGGAGAGCACCACATCCTACTTTAGCTTTCAGCTTACTGCTGCAAGCTGCTAGATATAGTCTTGTGTTGCTTTGGTTCATTCCTGTCTCTTAGTTTCTTGTTGTTTCAATTGCTCCTTGTTTTGACCTCAGATTATCTTTTTCTGACTATTCTTAGGGATCCTAATTTTGTCCTTTATGAGACTTCTCATCTTTGACCCTGCTTGGCCTTTATAGCAGTGCTTGCAGAGAGTTTACATGTTCTGCTGTCTTTTTCTAAGAGAATGGCAAACTAGGATAGACTGCAGAAGTAATTAGTCACCTACATATTGAACAATAAACTATGAAATTAAACATTCTTGTGTTCTTCAGAACTGCAAGAATATTTAATAGTGATGAGCGAGTATACTCGTTGCTCACGTTTTCCCGAGCATGCTCGGGTGTCCTCCGAGTATTTGGGCGAGTTTGGAGATTTAGTTTGTGTCGCCGTAGCTGCATGATTTGCGGCAGCTAGACAGCCTGAATACATGTGGAGATTGCCTACTTGTTAGGAAATACCGACATGTACTCAGGCTGTCAAGCAGTCACAAATCATGTAGCTGCGGTGGCACAAACTAAATCTCCGAGCATGCCCAAAATACTCGGAGGACACTCGACCATACTCGGGAAAACCCGAGCAATTAGTATACTCGCTCTTCACTATTTCATACATGGTAAACTGCAAAATTTATATTTATTGACATTTACCATGCTAATTGTTTAGCTACAGTATTTCAGAGTCAAAATATTTTTAGCATTATTATATTGTTATAGTGTTTCATTTAAAGAAATGGTACTTCCTCACTTTCTCCTCTGTAAAGCAAAGCAGTATGATTTGCTGCAAAAGCAAGATACTGCATTTTCCATACATGTCAGGTATTTGGTGATTCTGTATATTTAGTTTCCAAGATTCTGACCAGTGGTGGTCCCAACTAAAAAGAGAAGTTATAGTTTTTTCCCTGCACAGCTTATGTTGCAAGCCATGTGCTGTACCGGACTTCAGCATAGCCCTGTACAAGTTATGGCTGACCGCACACTCGGCATCACGTGACCCTTGCTGCAGCCACGTTCCAGATGTCTTGTATTCCCCCAAGCGTAACGCAGTTGCGCACACTCTTCCTGATTAATTTGACTGTGAGCAGTGTTTCACCGCAGGTCGCAGCCCAGCAGCCAGTGCGTGCTTTCCCTCTCTCCTCTGCTTTCATTAGCCGCAAGCACACACTGGATACTGGGCTGTGACATGTGGCGAAACATTACCCACAGACCAGTCAATCAGGAGGGGTGCACGCAACCGGGTCATGCCCCAGGAGAATGCAAGAGATCTGGAAATTGACATGACATCAGCGGATGTCAGCGGAGGCTGCATCTGGGCTCACATGATGTTGAATGAGCGGAAAGTGCCACTCACAGATTATAACAAGAGGTATTTACAAAAATACTTCTATACAAGGTTTAAACCGGAGGGGGCATTATAGAATGTAGTGGAACACCTCTTTGAGTATCATGATCCCTGATATGTTTACCTACGAGAAATTTGTTACTGTTCACTTTATTGTTCTTTTCTGGCTTCTTCATAAAGGTCCTTATAGACTGTAACCTACACAGTCCATGTGCTGCCTTAGTTGATTGCTCAAGCATCACTTGGTCTTATCTTTTTAATCTATGTTAAAAGATAAAATATTTAATAAAAAGAGATAAAAAACAAAAAGCTACAACTACTACATAAATTCTCCATCATTTATGGATATAGCTTAAAAGGAAAATAATGCATCCACCTGACTTTAAAATTACAGGTGAGCGAAAACTAAGTGTAAATTCCAGGATTCGTACTGGACACTTAGTGTCCGGTGTAGAATTCCGAACATGGACCTTTCTAGTCAGTCTGTTTCAGTGTTTGGAGTTTGGATGCTGAGAGAGAGAGATATTCTGTAGGTGTACACTGCTTCCTTTGACAGCCCCTTAGCCCTTACTATGACCATTTTACAGCACAAAAGTTTGAATCCCAATTGACTTCCTTGGGGTTCGGGTTCAAGTTCGAGTAGATTTCCAGTGTCTGAACTGAACTTTACACTAAAGTTTGGTCAAACCCGATGAACCCAACATCTGCAGGTCCTCTCATCCCTATTTAAGAGACATCAACTTCAAGATATACCAGTGAAAGGCTCTTCCTGCACATGTGATTTTTTATTTCTCATTACTTCGATATATACTTTGGACAAACATATTATTCAAAAACACAGTTTTAATTTTTAGTGTATTAATAATAGAATTTTACTTCAAATTTGAAATAAAAAAAGTTATTTATTTTCTGGCATTTTTTAGATTAGTGATCAATCATAGAATGTTAGCGTTGGAAAGGACCTCGAGAGTCATCATGTCCAAACCCCTGCTCAATGCAGAATTTAAAAAAACTTTTCAGACAGATGACTGCCCAACCTCTGTTTGAAGACTTTAATTGAGGGAAAACTCACCACCTCTCGTGGCAGCCTGTTCCACCTATTGATCACCCTCACTGTCAAAAAATTTTTTCTATTATCTAATCTGTATCTTCTTGCCAAATCAGACTAGGTGATTTTCTGGATTTGTTTTCTCATTTTGACTCTCATAGTTATGGTCTACCTATGATGTCAATTACAGGCCTCTCTCATCTTTTTAAGTGGGAGAACTTGCACAATTGTTGGCTGATTAAATACATTTTTCCCCACTGTACCGTTCTATTAAAGCCCTGTCACACACAGCGATCTCGCTAGCGAGATCGCCGATTTTGTGATGCATCAGCGATCTCTCCAGCGAGATAGCTGTGTGTGACGGGGATCAGTCACCGCCCCCCCTGCCGGGTATCGCTGATCGTGCTCGATCGGCCTGGGCCATTTTTTGATCTCTGGTCTCCCGCTGGCCAGCACGCATCGCTGCGTGTAGCAGCGAGAGACCAGCGATCAGCGACGCTGGACGCTGGTTTCTAATGTAAGCATCGGGTATCCAGGAGCCGCAGCTCTTGGATACCCGCTGTTTACCTTGGAAACCGGCATACACGTTGGTTTCCAAGGTAAATAGCGGGTATCCAGGATCCGCATGGCTCTTAGATACCCGATGTTTACCTAGGAAACCAGAGTGTATGCCGGTTTCCAAGGTAAACATCGGGTATCCAAGAGCCGCGGCTCCTGGATACCCGATGTTTACATTAGAAACTAGCTTGCTTGCTGGTCCTGATCGCTAGAGGGGCTGTCTATGTGACAGCTCACCAGTGATCAGCCTGACTATGTCCCAGCGATCCCATCCATGTTGGATCGCTGGGACATTGTTATGTGTAACGGGGCCTTATGTCGCTGCCGATTTTTCAAGGTTGTCTAGATCCTGCTGAATCCTTTCTCTGTGTTTTCTAGTGTTAAGGGGGCTTTACACATAGCGATATCGCTATCAATATCGCTAAAGCGTCACCGATTTTGTGACTCCACAGCGATATTGCTAGCGATATCGCTACATGTGATACTTACCTCCGACCGGCTCCCCCGCTGGCTATCGCTGATCGCGCGAGATCGGCCTGGTCCATTTCTTGTCATCAGCTTCCTGCTAGCGCCGACAAGCAACCATAGACGCAGGCGGAAGACGGACACCCTCGCCGCATCTGAAAGGTAAGTGCGACCGCTGACCGCTGCTGCATCGCCAGTGAGAGCTGCCTGTTTGGCAGCTCACTAGCAACCATTTAGCGATGCACCGGCGATCCTGACTGGGTCATATCGTGGTCGGGATCGCTGGTGCATCAATAAATGTAAGGGGCCTTTAGCTATCCCTATTAGCTTTGCATAGTCTGCAGATTTGATTAGTTTACCTTCAGTTCCCTTATCTAGGTCATTTATAAAAATGTTGAACAACACTGGGCCAGGACAGATCATTTTGGTACCCCACTTGAATCACTCTTCCAATTGGATGTGCAACCATTTATTACCACCCTTTGAGTACAATCACTGAGCCAGTTATAGATCCAACTAAACATAGCCTTGTCAATTCTATACTTAGTCATGTTATTTAATAAGTATAGCATGAGATACTTTGTCAAATGTTTTGTTGAAGTCAAGATATGCTATATCTACAGCATTTCCCTAATCCACCCAGCCAGTCATTCCATCTTACAAGGAAATTAGATTAGGCTGGTTTCACATTAGCGCTTTTTAAGCGCACGCACGGCCGGGGGTAGCTCCGCCCACGAGCTGGCTCTCTGCCCGGCATGCCCGCCCCTTGCTTGTAGCGCCGCCTCCTAGCGCACAGCGGCGCCTGCGATCGGCGCACCCTATCTTTAGCATAGGGTGCGCAGATCGCGCGCAGGCCGTGCGCTAGTTGCGCTTTGACCTGCGCTGCGCACTTTTGACGGTGTGCCGTGCACGCCAAAATCCGAAAATTTTGATTTTGGCGCGCACGGCGCACCGTCAAAAGTGCGCAGCGCAGGTCAAAGCGCAACTAGCGCACGGCCTGCGCGTGATCTGCGCACCCTATGCTAAAGATAGGGTGCGCCGATCGCAGGCGCCGCTGTGCGCTAGGAGGCGGCGCTACAAGCAAGGGGCGGGCACGCCGGGCAGAGAGCCGGCTCGGGGGCGGAGCTACCCCCGGCCGTGCGTGCGCTTAAAAAGCGCTAATGTGAAACCAGCCTTAGTGTGGCATGACTTATTTGCTACAAACCCATTCTGGCTCTGGTTAATTACTGTATTCTTATCCAAGTACTTACATACATGCTGTTTAATAATTTGTTCAAAGATATTTCCTTGTATAGAAGTAAAGCTCGATCTTTTTTGCTCCCTAGTTGAAACTACAATTTTCAAAAGTCTCAGAGTTGTAATATCCCAATACCTGGAAAACTACTTGCTGGAGACAACTGATCAAGATAATGATATTTGAAAAAAATG
Organism: Dendrobates tinctorius; assembly: GCF_039654945.1. Classification (NCBI taxonomy): domain Eukaryota; kingdom Metazoa; phylum Chordata; class Amphibia; order Anura; family Dendrobatidae; genus Dendrobates; species Dendrobates tinctorius. Next base: position 60,170,542 of record NW_027361698.1, on the reverse strand, counting down.
CCATATCAAAACATGCTCGAAAGTATAAGAAATTATACCGTACAAAAATAATATTCTAAGTATAAAATAAACATGTAAATTCTGAGTTTTAATAATTTACATAATGTGTATACGATTCATTTTGAGACATTACTTTCTTATGTCTCTCACTTCCCAATCTCAGTGATATCCATAGTCCCAGTTAGTCCCGTAGTTACTGTAAGTATTCAATTAGAGCCACCAGTTAATGAAACAGATTGCGCGTGAATCCCTATAGCCTGCGCACTCGATTAAGCTCAAAGGTCACATTTTGATAAATTCTCCTTATTTGATGCAGTTCAGTAACTGTATCATAATAGAAAGGCCTGTTCATCCGGCAAGCTTCCAGTTCATTGTAAATTCAGAATCAGTTTTCTGGTTTTTATAGGCAGAGCTACTGGGAGCTGGTGATAGAAAAAGTCAATGTAGAAAACCGTATTCTTTATGAGTAACTAAGGATCAATATTTTTTTAACTTTGTTGGACACACAAGTAGAACACAACATTATAAAACAGTTAAATGAGGCAGTTACTATAGCTCTGGGACAATAGTGCAGGTACAATGTACAATTGAGATGTTAATTATATGCTGTGCGGAAAGACGTATTTCATTTAGTAATAAATATGTTGCACAGTAATATTTTGTAGAGCAGTGCTTCAAATTTATTTGGTATAATGAAATAAACAGTACTGTTAAGGCCTACATTAAGAGATTTATTTTGAAGAGATAGATTGGGATCTGACAACTGGGGACCCCACAGATAAACTACTGATAGCAGGAACCTACAACAATTTTCCTGTACACTTTGCATCTGGAAAAGGTGAAATTCACATGGTCCCTCAGATTCTTTGATTTCTAGATTGACCAGGGTCCCAGAGGTCAGAACTCCACAATTAGTAATGCTGGTAAAGATAAATAAGCACTCCCATCAAATTTAATACAGTGGGTACGGAAAGTATTCAGACCCCTTTACATTTTTCACCCTTTGTTTTATTGCAGCCATTTGGTAAAATCAGCAGAGTTCATTTTTTTTCTCAGCAATGTACACTCTGCACCCCATCTTGACTAAAAATAACAGAAATGTAGACTAAATATAACAGATATGTAGACTGGTTGCAAATGAAGGAAACATGTACAAAGATATTCTGGATAAAAACCTCTTCCAGAGTGCTCTGGACCTCAGACTTGGCTGAAGGTTCACCTTCCAACAGGACAATGACCCTAAGCACACAGCTAAAATAATAAAGGAGTGGCTTCAGAACAACTCTGTGACCATTCTTGACTGGTTCAGCCAGAGCCCTGACCTAAACCCAATTGAGCATCTCTGGAGAGACCTGAAAATGGCTGTCCACCAACGTTCACCATCCAACCTGACGGAACTGGAGAGGATCTACAAGGAATAATGGCAGAGGATCCCCAGATTCAGGTGTGAAAAACTTGTGGCATCACTCCCAAGAAGACTCATGGCTGTACTAGCTCAAAAGGGTGCTTCTACACAATACTGAGAAAAGGGTCTGAATACTTATGACCATGTGATATTTCGTTTTTTCTTTTTTAATAAATGTGCAAAAATTTCTACATTTCTGTTTTTTTCAGACAAGTTGGGGTGCAGAGTGTACATTAATGAGGAAAAAAATGATATTTTTTTGAATTTACCAAATGGCTGCAATGAAACAAAGAGTGAAAAATTTAAAGGGGTCTGAATACATTCCATACCCACTGTAGAAGGATTCAGCTAGTCAATGCTTAGATCATATGATGGCATATACCTACTAGTACAAATAAGAATTAGTTGGGTAGAAAGGCAAAATTAGTCATTGTAAGTAAATAGTTGTATATAATATGATGATTGCATTATAGGATTCAAATTTTGATGGGAGGAAGAGTGCTTCTTAATACCCTTATGTCCTCTCAGGCAGTGCAAGATACAACTGGCTCTTTGAGTATATAAACAACTACCAGTGAACCAGGGGCAGCATGAATAGGAGAGAGCACCTGTGCAAGAAAAATATATGGGGTCTTTGCAGTTTAATAGCTCTTCATAATTATGTACAATTCGCCTTGCTTTGGAGAAGTGAGTCCCCTTACCTCTTGGGCTCCTGTGCGACTGCTCTGGTTTCACCAATGGTATGTCTGCCAGTGCAGTAAATTCAATGGAAGCTGTTGAACTAGAAGTTAAAAAATTAGTCCCCTATGGCCATGGCAACATCTTTTAGTCAAGTCATTTACATTTAGAGTGCTAGTGGCTTTAAATTTCACTCAGTTAGCTACCATTATCATTTATTTAAAGGTCATGTGTACATACCAAAACAATTTTTTTTTATTGTCCCAACATTTCTAAAATAAAAAATGACTTTGTGATATATTGAATGAAAAAGCATAATATTTAGCTTTTATATCACCTGTTTTGTTTTATGATCTCCATGGCAACAGACAACAAACAAATCTTGTGTAGTCTGATCTTGCAGTTATACTCTCCATTTGACTGCTGTTCTATGAGAGGTAGTGGCAATAAGTGACAGAGCTGCAGGATCAGACTGCAATAAGTTTGTTGTCATTTATCATGGATATTAGGTAGGTGTAAAACAAAATTATAGATGCCTAAATAGCATAGGTGCACGATGATATCGCCGCAGTGTGCAATGCCTGTATAGTTAGACTTAGAAATAAATATTCAGAAATACCTGCTAGCTTCAATGTCTCCTTGAGTTATCAAATTAAATTTAATTTTATATTTATTTTGTATTATAATATAGTTTACACCTTTGTAAGACTATTGCAGTTTCTGTGGATGAGTATCTAATAGTTATCTGTCGAGTTTGTGTACTCAGTCTTGTTTAAACTCTGTTATTTGTAACCTAAGAAGCATTTAATAACGAAATAGATAGCTTGTAAACCTATGGAGAAGCATGACTTGTGTTTCCAGAAGAGCAAAAGATTAGATATTTTATTAAAGGACCACATAGAAGTAATTATCTGATACTAGTTTTGAAAGGTGAACTTGCAATATTGAAGATAAAAAAAAAAATGGCTTTGTTTCAGACCCACAGCATCATAAACATGACTATCAATTCACCTTCATTTCATCTGATTGTTTGATAACAGACCCCACTTTATATGAAACAATGCGATAAATACTCAGGGAGCACAACACAGAGACTTCTTAAAAATTAAAAACTGCATTTATCTTGTGTTTCCATTTTATCTGATTTAAATTGCTTTGTGACAAAATACAACATCACCACGGATACAAAAATTTTTCCAGTTTTTATAAAACTGTTATACAATACTAGATGAGAAGATATTTGTCATACGGAACCACTATAACTGTAAAGGACAACCCCATAACTACTATTGTTAGAGCTTATTGAAGTTATTATTATTATTTATTATTATAGCGCCATTTATTCCATGGCGCTTTACATGTGAGGAGGGGTATACGTAATACATACAAATACAGTAATCTTAAACAATACATGTCACGACTGGTACAGGATGAGAGAGGACACTGCTCGCGGGGGCTCACAATCTACAAGGGATGGGTGAGGATACAGTAGGCGAGGGTAGAGCTGGTCGTGCAGCGGTTTGGTGGTTCGGTGGTTACTGCAGGTTGTAGGCTTGTCGGAAGAGGTAGGTCTTCAAGTTCTTTTTTCAAGGTTTCCTTGGTAGGCGAGAGTCTGATATCTTGTGGTAGAGAGTTCCAGAGTAGGGGGGATGCACGTGAGAAATTTTGTACGCGATTGTGGGAAGAGAAGATACGAAGGGAGTACAGAAGAAGATCTTGTGAGGATCGGAGGTTGCGTGCAGGTAAGTACCGGGAGACGAGGTCACAGATGTATGGAGGACTCAGGTTGTGGATGGCTTTGAATGTCATTGTTAGGGTTTTGAACTGGAGTTTTTGGGTAATGGGAAGCCAGTGCAGGGATTGACAGAGGGGAGAGGCCGGGGAATAGCGGGGGGACAGGTAGATTAGTCGGGCAGCAGAGTTTAGAATAGATTGGACGGGAGCAAGAATGTTAGAAGGGAGGCCACAGAGCAGGAGGTTGCAGTAGTCAAGGTGAGAGAGGATGAGGGCATGGACTAGGGTTTTTGCAGATTCTTGGTTGAGGAATGTACAGATCCGCAAAATATTTTTGAGTTGAAGTCGGCAGGAAGGGGAAAGGGCTTGGATATGTGGTTTGAAAAAGAGATCAGTGTCAAGGATAACCCCGAGGCAGCGAGCATGTGGGACTGGAGAGAGTGGGCAGCCATTTACTTTGTAAGTTGTAGCATCGGCATCCCTGAACGTTTTTCACCTAATTTACATCGGCATCCCTGAACGTTTCTCACCTCCCTTGGCAGGGACGCTGACTCACTCATCTCCGCAGCACCTGTCCTGCACTTCTGTTCCCTCCGGCTGCTGCCCATGATATGCGCATTGCTTACAAATCTCTGGGCACTGTGCTTAGGGCACATGCGCTCTCATGTTCTTATAGGGACAGCTCACACCAGGTACATAATCTCTGAGACAACATTAAGGATGGATTCGGAAAAGTGATCTGCTGTTCTAAAGTAGCCTCATCCTGACAGTCCAATGGCAATCCAGCGGTTCCTCAGATTTGCCAATTACTATTGCGAATTCATCCCGCATTTCTCCTCTCGGACCACTTCAATCTCTGCCCTGACCCACAAGGGTGCTAACCACAGGGTGTGGACTCCAGAGGCTGAAAGCACCTTTGCCGCCTTAAAACAGGTCTTCAGCTCCACTCCAATGCAGCACCAGCTGGACAACAATAAACAATTCTTATTGGAGGTGGATGTCTCTTCCTCTGGTGCCAGAGTAGTTTTCACCCAGAAATCTCCTTATGGTGACCTGCGTTTTTTTCTTTAAATCCTACTAGTCTGCAGAACGCAACTATTCAAAAGGCGATCGAGAACTGTTGGTGATAAAACTGGTCCTGGAGGAAAGGCACTTTGTACTTGAGGCAGCAGTTCATCCTGTTATTGTCTTTATGGATCACAAGAACTTTTCCTATATTCAGTCCAAATAGTGCCTAACTACCATAGTGCGTCAAGCCAAGAGATCTTTATTCTTCACTGGCTTTGATTTTGTCCTTCACTTCTGGCCAACAGAAAAGAACATGATAGCGGATGCATTTTCCAGGTCTTTATAGTCTTCTGACCAAAAGGAAGAGCCTCAGAGCATCACTGAGGCCTCCAAGATGTTTACTGTTGCCCCACTGGACTTATCTCTGTCCCCACCTGGAAAAACCTTTGTCTCCGAACTAAAGAGGACGCAGGTACTTCACTGGGGTCACTCGTCCAAATTCACTGGTCAAACAGCTCTTCTCATTTCATGGAATAGTGGTGATTACTGCCCAAGATTTTGTCTTGACTTGTCCATGCTGTGACCAGAATAAGACTCCGAAACAGCTTCCAACTTGCCGCTTACTTTAATTACCCATACTATCTGATTCCTGGCAATATATTGCGATGTACAATATCACCAATCTTCCAGCATCACCCAGAAGTACCATCATCTTTGGTAGGGGTGGATTGTTTCTCTAAGATGACTCATTTCATTCTGCTGTCTGGCCTCCCATCTGCTACAGTGGTTGCAGAGAAGTTAATTCTACAGATTTTTCACCTCCATGGGTTACCTCTCCATATTGTCTCTGATATAGGCATCCAGTTAACATCCTCCTTTTGGGGGGGTTACTTACAAACTACTGAATGTCACTTTGGACTTCTTTTCAGCCTACCGTCCGCAGTCTGATGGCCAAGTAGAGATGGTTAGCCAGTTCCTGACCAAATACCTTTGTCAATGCTTACTATAGTGATTGGGCAGAACTCCTGCCTTGGGCCTAATTCTCATACAACAATCATGTGAGTGAATCATTAGCTAAATCCCTGTTTTATGTAATGTACGTTCAACCCCCCAATGTTCCGTTTTATTTGTCTGCAACCACCTACATTCCTGTGGCTGAAAATCTCCATAAGAGCTTCTCTAAGATCTAGGAGGTTATCAAGACCTCTTTAATGAAATCTTCTGAATAGATGAAGAGACACCACACACGTCTGGATCTGCCGATTTTCAACCCAGGGGATAATGTTTGCATTTCATCAAAACATGTCTGTCTCAAGCTATAATATAAATATACTAGCTGAAGAGCCTGGCGTTGCCTGGGCATAGTAACCAACTGTGGTTAGTTATAACAAATTATAATGATTATATTGCACATAAAAAATGTGCATCTAATCCTATCCTGTGTGATACTGACTGCTGAGCTGTGCATCTAATCCTATTCTGTGTGATACTGTCTGCTGAGCCGTGTATCTAATACTATTCTGTGTGATACTGTGTGCTGAGCTGCGTATCTAATCCTATCCTGTGTGATAGTGTCTGCTGAGCCGTGCATCTATTCCTATCCTCTGTGATACTGACTGCTGAGCTGTGTATCTATTCCTATCCTGTGTGATACTGACTGCTGAGCTGTGTATCTAATCCTTTCCTGTGTGATACTGACTGCTGAGCCGTGTATCTAATCTTATCCTGTGTGATACTGGGCTCCCCCTGCAGTCTGTGTCAGAGGGTGGTCTGTGCTGGCAAGGTAATAAATTGTGTTATTTCCAGCTTTACAGAAGGACGATAACACCATAGAAATGATAAGAATAATTGGCCTCAGTTACCACAACTGTCTACAAAGAAAACTGTTGCTGATAGCAACCAATCACAGCTCATTTTTCATCTTTTTAACAGCTCTGGGACAGCATGGTGAGTTTTAAGTGGTGACTTTTGTGTTTCGACTTTTATGTGGCGAGATTGGTGTATGTGTGGTGAAATGTGTGCTGAAGGTGGTATATGTGTTGAAGCACATGGTAGTGTGTGGCGCATTTTGTGTGTGTGTTCATATCCCCGTGTGTGGTGGGTATCTCATGTCAGGGCCTCACCTTAGCAACTGTATGGTATATACTCTTTGGCGCCATCGCTCTCATTCTTTAAGTCCCCCTTGCTCAAATCTCACAGCTGTCAATTTGCCTCCAACACTTTTCCTTTCACTTTTTCCTCATTATGTAGATAGGGGCAAAATTGTTTGGTGAATTGGAATGCACAGGGTTAAAATTTCGCCTCACAACATAGCCTATGACGCTCTTGGGGTTCAGACGTGTGACTGTACAAAATTTTGTGGCTGTAGCTACGACGGTGCAGATGCCAATACATACATACACTTTTGCCCCATTATGTAGACAGGGGCAAAATTGTTTGGTGAATTGGAACATGTGGGGTTAAAATTTCACCTCACAACATAGCCTATGACGCTCTCGGGGTCCAGACGTGTGACTGCGCAAAATTTTGTGGCTGTAGCTACGACGGTGCAGATGCCAATACATACATACACTTTTGCCCCATTATGTAGATAGGGGCAAAATTGCTTGGTGAATTGGAACGCACGGGGTTCAAATTTTGCCTCACAACATAGCCTATGGCGCTCTCGGGGTCCAGACGTGTGGCTGCAAAATTTTGTGGCTGTAGCTGTGACGGTGCGGATGCCAATCCCGGACATACATACATACATACATACATACATACATACCCACATTGAGCTTTATATATTAGATAAGTTGAGCCCTCCCTTCATCAGCCTGTTCTAGATTCTCAGACAAATAAATCCTGTACCATACAATCTCAAACTCTTGGCCTCTTTATGGATCTCTAATTCATTTCATGTGTTTCTCCTCATCCTCAGTTCCTTTTTCAAAAATTCAGGTATCACTCCTGCTCCAGTCAGCACTGAATATGCTTTTGAGGTACAGAATATTTGGTCACAAAAAGTGTAAGAGTAAAAACCTTTTTCCTTGTGGATTGGAAGGGGTTCAGTCCTGATGAGAGATTATGGGAGCCCAAGGAGAACATCCATGCACCTCTCCTCCTGGAGAGATTTCTTACGGGCTTGAAGAACAGAGGGTGTAAAGGGGGATAATGTAACTCCAGCATTACTGAACGCTTCTCCCCTCCCTCAAAAGGGATGCAGACTCACTCACTGCTGTGGCCCCGGTCCTGCACTTCCTTCCCCTCCAACTGCTGTCCATGGTCTGATCACTGCTCATAGATCCCAGGGCACATACTGGCTCCCTATTTCTTAAAGGAATAGCACATACCATTCTAAACTGTCCCCAACCAATGGCTGGAAAACACTTCTTATTGAGGGCACATCCACCTGAATGGAGATGCCTGAGAAATGTGTAATGTCAGTAGTTTGCACACTTGCTAGTTCTCAGGTTCCCTGTACCCGCCAGTCATGTCCTGTACCTGTCCGCATTAACTTGCCTTGTGTTCCTGTTTTTCAGCTGTACCTGCCTGCACTTGCTGTGCCTACCTGTACACCAGCTGTACCAGCCTGCACCTGCCATGCTCTCTGGTATATCAGTGATACCTAGCTGCACTTGCTGTGCCCAACTGTTTAACAGCCGTATCTGCCTGCAACTGACAGTGCCTGCTTGTATACCAGCCATGCCCGCCAGCGCCTGCCACTCCTGTGTTCCTGCCATGCCTGCCAGTGCCAACAGTCCATTTATTCCAGCTTCTTGCCCCTTGGGGGTCAGCTGTCATGCACCAAGGTCCATACTGGTGTAGCACCTGTTCATCATCTGGAGTCAAGTCTAACCCCACTATCAGGATCTCTTGAGAAGAGTCAGGTGTTCACCTAGTTACGTCACTCCACGTTCTCCTCGGATCACGGCATAGTGGTTCCACCACTCCACTTACAGAAGTCATAATGTTTGCTCTTTCTAAAGTTTTCCTTCAATAAATCAGAATAGATGGCCGCTTTGGCAAACACAAGTCATCCATGTACTGAATAGCAATTCATCTTAATGCCCTTCCAATAGAGATTAGCATATCAGATTCTCAATGGGATTTAGGTCTGGACTGTGATGCAGCCATTAAAACTTAGCTCTAGCAGTATGTTCAGAGTCATTGTTCTATTGGAAGGGGAACATATGACCCAATTTTAAGTCTTTTGCAGACTTTAACAGGTTTTACTTGATGATTGTCCTGTATTTAGCTCCATCCATCTTCCCATCAACTCTGAACAACTTCCCTGTCCCTGCTTAAGAAAAACATCTCCTCAGCATGATGCTGTGACCATCATGTTTGATAGAGGGAAAGGTGTTTTAGGGTGATGTGCATTATTCGTTTTCCACAGCATACAGAGCTTTGCATTTAGCCCAAAAGGTTGAATTTTGGCCTCATCTGACCAGAGCACTTGCTTTTTACATTCTAGCTGTGTGCCCTACATGGCTATATGAAATATCCAATAGGGATTTCTCATGGCTTGCTTTCAAAAATGGCTTTCTTTTTGCTACTCTTCTTTAAAGGCCAGATTTGTGGCGCTTTTAACTAATAGTTGTCATGTAAACAGATTCTGTTACCTTATATGTGGATCTCTGCAGCTCTTCGAGAGTGAGAATGTGCTTCTTGGCTACTTCTCTAATTTTTGCTCCCCTTGCTGAGAATGTCAGTTTAAGTGGATGGCCATGTAGATTTTCAGTTGTGCCACACTCTGAAGTGTCTGAATTCAAATGCACGTCACAATTTTCAGATTTATATTTTTAAAATATGTAGAAAACTGTGTATCACTTCCTTTACAATTCACAAATATTTGCTACTTGTGTTGGTAAATCACACGCATGTTAAACTCTGGCCCCTGGAACAAATCTGTCCCACAGGGTGATTTGGCCCACAATGCCATCAGCATCCTGAATGTTGATACAGTTGAATGCAATGATGGAGGAGGGATCATCAGCTGACTTTCCCTCCACAATCATTCACCCTCAGTGACTAATGTCTCTGCACAGTAACTATTTCACACCCACTATAATGAGCCGTGAGGTGCATCAAAGTCCTCACTGCCAAGACCAGAACAGTGGGAGACCGGGAGAGGTGAGTACCTTTTTTTTAATGTGGGGCCCATTATAATGTATGGGGGACTATGTGGGGCCCATTATTCTGTATGGTAGACTACATGGGGCCCATTATTCCATATGAAGGACTATTTAGGACCAATTAGACTGTTTGGAGGAATATATGAGGCCAATATGCTGTATGGAGGACTATGTGGAGCTATTATACTGTATGGAGGACTATGTGGGGAAAATTATTCTGTTTGGAGGTCTATTTGGGGTCCATTATTCTATATAGAGGAATTGTGGGGCCTAGTATACTGTATGAAAGACTATGTCATAATTGGGGGCCATATGCTTTTTACTGCTCTTACATAACCTATTATATTATTCCAATATGCATCATTTGCGATTATGTGTTTATTTTTTTCCAAGATCTATTAATTAAAATGTAGTTTGCTTGTGTCACAACTCCTTTACCTTTGTTTCCATATGAAAAGATTCATCATAATATTTAATGATAAGGAAAACCTTCATCAATTGTAGACTTAAATAAATATCAAGGTTGGCCCATTGCTTTGTCAAAGTTTTTAATTTTGGTCCTCTATGAATTTGAGTTTAACATCCCTGGTACATTACTCTCAATCCCAATAAAATACATTTAAGTTTGTGGTTGCAACAATAAAAAATATGGAAAAGTTTTTGGAGTCCCTGTATAATCGCTCATCTGTTATGATTGGGTCACCGAGGAAAGCAAGACCAAGCTAAGCCACAGAAAACCAGAGAGGTTGGTAACTAAGCGGATTGCAGTCCCCTGATCCTATCCACACAACTAGCAGTAGCCGTGGAGCGTACCTACGATGATTCTAGACGCCCAGACACAGCCAATGAGCTAAATAAGCCTAAAGCAAGAAAGGGGAAATCTAAACTGCCCCAGAGCAGACCCCAAAGGAATAGATAGCTCCAAACATATATTGTCAGTGTGACAAGATGAAAACACAAACACAGGTAGGAAAATAGGCTGAGCAAACCATGGGGCCCAAACTAACTAGACAGGACAGGAAAGGAAAGACACTGTCTCCAATCATGCAAAAAACCCTGCAAAAAATGCCCAACACTTCTGATAGAAAAAATACTTAAGTCACTAGACTTCACCCACTATATCAGCACTCTGGTATATTCTGAAAACAGAGCAAAGAGAGGCCAATCTAATAAGGGCCAAAAACAAACTGGCACAAACAGTAACATAAGGATGGAAATTCAGCACAGCCCCAGCCAGGGCTGGCTGACCACACAAAACTGAAATAGACAAAACCAAATCAAATGAGAACAATAGCAAAAGAACACTTAGCTTGAGCATGCAGGGACTGAGCTGGAAACTAAGACCTCAGGAGGCAGGAAAAAATCACCAGCAGGAATAGAGGGAATCGGCTGTCGTAAATCCAGTCAGAAACTCCCTATGTCCAATCGTCCTCCTCATTATCAGGTGGCAGGCCTCTGTTAATTAGATCAGCTCTAATACCTCCTGTAACCACCAGAGGGAGCCCGGAAAGAGAACTCGCGACCCCACTGTCAATACAACCATCTCCACTACCTTCACCAGTAACCAGAGGTAGGCAAGAAAGTGAATTCACAATTGTACCCCCCCTTGAGGATGGGTCACCGAACCCTCATCCATGCCACCAGGCCGATCAGGATGTGCCCGGTGAAAAGCACGAACCAATCTATCGGCATTAATGTCAGTAGCAGAGACCCAAGAGTTATCCTCCTGGCCATAACACTTCCATTTGACCAAGTACTGAAGTCTCCGTCTAGCCAAACGAGAATCCAATATTTTCTCTACCTCATATTCCACATTGCCTTTAACCAATACAGGGTCAGGAGGTGCCGCCATAGGAACTACTGGCTCCACAAACCTCTTGAACAGAGATTTATGAAACACGTTATGGATCTTAAACGTAACTGGAAGAGCCAAGCGAATAGAAACTGGATTATGAATCTCCAAAATCTTATATGGTCCAATGAATCTTGGCTTGAACTTTGGAGACGCAACCTTCATGGGAATATTCTTTGACAACAAACCATGTCACCCACTTTAAACCAGGGACCAATGGTCCTATGTCGTTTGGAAAACCGTTGGGCTTTTTCCTGAGAGAGGGACTACTTATCCACCACTTGGCCCCAAATCTGCTGCATTCTCTCTACCATAGTGTCCACACTTGGGCAGGTCGAAGATTCCACTTGCCCTGAAGAAAATCGAGGATGAAACCCAAAGTTACAGAAAAAGGGAGACATCAAAGTGGCAGAACTAGCTCTATTGTTTAGCGCGAATTCAGCAAAGGGCAAAAATGAGACTCAGTCATCTTTATCAGCAGATATAAAACATCTCAAATAGGACTCCAAAGTCTGGTTTGTTCTCTCAGTCTGCCCATTGGTCTGAGGATGAAATGCAGAGGAGAAAGAAAACTGAATTCCCAGCTGGGAACAAAAAGTTCTCCAAAATCTGAAAACAAACTGGACTCCTCTGTCCGACACAATGTTCTCAAGAAACCCATGCAACCGAACCACCTGTTGTTAAAATAAGGGCACCAACTCTGAAGAAGATGGCAACTTTGGGAGTGGTACAAGATGGATCATCTTAGAAAATCTATCACAAATCGGCTGGTGATTCTGTTATGATTGGGTCACCGAGGAGGAAAGCAAGACCAAGCTAAGCCACAGAAAACCAGAGAGGTTGGTAACTAAGCGGATTTCAGACCTCTGATCCTATCCACAATACTAGCAGTAGGTGTGGAGCGTACCTATGATGATTCTAGACACCTTGACACAGCCGGAGAACTAAATAAGCCTAAAGCAAGAAAGGGGAAATCTAAACTGCCCCAGAGCAGACCCCAAAGGAATAGATAGCCCCCAAACATATATTGTTGGTGAGACATGATGAAAACACAAACGCAGGTAGGAAAATAGGCTGAGCAAGCGATGGGGCCCAAACTAACTAGACAGGACAGGAAAGGAAAGACACTGTCTCCAATCACGCAAAAAACCCTGCAAAAAATGCCCAGCACGTCTCATAGAAAAAATACTTGTCACTAGACTTCGCCCACTACATCAGCACTCTGGTATATTCTGAAAATAGACAAAACCAAATCAAATGTGAACAATAGCAAAAGAACACTTAGCTTGAGCATGCAGGGACTGAGCTGGAAATTAAGACCTCAGGAGGCAGGAAAAAATCACCAGCAGGGATAGAGGGAGTTGGCTGTCGTAAATCCAGTCAGAAACTCCCAATGTCCAATCGTCCTCCTCATTATCAGGTGGCAGACCTTTGTTAATTAGATCAGCTCCATTACCTCCTGTAACCACCAGAGGAAAGAGAACTCACGACCCCACTATCAATACAACCATCTCTACTACCTTCACCAGCAACCAGAGGTAGGCCAGAAAGTGAATTCACAACACTCATCTCTACCTCCCAGTAATGCTACCTTTCCCTTATAGCAGATATGGCTTCCATGGCCAAACAAGTTCATTGACAGTAAACCTGTAAATACTGAAATTTTAATGAGGGCCCTTCAACAAATTTTTCACGCTGAACTAAACACACAAGGTAACAATGGCTGCAAAGTAAAATAAAACTTTTTTTTGTTTTTTTATTTAGTTTGCCTCTCCATTGTGGAGATATTATCATTCAAAGTATTGGCACCTAATGAGTTAACTTTAATTAAGTACTTCAATCTATTCTGGGTCATCCGCCACTGAGGAGGCCTCTGATGTTGCTAATGCTGACTAGAGCTTGGTCTATGCGACATTAGAGGCCTAGTCATGCCCAAATATCATCCAGGGGGTGCACAAAGAAGAAGCACTGAGGATTGGATGATATGCTGAAGGGGTGGTAGAACAGGTGAGTGGTGATGTATTATTTTTTTTATTACTATGCTCTAGGGTCCTATGAAATGGAGACTTCAGAGTATAGTAAAGAACATTTAACTTGCATTGAATAACTTTGATGCAAATTGAAGTTGCCTTTAAGTTTGTTGATCATTGTTTGGGAATTTATATTTAGTGTAAAAATGGATGTTTACACACATCTTAAAGATGGATATCTAAATACATTTTTTGTGGTTAGGCTTGAGAAGGACTTCCAACTGTGAATCAGCTGTTTTCTTCCGTATAATGACTCACTTTATACATTCACACCAGTGAAGCTTTTGGACTATGAGAAGCACACCAAGTAGATGTCAATCGTCTTCTCCAAGAACTTTCTTGTACCATCCAAGATATTATTTAAGTCTCATATGAAATATATATTTAAGAGTAAAATTAGAAAAAAAATATAGACTTTATCGGAGATGCCTTGCTATATTCCCCTCTGTTGAACAATTTTTGTTACAGCAGCAGACACCAGGGACAAGGTTGTAGTTGAATCTGTACGTGCCCTGATTGGAAGATCACCAGTACAGATACTGGTTTATTATTATATTGTAAGCAGTTATAGCAGAAGTATATTGACAATGAAAACATTTTTTCCCTAGGGATTTTTAGGCAATTGTTTTCTACCTGACTGGTCACTCTTGCTCCTCTTTTCGCTCACTCCTGTAGCGTATTTTCAATTTATTAGCAGTCCCTACTGTGTTTTTAGATACATTATTAACACGATGTTACTGTCTAGTAACCTTTCCTTCTTGCTCACAGATTTCCTAGCCAGACATTAAACTGACCCTTCTGCTCTTTTCTGCTTATGAGGAAAATGTAAATTGGCAAAAATAAAGCATATAATACTGACAGACAATCAACCTTGTACAATTTATAGTTGTAATATCCCATGTAAACAAAGTTGATGTACTTTATGGTTCCCACAAATTTTGGAATCGAAATGTCATCCCCATATTCGGTCTAAAGACAAACAGATATGCATTGCTTTTCCTGATTTCATCTTGTTAATTATGTTTGTCTGACTTGGAAATGGTAATGTTATCATTAGGTTTTGCTGTTCTTATTCTTGTGTCGGTTTGTTCTGCATGAAAGCCAAGCTCGGAATTGTAATTTCCAGATTATGACTCTGATGCAAGGTATTACATTTCTTTTTTGATTCCTCCCCTGAGTCTTCTTCAATCTTGCTTCAGCATTTTTTATCCTAGCAGAAATGGGAAAATGTAAAATTTTAGCTTAACTGTCCTAATCAGGTTACAGAAGTGTTAAGGATACAATGTCCCTGAAAAGTACAACTGAGTATATTACTCTTTGCTGATGGATAAAGTTGTGAGCATAGGCATAGCAGCCCATACAATTCATATGAGATTCACATATGTGACCATTATGTAAGTGTACAGAACTAAATTTGTCATTTGTCTAAAAATCATGACATTGCACGTTATCAACATTATCACGTTTCTTCATTAGTTTCTTTTAAGCACCACTAGAGGGTTTTTTTATTTTACTGCTGAAGTGGTGTCACTAGTGTCAGTTCAATGCCACTTATAATATTAACTCCCCAGCTGACATCTTGATCTTTTATTGGTGCCTCTCCGGTCAGTCATCTGCAGGTCGTGACCTACTGGATTGCTTCAGTGCTTGTTTGGCGATCTGGAAATCACTATTCAATGTAAGTCTATGAGAGCCAGAATGAGGCCAAAACAAGGATTTCATAGACCTACCTTGAGAGCTTGTAACTCTTTCCTCTGACTTCTGGTCAGTCTGAAGTTGCGGTTAAAAGATAGCAACGCGGGACTGGAGCAGCGCCAGGCAGAGTAGGAAGAATATTCAGAATTGAGAGTCCTCAGTGGTTGATACCTTTTAATGGCTAACTGAAAAGATGGTAACAAATTGCAAGCTTTTGAGAATACTCAGGTCTCTTCATCAGGCTAACACAGGCTAGAGAGTAGGAGACAGCAGCTGGTGAATATAATAATAAAGTATAGAAATTAAAAGTAGTAGGACCACTCCAGTGCTGAGATAAATTCGAAGAAATGGTGTAGTAGTACTTTAAAGGTAAGCCGAATGGTTTAATCTGTGCCAGTTTCTCCAGCTTCAAAAAAAAATTGTGAAAACATCAAATTTTTATTCGAACAAGGGAAACAAATGGTAATAGAAAAGAAATTGGTTAAAAAACCACAGCCAGCTCACCAACTGAATCTGCTGAAGCATGGAACACTGTCTTGAAGGGATGAGGTAAATCCAAACGTATGTTGAATGAAATGTTCCAGTTCCTTAGAAAAAACTTTATCCTTAGGAAATTTTATTAGTACATATAAAAAAATTGATAAAAGTGCGGATAAGTCCACAGATAATGTGCTATAGGGGGTACAAAGGGAGTGCAAGCGACACATTTCGATCTGAAAGATCTTTATCAAAGCTATGCACCACGTTTAAAATGTCCATTTTTTTATCTAATGTTGGAACCAATCACATGAAATCCCAATTTCAGCTAATTCATTTTCATGCGCTGCTTAATAGATAAGCATACATATCATAAATATTAGAATGATTCCTTCATAGTTTAACAGAACGAACAAAGCATTAAAATAATTCAAAAACAAATATAAAGCTTCAATAATAAAACATTATTTCATTGTGCTTGTTCAAGCCATAAGGTGTTCTAGTCTTTAGATAGTAGATCCAGAAGGCTTCGCGTGCGAGGAGACTTCTTCTGACATCACCTCCACATTCAGACCTGCTGACTAATTCAATACCACTGATTTGTAAAGATGCAATGTTTTTCAATGAAATGTTTAGCTGTTGCTGAAATATTGCAATTAACTTTGTTATTAGTGATATCCAAGGGCGTAACTACCACGGTCTAAGCGGTCGCAGCTGCGACGAGGCCCGGAGTGCTTAGGGGCCCGCGCGCCCACCCACCCAGTCTAGCAAAGATGAAGAAAAAAGGGAAACAGGGGGTGCAAGTGAAGGTCCCTACCATGTGACCTGGAGGAAGGCGTCACTGGGCCTGCGTCACCGCAGGTCCTTCTGCCACACTGAAGGGATGGATGAAGGAAGCTCCCGTTGGGTGAGTGTGAGTGCTGAGGCTGGTCGAATGTAAAGTGAGAAGCAGCCGACATGCCCCCTCTTGTATCAGGACACAACTTCTCTCTCTTCCCCTCTTCTGTCATTCAGAGAGCTTAGCTCATCTCCTGCTTATCTTCTCTTGGACTGAGGTAATTTCTGCAGCCAAAGCAAGGACAGTGACCTCCAGCAGCAGCAGTTCCTGTGTGCTCCCTTGTGGCTGCTCTCTGAGGCCCCGTGTGCCTGCATATGAAAGTCAGTCACAGCAGTGAAGAAGTTGGCACACACAAGGACTCAGATAGCAGCCAGGATGGAGCATACAGGAGCTGCTGATACTGCTGGGGTGACCATGAGGAGAAGACACAATTGTCTCTTTTGCAGGCACAGCATTGTACCAGAGACTTCTATGTACTAGAGACTACGAGGCTGAAGTTGGTTTCTTATTTGGCAATTTTTTCTTTTCTGTTTTTTATAGGTTTAACAGCAAAAAATAATCATCACAATAATAACATAACATGCAGCGAGATGCCCTGATTTGAATTCATTTATCAGCTACAAAAACTATAAAACTGGCACAAAAATGGGCATCATAATCATTTAAGCCAAGCTGGAGAGACCCGGATTTGATGTGGAGCTCCCTGTTCCATATGTCTACAGTGTGATATCAGTGGCCCAAAGTCATTTAACCCTTTCCTTTACGCTCTTTGGTGCCCACTTTCATGTCCATTTTTGTGCCAGTTTTATAATTTTTGTAGCTGTTTTAAAGGGAATCTGTCACCCCTTTTTGAGATATATAATGATATCATTCAATTGTGTGTCACATAAGGATTCTCTTAGTACTTTTGCTTCCCCCTGACCCCGCACCTTTCATGCATAAATACCTTTTTTATATCAGTTCAGATGTATGTAAACTGCCACGGTCCGGTCTGATGGGCTGGGCTTATTCAACTGCTCCTCCCTCCCTGTCTTGCTCTACACAAGAAGAAATGCGTAGAGCAAGACAGGGAGGGGGGAGCAGGTGAAAAAGCCCCGCCCAGCGGACCAGACAGCGGCAGTTTACATACATCTGAACCAATATAAAAAAGGTATTTATGCATGAAAGGTGCGGGGTCAGGGGGAAGCAAAAGTACTAAGAGACTCCTTATGTGACACACAATTGAATGATATCATTATATGATATCTCAAAAAAGGGGTGACAGATTCCCTTTAAGGCCGGTTTCACATTTGCGCTTTATGGCTCTGCGACGGCCTGCACACGGCCGCTGCTACGCCCGCCCCCTGCCAGCTCCCTGCCCGCCCCATCTGGTCATCGCTGCCTACTAGCGCACATGGACGCTTGCGATCTGCGCACCCTATCTTTAGCATAGGGTGCGCAGATCGTGCGCTGGCCGTGCGCTAGCAGGATTTTGCCATGCGCTGCGCACTTTTGAAGGTGCGCCGAACGCAGCATGTTGCATTTCGGCGCGCACGGCGCACCTTCAAAAGTGCGCAGCGCACGGCAAAATCCTGCTAACGCACGGCCAGCGCACGATCTGCGCACCTTATGCTAAAGATAGGGTGCGCAGATCGCAAGCGTCCATATGCGCTAGTAGGCGGCGATGACCGGATGGGGCGGGCAGGGAGCCGGCAGGGGGCAGGCTTAGCGGCGGCCGTGTGCAGGCCGTCGCAGCGCCATAAATCGCAAATGTGAAACCGGCCAAAGTGTATTCACATCAAGGCCCCTCGCTGAATGGTATGTTATTATTGTGATGCTTATTTTATGTTGTTAAACCTATAAAAAAGGAGAAAAGTAAAAATGACTGAATAAGAAACTGACGAATAAGAAACCAACTTCAGCCAACTTCAGCCTCGTCCAGAGACTGCTATGTACCAGAGACTGCTGTGTGCCACAGACTGCTATGTACCAGAGACTGCTGTGTACCAGAGACTGCTATGTACCAGAGACTGCTGTGTGCCACAGACTGCTATGTACCAGAGACTGCTGTGTACCAGAGACTGCTATGTACCAGAGACTGCTGTCTACCACAGACTGCTATGTAACAGAGGCTGCTATGTACCAGAGACTGCTGTGTACCACAGACTGCTGTGTATCAGAGACTGCTATGTACCAGAGACTGCTGTGTACCAGAGACTGCTTTGCAGCAGAGACTGCTATGCACCAGAGACCCTGACATGTCAGATGTATGCACTGGCCATAACATACACCCCGCATTTCTCCCAGGCGCCGGCTCTCATGTGTAAATGGCTTCTTTCAGCATGGCCGCCTTCCTTCTGAGTAGTCAGTAAAACATGGTACTTAACATGGTACAAAATATTCACCTCCTCACCCACTGCAAAAATACCCATGTCTATAGAGGCAATGATGGCAATGAACCTTGTGCTGCCATACAGCTCTGGAAAAGTAATCCTGGAGGTTATCTGTAGCACTGCAGTTGTGGAAATAAAATGATAATGGCGGTCATAGAGGTTGTCACCTCCCTCCCCCACATATCACTGATAAATAATGAAGATTCTAATTGAATTTGGGTGGAAAATATTTTGGCATGGGGGGCCCCATTTGAAAGTTCGCACCGGGGCCCATAACTTTGTAGTTACGCCACTGGTGATACCTCTTAAATGTTCTGTGCATCTAGTTTTTAATTTTCGTGTAGTGCAACCTACGTATGACATATTACAAATTACACAATTTATTTTATCTACCAAATTCATAGAATTGCAATTGATATATTTTTTAATTCTAAATTGTTGTGTATTGTCTTGATTATTAAAGATTTTTGTCACTAACGCATGTGCACAGGTTCTACATTTATTGCTGCCACATTTGTAAAAACCTTTAGTTTCTCACGATGTTCCCGATTTTTTTCTGGAAATAAATGCACTAGGAGAGACTACATCACCTACAGTTTTAGCACACCTTGCCACTATATTTATTCCATCTTTTAATATTGAAGCCAAAGTCTGGTCTTCGTACAGAATGAGTAGTAATTTATTAATGATATTTTTAAAGTGGTCAAATTGCAAACTACTATTTTTTTATGGTGCCCTGAAAAATAACTCCTGCTGCACTTTTCACCTATTTTTCTGCTTTTCTCCTCTTTCTTTTTTCACATGAGTAGTATAGTCAATGGACAGAAAAAACATGCCCAAAAATATTAAAAAAGCCTAAGGATGTCAGAAGGTTAGATCAGCACTGATGCAGCTCAGCATAAATAGAAATCACTCCCACAGCGAGAAATGTTTAGATCTCTACCAATACATGCAATGCGTTTCAGAAATCATTTAGGAGTTGCAAAATCATGCACTACTGTTTATTTTTAGCAAATTTGGACATTTAGTGGCCATTTACAAATTGCCCTAACACTGAAAATACAATATTGGGCTCAATAGTTTGTTAATTCTATGACCTTCATTACAGGAAAAGTGGCCTGATGTGTATGGCTTATATTGACATTCATGTCTGAATAAATTGCAAAATTAAATCTATAGTTGACTAAATACTAGAGATCAGCAAGTTTATTCGAGCGGAACTCAATTCTGCTTGATTTTTACAAACTTTCCCATCTCGCATCAGGCCGCAATTTCGAAAAATTGTAGAAGGCCGTCAAAATGATAAAAATAAAAAAAATAACACTAGTCTCACTGCTTACCTGGTTTGCCACCCTTCCTGCTCACTCTCCAGGCCTCCCGATCCCTTCTTTTTACATTTATCCATCCCACAAATAGTCTTCCACCTTCTTCAGTCTGGCCCAGGCTTCCAGTATGAGATAGCCTCTAACATCTCTGTCACGATGTACATCCTCCGGGTGCTAACAAGTCCTTGGGTGCCGCAGGCTGTAACTTTCTTATGTCATGACTTGTGTGGTGTCAACATAAAGATTAGTGAAATTGAAGGCTTATTCATCGCTGGAAGCCCCAGCCCAAAGATAAGATGGTAAGAAAGGATGGAGAGATGAAAAGAAGAGGCATGGAGGACTGAACAACGGGATGTGGGGATAAAGGAATAGGTGAGCATTGAAGTGAGCGGTGAATATTATTTTTTGAGGGTTTTTTTTATCCTACATCCTATGCTTATTATGCTCCGAGGTTTCAAGCGACCCAAGAGAAAAATAATACAATTAAATTTGCATCAAATAACTTTGAAACTAATCGAATTTCACTGATCTGATTTGGCTTCTATCCTAAGTCATATTACAAGACTTGTTAAAGGGTTGATTGTGACTTGTAGGATCGCTACTACCAACAGGTGGCGCTATAGAGTTCAAGTCCTCTTTTTCTCTGAAGAGGCAGTTTGCATATTATTTTCCCAGAGGAGCATTGCACGGCGAATAAGTCTCCTTACCTTGACAAGCCAGAGCTGGCATGTCACTCTCCACAAGGAGAAACCTTACTCCTTAGACCACTGGTAAATTCAGAATGTTTCACAAATTTTAATCTCTGCAGATTCAATTGTACAGGTATCTAATAAATACTAAGCTGATTTATTTGGTCAAAATAAAATTAGCTAAACCTGTTAAAGAATTAGCTGAAAGGTTGATTGTTATCAAAATGTTTCAAGAAAATTAAGGTTAAAATGAAATTATTAATACACATTAATTTTGATTTTAAAAGAATTACTAGAGGTTTTTGCAGGACATGTCCTAAGACTGGCATTTTATATATCTACATTTGCAACTCAAAAAATTAGAATATCATCAAAAAGTTAATTGATTTCAGTTCTTCACTGCAAAAAGTGAAACTCATCTATAATATAGAGTCAGTACAAATAAAGTGATATATTTCAAGTGATAATGTTGATGATTAGGGCTTACAGGCAATAAAATCTCAAAAGTCATTCAGTAAATTAGAATACTTTAGAACACCAGCTTGAAAAAATGATTCTAAAATGCGAAATGTTGGCCTACTGAAATGTTTGTTCAGTAAATGCACTCAATACTTGGTTGGGGCTACTTTTGCATCAATTACTGTATCAATGCGGTATGGCATGGAGATGATCAGCCTGTTGCACTGCTGAGGTGTTATGGAAGCCCACATTGCTTTGATAGCTGCCTTCAGCTTGTCCCCATTGTTGTGTCTGGTGTATCTCATCTTCCTCTTATAATAATAATAAATTTTATTTCTATAGCACCGACATTTTCCACAGCACTTTACATTTCAGAGGGGACTTCTACAGACAATAGACATTACAGCATAACAATAATCACATAGATCATAACAGATACCAAGAGGAATGAGGGCCCTGCTCGCAAGCTTATAATCTAGGAGTATTGACAATACCCCATAGATTCTCTATGGGGTTAAGGTTAGACGAGTTTGCTGGCCATTCAAGCACAGTGATATTTTTGTTTTTAAACCAGGAATTGTTATTTTTGACAGTGTGGACAGGTGCCAAGTCCTGCTGGAGAATTAAATTTCCATCTCCAAAAAGCTTGTTGGCAGAGGAAAGCAGGAAGTGCTCTAAAATTTCCTGGTAGACGGCTGCACTGACTTTGGTCTTGATAAAACAGAGTAGACTTACACCAGCTGATGACAATGCCTGGTTTGCTTTAAACTTATTTATACAGTTTCAATTAATGCCACTCTAAATTAGTCCTTCTTTACAATTTCTAACTAAATGGTATTACACTCAGTGGGCAGAGCCACCGCACTGAAATGCTATGTGCTGCGGGGACACTGCACCTCCACCATTTACAGATGGGAGGGAACCTGGAGATGACATACATGTATATACTATATACAGGGGAGATGACATAGAGGTAAATACTATATACAGGGAAGATGACATACAGGTACAGTGGGGAAAAAAAGTATTTAGTCAGTCAGCAATAGTGCAAGTTCCACCACTTAAAAAGATGAGAGGCGTTTGTAATTTACATCATAGGTAGACCTCAACTATGGGAGACAAACTGAGAAAAAAAAATCCAGAAAATCACATTGTCTGTTTTTTTTTTCATTTTATTTGCATATTATGGTGGAAAATAAGTATTTGGTCAGAAACAAGCAATCAAGATTTCTGGCTCTCACAGACCTTTAACTTCTTCTTTAAGAGTCTCCTCTTTCCTCCACTCATTACCTGTAGTAATGGCACCTGTTTAAACTTGTTATCAGTATAAAAAGACACCTGTGCACACCCTCAAACAGTCTGACTCCAAACTCCACTATGGTGAAGACCAAAGAGCTGTCAAAGGACACCAGAAACAAAATTGTAGCCCTGCACCAGGCTGGGAAGACTGAATCTGCAATAGCCAACCAGCTTGGAGTGAAGAAATCAACTGTGGGAGCAATAATTAGAAAATGGAAGACATACAAGACCACTGATAATCTCCCTCGATCTGGTGCTCCACGCAAAATCCCACCCCGTGGGGTCAGAATGATCACAAGAACGGTGAGCAAAAATCCCAGAACCACGCGGGGGGACCTAGTGAATGAACTGCAGAGAGCTAGGACCAATGTAACAAGGCCAACCATAAGTAACACACTACGCCACCATGGACTCAGATCCTGCAGTGCCAGACGTGTCCCACTGCTTAAGCCTGTACATGTCCGGGCCCGTCTGAAGTTTGCTAGAGAGCATTTGGATGATCCAGAGGAGTTTTGGGAGAATGTCCTATGGTCTGATGAAACCAAACTGGAACTGTTTGGTAGAAACACAACTTGTCGTGTTTGGAGGAAAAAGAATACTGAGTTGCATCCATCAAACACCATACCTACTGTAAAGCATGGTGGTGGAAACATCATGCTTTGGGGCTGTTTCTCTGCAAAGGGGCCAGGACGACTGATCCGGGTACATGAAAGAATGAATGGGGCCATGTATCGTGAGATTTTGAGTGCAAACCTCCTTCCATCAGCAAGGGCATTGAAGATGAAACGTGGCTGGGTCTTTCAACATGACAATGATCCAAAGCACACCGCCAGGGCAACGAAGGAGTGGCTTCGTAAGAAGCATTTCAAGGTCCTAGAGTGGCCTAGCCAGTCTCCAGATCTCAACACTATAGAAAACCTTTGGAGGGAGTTGAAAGTCCGTATTGCCAAGCGAAAAGCCAAAAACATCACTGCTCTAGAGGAGATCTGCATGGAGGAATGGGCCAACATACCAACAACAGTGTGTGGCAACCTTGTGAAGACTTACAGAAAACGTTTGACCTCTGTCATTGCCAACAAAGGATATATCACAAAGTATTGAGATGAAATTTTGTTTCTGACCAAATACTTATTTTCCACCATAATATGCAAATAAAATGAAAAAAAAAACAGACAATGTGATTTTCTGGATTTTTTTTTCTCAGTTTGTCTCCCATAGTTGAGGTCTACCTATGATGTAAATTACAGACGCCTCTCATCTTTTTAAGTGGTGGAACTTGCACTATTGCTGACTGACTAAATACTTTTTTTCCCCACTGTATATAATATATATTGGGGAGATGACAAGCTGTGGCACTCTCTGCAGTCTCCCATTCAGCTTCAGCCACAGTTGGTGCTGCTCAGCAAAGACATCAGTCCCAGTGTCTTGCTCATACTTGTGCTGTTCACTTGTTTACTGCTGGCTCTCCAGCCAAAGCTATGGTAACTAGCAATAGGCAGCAGCGAATAGACATTACTGGGACTAAGTCCAGAAATCACTCTATTAAGAATGGTCGTGAGGCGACCTCTCATTGGTGGTCGGTCTTCACCAGCACGGGTGAGGTAGCTGTTCCAGATTTGTCCATGAGCAAGGTCCTGCCTGACTGGACTTGGACAGGAACGTATAAAAGGTCCTCTGGAGCAAATGTCGATGCGCTATAATTGTGTTTGGTGTGCACGCTGCCATTCTGTGTGCACATGTGCTGCTAATAGCACTGCGAGTGTTTGTCTAGACAGGCAGTGTAGAGTGGGAACTCCCACTTGAACTTAGCACCTGCACCAGGTGTCCTTTGGCGTGCATGCTAAAGCACACCGTGTATCAGAGCAGGTTCAACCACCAGCTTAGACTTCATGGGGGGATAGCTATAAGGACCCCAACTATAGTCATTACCACTATGCTCCTGTGACGTCTAACAGGGCATAGCTTAGAGTGCTCTCAGTTGTTTTACTGCTCTGTGGAGTTACAGGCTCAGGCAGTTTGCACTCTGATCACACCAAGTGACGTTTAACTTGGTGTATTTATGGTGCTTGCTCGTCGCTCCACTCCGCCATTGTTCACATTAGCTACAGTTTTACATCTCTGCACGGTGGACCGCGGGTGGCGAACGCACCTTATTATTATATTTTATTTGGTGCGTTCCACCAACCCTAACAGTATCTTAGTGCCAGGGTCTGGCTAGCAATGGTGGACGAGCAGCAGCTACCTCTGAATATCCAGCAGCTGGAGAGCAGGTTGTCCGCATTAGAGTGTGCAACCTCAGCTGTGGATATATCCGCAGTAATTTTCACAGGCAGACAGTGAAGCCGCTACTAGGGTTTCAGCTGCGACTACTGTTCTGCTCTTTCCACACTTCCCACTCCCCAATAAGTTTTATGGGGATAGCAAGGCTTGCAGGAGATTCGTGACCCAGTGCTCGATCCAGTTGGAGCTGCTGAGTTCATGTTTCTAATCTGAATGGGCCAGCGTGGGTTTTGTGGTGTCTCTTTTGACGGACAAGGCGTTGGAGTGGGCTACCCCATTATGGAAATGTAAGGACCTGTGGTCCGGAGCACCTCTCATTTTTTGGGCGCTCTGAAGCTGGTCTTTCTAGAGCCCCAGGTTACCCATGATGCTGCACTCCAACTACTAGCCTTGATGCAGGGCTCTATTCAGACCAGCCAGTATGCTATCCAGTTTCGGACGTTAGCTTTCGAGCTGGACTGGCCAGATAAGGTCTTCTTCCCAGTGTTTTGGAGCAACCTTGCAGACCAAGTAAGGATGCTTTGGCCACTAGGGAGATTCCAACTACACTGGATGATTTAATATCTATATCCACTCGGCTAGACCTTTGGTATGCCGAACGAAATTTGGAACGAGCCCAGGGTAGGCAAAGGATTCGGTTATCACCAAGTTTGACCAAATCTTGGGGTCTCCAACTCGGACTAATGTACTGAGAGAGCCTCTGGTGGGTCATCAGCTGGAGGCTAAACCCCATCCCAAATGTCCTCCTCCAGCTTGCCAAGGTAGTGGGCAGGCAGGCCATTTCATCAAAAGGTGCACCAGGAGTCAGTGAGAACATCCATCTATAGTGGCTATAGGAGGGGCACTCAAGAATCGTCGTAGGCGTTCTCCAAACTAACATTTAATGTGACACTGACCTATGGGTCAACATCACTCCCTGCTGAGGCTTGCGTGGATTCCGGGGCAGAGGGTAATTTTATGTCCTCCTCCTTTGCCCAACGGCACATAATGCCTCTAGTGATGCTCTGTAAGCCCATCACCATCCGAGTGGTTAATGGTTCTGCGTTATCTTCTCAAATCACCCATTAGACCATTCCGCTTACTCTTGAGTTTTCTCTAAAACACCATGAGATAATCTCTTTGCTGCTCATCCCCGAAGGTATTGCTGGGTATGCCTTGGTGCGTCACCATTATCCTCATATTGATTGGGCTACTGGGAGTATACGGGGATGGAGTAGGTCATGCAAGGGACAGTGTCTCAAAGCCCAAGTTCTGGTTGGTTCATCCAAGGTTCCTGCAGATCTAACCTCGCTTCCCAAGCACTACTGGCAGTATGCGGACGTGTTCTCTAAAAAGGTTGTGGAGAGTCTTCCTCCCCATTGCCCCATGCAGACTCGGACTGGCCCAAAAGGTAACAGGGGAATCCCCCGGTGGACCCCTATGCAGATCTGGGCCACAAATCCCACTGTATGGGCAGTACTTGGCATAATTCACTTTATTCACTCTGTACAGAAAAAAGCAGCATCTCATCATTCATTAACCAAACTACCCAGTTTATTATTATATAGAGTTATAGGTAAATTTGTAAATAAGGGTAGTGCAATATTTATATACAGGTTAAAAGTGGGCCCTTCTAAAGTCAATATTACTGGTGGGCCCTTGGCACCCCAGTTAGACACTGCTCCTATGATTGCGCGATAGACATCACCCCGCGGGTGTGGTTACACTTTGTCCCTTCCGGAGACTGAGGTGATGTCGGAGTATGTAAAGTAGAATCTGGCAAGGGGATTCATTAGGAAGTCAGTGTCTCCACCCGGGGCTGGGTTCTTCTTCATCCAAAAGAACAATGGGGAACTTCATCCTTGCATAGATTATAGGGGTCTGAATGCCATCACTGTTAAAAATAAATATCCTTTGTCACTTAGATTTACCAAGTTAGATCTGCTTGGCACCTATAATCTAATATGCATCTAAGAGGGTGACGAATGGAAGACTGCGTTTAACACCCAAGACGGGCATTATGAATACTTGGTATTGCTATTCGGCCTCTGTAATGCCCCCACCGTCTTCCAGGATTTCGTCAATGGCATCATTCGGGAGATGTTATCCACTTCTGTAGTCATCTATTTGGATGACATTCTGTTTTTTTTTCCTGATCTGAATATAGAGATGTTGCCAGGGTTTTTGAACTTTTGCATGCCATCTCCCTCTACGCCAAACTTGAGAAGTGTGTCTTTGAGCAGGGGTCCCTATCATTCCTAGGGTATATCATCTCAGCCAAGGGTTTGGCAATGGATCCTGCCAAGGTAGAATTGGTGTTGAACTGGCTGGAGCCACATTCCCTTAAAATGGCGCAGCACTTTATGAGATTTATTAACTACTACCGCCAGTTCATTCCCCACTTCTCTACTCTGGTGGCTCCCTTGATAGCTCTCATCAAAAGGGAGCTAATCCTAAGCTATGGTCTAAGGAGGTTTCTGAGGACTTTATCTCCTCAAAGTCCCATTTCGCTAGGGCTTCTGTGTTACATCGGCCAAATGTGGATAAGCCCTTCATCCTGGAAGTGGATGCCTCTTCCATCGGTGTGGGAGCTGTGTTATATCAGAAGGATGTTCACGGTCAGAACGGCTCTGCTTCTTCTTCTCTAAGTCCTTCTTGCCAGCGGAGAGGAATTATTCTATCGGGGACAGGGAGTTACTGGCCATGAAGTAGGATTTTACTAATGGAGATATCTTCTGGAGGGGGCTTAGCATCCCTTCTAGGTGTCCACAGACCATTAGAGTCTGTTCTATTTGCAGACGGCCCAACGGCTAAATTCTTGTTAGGCCAGGTGGTCTCTATTCTTTTCCCGATTTAATTTTACCATACATTTCCTCTCAGGGGAGAAGAATTTACGGGCTGATGCTTTATCCCGTTCTGTAATCTCTTCCGAGGAGGGAGATGAGCCTCGGCTAATTGTCCCTTCGGAGAGTCTGCAGACAGTGGCTCCGGTTTTGCTAGAGCAGGTGACTTACGGACAAAATTCTCATACCACCAAACCTGCGGCCGGAGGTCCTCTCTTGGGCACGCATATCCAAGTTGGGTGGGCACATCGAGACCAAAAGGATTACTGAGCTTCTATCGAGGTCTTATTGGTGGCCGCGGATGGCACGTAACAAGTGTGTGTCTCCTGTGCCAAGACTTGGCCCTCCCGACTGAGATCCGCAGGTTTGCTTCATCCACTGCTGGTGAAATCCTATAAACACATACCAAGAAAAAGATTAAAAATACATGGGGAAAATAATAAAAGATAATAAATAATAAATAAAAAATATCAAAATAAATAAAATAAACATTGTAAAAATACAATCAATAATGAAAGGACAGGTAGAAGGTTAGTTTAGATAAAAATGCCTTTATTAATAAAGAAAATTGGCAAATAGGTGCAAATATGCAAAAGGTGTCCTCACAAAAAAAATTATATATAATAATAAGAACAATTAAAAGCTGCCAGAGGAGTTGCAGTAATATGTAAAAATGTTACCATACAAATAGGATCCCAATATTGTATACAGAAAATGGTAGTCCACTCCTGAAGATACTGCTATTTAGCCATTAAAGACAAAGGGGACAAATTATGACCCCTGCACAAAACACTACATGATAGCGAAGCGGAGCTGTGAGCAAGCACCGTAATCACACCGAGTTAAACGTCACTCAGTGTGATCAGAGTGCAAAGTATCTAACTCTGTTACTCCACAGAGCAGTGTAACAACTGAAATAAGCAGTAAGGCAGACCAAGAGATGTGCGGAGAACCGCTCTGACGAAGGACGACAATCCAAAATGCGTGTTGGGGTGTGCTCCGCACATCTCTTGGTCTGCCTTACTGCTTATTCAGGTATTTACTTTTATTATTTTTGGCCATATATTCAGTCCATGTTGAGTGTTTGATGGTTGATTACACTCACACCACACTACCTCTTATATTGGTGACCTTCTGGTCGCGTCTTTATTAGTGTATCTATCGTGTAATGTGTTGTGCAGGAGTCACAATTTGTCCCCTTTGTCTTTAATGGCTAGTAGCAGTATATTCGGGAGTGGACTACCATTTTCTGTATACAATATTGGCATCCTATTTGTATGGTAACATTTATACATATTACTGCAACTCCTCTGGCAGCTTGGCAGCTTTTTAATTGTTTGCCAATTTTCTTTATTAATAAAGGCATTTTTATCTAAATTAACCTTCTACCTGTCCTTTCATTAATGATATTACATATTACTATTTTTTTTTTCTGGTATTTTTACAATTTTTATTTTATTTATTATTTTTATTTTTAGATTTTTTATTTTCTATTTATTATTTTTTATTTATTTCTTATTTATTATATTTTATTATTTTTTCCCATGTATTTTTAATCTTAGTCTTAGTGTGTGTTTATAGGATTTCATTCTGAATGGTCTGCCATTCAATTGTTTTTGTACAGAAACCCTTAATTTTCAGTTTTTATAAGTATTGGGGTATTCTGTTTAATTTTATAGCAAATTTATTACAGTAAATAATTCTTGGTTTTATGTCCTTTGCTTGGTTTTATCCACTGCCGGTGGCAGATAGGCCCTGGGAGATGGTTGGGATGGACTTCATTTTGAGCTTGCCCAAGTCCCTTAATAATACTGTCAATTGGGTAGTCACTCACCATTTCTCCAAGATGGTACATCTGGTCCCTCTTCTACACATACCGTCGGCACGAGCTTTGGCCATGCTTTTTGTGAAGCACATTTTCCGTCTTCACAGGATGACTGACAGGCATGATGACTGGGCATCTTTACTGCCATAGGCAGAGTTTTGCTTAATAACGCTGTCTCTGATTCTACAGGACAGACGCCGTTTCTCCTCAACTTCGGTCAGCATCCGCATGTCCCTGTTCCTATGCCCATCTCATCTTCCGACTCTAGGATGGTGGACTGCACTGTGGAGGCTCTTGATGTCTGGGATTGCACCCAGGATGCTATTAAGACCTCTCAGGAGAAAATGATAGTTTCCGCTGAAGCGCATCGTTGCCCCGCTCCTGTCTTCGCGCCCGGCGATTTAGTGTGACTCTCTGCTCATAATATCAAGTTGCATGTAGAGTCCACTAAATTTGATCCACACTATTTGGGTCCTTTCAACGTCCTTGAGCAGGTGGACACTGTAGTGTATCGCCTGAGTCATCAATCGCGCCTAATTATTACCAACACCTTTCATGTCTCCCTATTGAAACTCGTTCACATGTCTCGGTTTTCTGAATCTTCTGTTGGGGCATCGGATACATCTGTGGACGATTTCAAGGTGACCGCAATTGTCAGTTTCAAGGTGTTGCATGGCAAAAAAAAAATTCTGGTTGACTGGAAGGGTTATGGACGGGAGGATAGAACCTGGGAGCCGGTTGAGCACATTTGTGCCCCTCAGCTTATTGCGGCCTTCAAGCATAGCGAGGCTCGCAGGGGGGTAATGTAAGGCGCCGAAATTCTTCCACTGCACTGGATGGTTTCCAAGCTGTGTCGCCCTCTGCAGCCTCCCACTCAGCTATACTATATACAGGGAGAGATGATATACAGGTATATACTATATACAGGAGGAGATGACATACAAGTATATACTATATACAGGAGGAGATGACATACAGGTATGTACTATATACTGGAGGAGATGACATGTACGTATATACTATATGCAGGAGGAGATGACACACAGGTGTATACTGGAGGAGATGACACACAGGTTTATACTATATACAGGAGGAGATGACATACAGGTATACACTATATACAGAGGAGATGACACACAGGTATACACTATATACAGAGGAGATGACATACAGGTATATACTATATACAGGAGGAGATGACATGCACATATATACTATATATAGGAGGAGATGACACACAGGTATATACTGTATACTGGAGGAGATGACTCACAGGTTTATACTATATACAGGAGGAGATGACATAAAGGTAAACACTATACACAAGAGGAGATGACACAGGTGTACACTATATACAGGAGGAGATGACATACAGGTATATACTATGTACAGGAGGAGATGACATACAGGTGTACACTATATACAGGAGGAGATGACAGACAGGTATATACTATGTACAGGAGGAGATGACATACAGGTATATACTATATACAAGAGGAGATGACACACAGGTAAACACTATTTACAGGAGGAGATGGCACACAGGTATACATTATATGACATACAGCGACAATTTGTGTGCAATGTAATCATTAAAATTTGTTATAACTAACCACAGTTAGTTACTCTTCCCGGGCATTGCCGGTCTCTTCAGTTGTACAATACTAGTAAAATATATACATACTTTTCATTGTACACTTGTATATTTGAAGCTTGTGTGCATTTGCTACATAGTGACAGAATAAAAAAACCTACTGGTCATATTCCTATTAATTATGGTACTCGCTTGTATTATATAATAATTATGTTTGCCACATCTGAAATGGTTGGAAGAACTTTGCACTCTAGTGTTCCTGGCACTTATCCAGTCTAATTATTATTATTATTATTATTATTTTTAAACAGTTTCATTTAAGCTTTACTATATCTCATATGAACACTTACAAAAATATTACTCAAGACTAATATTTTAAAGTTAAAGTTTCCTATTTCATCGCATTTGGACTTTTCTTTTGACTCTTGACATTCTTTACCATCATATCTTTGATTTTGACCTATTCTACTTCTAAAAAAAGTGCTAATGAAATTTCTAGCTATATGGACACTTTTGTTAGAATCAAAGGCTCATAATAATTTCCCTTGAGTTAGTATCAAATCAAAGTACAGAGATTTATGAAAGCTTTACCCTATAGTACAAGCTATAGAAATAATTTTAGAAAAATAAAAAAGAATGAATGACATTTAGCTGTAGGTCTATACAACTCCACTTTTTAATAATATGAATCTGTATTAAACCATACCGTGGAATCCCAGATGTGTTAGACACGGTTCATAGATCAATCAGCTTTAAGACTTATGTTCAAAATCTTTCTTTCAATTCAAATAATATTGCCATAAATGTTATTGTACATTACAATAATTCAACTAACAAAGTTTAAATTAGTAGATCAGACATAATATTGCAATAGTACAATATATAAAACATAAAAGGTCTTGAGAACAAATTATTATTACATTACAAATTAATGCCAGTAGATGTGATGACTAGTTTGCACCTTTTATTGTGGATCAGATGTTAGTAGAATGCATTGAAGCCTACAAATGCTGCAGAGCATGATAACTGACAGACTGTTCACAGTAGCATAGGCAACATGTGGCTTGACACTCTTGTGTTGAAAACTATCTCTTTAGACACCTTCATGTTGACTCATGAAGGCGGCTTCATGGCCATTGCCAATGTGGTCTCCAGGCTAATCTCCTGCTATCATTGCATTCATTAGAAAAGCAGGACACATCAATGAAGACAATAACCCTCAATTCCGGCCTCTGTTGCCGTTTATGTCTGCACCATGGTATCCCTTAAGAGCTGTGATGTGAGATCACTGGAACACCTGTATCTAGACATCTAACTCATAGCCCAATATCATTCAAATAACTTCTTATGGTTTGTGAAGGTACTGTTTGGTGCCTTAGGCTTGGTATATGGCCAATTTCAGTTTTATGTAATTCTTGCACGGATCACTACACGCCATTCTTCGAATCTAACATGACTATGAAGAAACATAGAATTACGGTGTGGGGTGGCATCATGTGTGGTAGCTGGAGCCCTGTAGTCTTCATTTCGGGTACTTTAACAACTCAGCATTTTATTGATTTGGTGGTGGAACCAGTTGTATGATGATTTCTCAAAACTTTCCCATAAACCGTTTATCACTATGACAATACCAGGCTGCATGTTGCTCGTACTACTGTGAGCAGTGTGCATTGTCTAAACATGCTCCCGTGTCCTGCTTCATCTCAAGCACTTCATGGTCTTCATTGGTCCACAATTGCAAAGGATGTTACCAGCAGCGGATCTTGATTATTTGCATGCCTAAGAGCTTTCAGCATAATAGAACATTCCTAAGGCAACCATTAATAACTTGACTAATGGCAGCTAAAGCGTGTAGCTGCATGCATTTCTACACAAGGTGCTCATGCTCAATAATGAGTAAATCAAGATCTTTTGAAATATTTGTTTCCTTTTTTTATAATTTCCACATCATTAACATATCTATCAGTCCTATGATTTCCATAATTTAATAACTTTTCTTTCTTGGTGTTGCAATTTCAATGTTGAGAAATGTATACCTGTATATGCTAATAAAATATTCATTTAAAATGCAGAAATCTGTTAGGGCCTTAACATGCTGAATGTGGGAATGAAGAATGTTAAATTGGATATTCAGGTTCTTTTATTTAGGCAACTATATGGATTATCAAGCAGTTACTTGATATATTTTTTTCACATTTACACAACACACATGAATTGAATCTGCCAGCAGTAAAACAAATATATACAGTATATTTAGCAAGAATGCACTATATCATTTGTTACTCTGCTCATTGTTTAACCTGACTGATTGCTATATCTTACGGCTGCACTGTGAAGTTGAGAAGTCAGTGAGGACAAGGAGGAATGATTGCACTACTTAAACAATAGAGAGCTGTGCGATCAAGAAGGAAATCCTGTCTTATATAGTGTAAGTGTGGCTTCAGTGATAAAGAAATATTCATGATTTCTTTTGCTAAAGTGGAAAAATATGGGCTGATCACATGTACTTAGTAGTGATGAGCGAGTATACTGATTGGTCGGGTTTTCCCGAGCATGCTCGGGTGTCCTCCGAATATTTTGGCGTGCTCGGAGATTCAGTTTTCGTCATGTCAGCTGCATGATTTGCGACTGCTAGACAGCTTGAATACATGTGTGGAATGCCTGCTTGTTAGGGAATTCCCACATGTATTCAGCCTGTCTACAAGTCGCAAATCATGCAGATGAGACGACGAAACCTAAATCTCTGAGCACACCAAAGTACTCGGAGGACACCCGAGCAACAAGTATACTCGCTCATCACTAGTACTTAGACTTATCAAACATTTTTGATTAGACCTCTTAGGGTATAAGCAAACAACATCTTTTAGACACCGAGGTACCCGCCAGACTTTTCAAGCAGAAGTTGCTTCTGAAAAGTGATGGTGTTTTTCCTGAAGGATCTTTTTGTTCCATCTTTGCTGTCTTTTTTTGCATTGGCTCTGACTCCTGCGTTTTTTGCTTGTTTTTTCATCATGTATTTAATAGAGAGGAGTTTCCAAGGGGAAGCCACTTTATGAATGGTTAGGACTAGAGATGAGCGACTTTGCCTTTTTTCGGGTCGAGTCGGGTTTCATGAAACCCGACTTTCGCAAAAGTCGGGTCGCATGAAATCGGCCGACTATAGGTAAAAGTCGGAGGCCGACTGAAACACAAAACCCAATGCAAGTCAATGGGGAAGCAAAGTCGGCAGGGAGTGGAAGACAGTAAACACACCTCCAGTGCCCATTTCAATGCCAAAAACATCAATTCTTATAACTGAAGCTTGTCAACCTTAATTTACTTCCTAAAAATAGTTGCGCATTGAAAACTGTGGGTAATTTGGCTAAAGTTGTGGGGGGGTTGGGCTGGCTCCAGGTTTTCGTGTGCCCTGGGCGAAAGAGTGTCAGTGCGCCCCTTTAACACATACCACAACTCATGATGCTCCGATACGCCACAGAAATATAGGTATAGTACAATGACACATACTTCACTGCTTACATGACATGACTGATCTATTTTAAATTGTACAATAGCTCAAAAAAAGGACAGTATATTACTCCATAGAGTGTTATGGCCACCACATTGTGCACCATACAGAATAATGAGCCCCATATATTTCTCCATACAAAATAATTAGTCACATATAATGTTCCATACAGTATATGATGAGCTCCACATAATGCTCTATATATAATGGGCCCCATTTGTAATGCTCCAGTGTATGATGTGCCCCTTAGATGCTGCTCCAGTGTCTGATCTGCCCCATTTACATTGCTCCAGTACATGATGGGCCTCATGGATGATGCGCCAGTGTATGATGGGCTCTAATAATGCTCCATATATAATAGGCCCCATTTGTAATGCTCCAGTGTATAATGTGCCCCTTAGATGCTGCCCCAGTGTCTGATCTGCCCCATTTACATTGCTCCAGTACATGATGGGCCTCATGGATGATGCTCCAGTGTATGATGGGCTCTAATAATGCTCCATATATAATGGGCCCCATTTGTAATGCTCCAGTGTATAATGTGCCCCTTAGATGATGCTCCAGTGTCTCATCTGCCCCATTTACATTGCTCCAGTACATCATGGGCCTCATGGATAATGCTCCAGTGTATGATGGGCTCTAATAATGCTCCATATATAATGGGCCACATTTGTTAAGCTCCAGTGTAGAATGTGCCCCTTAGATGCTGCTCCATTGTCTGATCTGACCCATTTACATTGCTCCAGTACATGATGGGCCCTATTTTTAATTAACCCAGGCATGGTATGTGAAAAGAGCTCCATAGAGTAATCTGAGGTGTGTGCTTCCACATCCTTCACTTTTGGTGTGGGTGAAGGACACAAGGAAAGGGGTTGCTCCTGACCAGAAGCCTGCAGTTACGACTCAGTGCTTGCATTTTTTACAACTTCAGAAGAGGGGGAGATAGAGCTGGAAGCTGTTTCAGCAATGTAAGCCACAAACTGTTCCTGATACTCCGGCTTTAAAAGCAGTCTACCTACTCCCAGAAAAGGGAGCCTTCCAGGCCTTCCAGAGCTACACCTTGATGCTGGCTCAATACCTCCTGCCTTAGCTGCTATTGTGTTTTTGGCTCTACCAGCAGATGCACCACCACCACCATCAGTACCAGGTGGCCCTCCACGCCCACATCCGCGTCCTCTTCCACCATACTTCCTCATGTTTTTTAAAATGGACCCAAAATACCAGCAGATATATGGTACTGTATCAGAAGTGTACAGCTCTATACAGTATATGGATAACAGTAAATGTCCGTAGATATTTCATGAGGCATACACAGATGCTCACAGGCTCAGTATGGATTGCCCAATAAAATAACAAGTTGAAAAAGAAGAACAGTATCACTAGATACAAGGTATATATAGTATAGTGTAAACATTCTGATTCTTCATATGCATTTCAGGAGGCAGACACAAACGCTCTCAGGCCCAGTATGGATTACACAAGAAAAGCTGTAAATGGGTTATGTAACACAAGCATACAGCTGTATACAGTGTTGGGGTAATCTTAAAGTTCCAAATATATTGCCGGAGTGACAGACAGACGTTTACAAGCTCATTATGGATTACACCAGAATCTAAATAGCTAAAAAGGTTACTGTATCTATATTTCCGTAGTCACCCTCAGACGCTCACTCAGTTTGGTTTTGACCATAATAAAAAATGTTGTAAAAAAGTTCATGGATAACAAGATAGCAAGTATATATATTTTTAGGGGACAATTGAAATCTCCGTATAAATAGTCCCGCAGTCACTCTCAGACGGTTACACAGTATGGATTGGACCGTAATGCTAAATGTTGAACAAAGGTACAGTATAAAAAGATACAAGCTGTATCGAGTATAGTGTAAAAATTTGTTTCTCCGATTCACCGTATATATAGAAGGCGTAACCCACACACGCTCACTCACTATGGATGATGTAGGGAAGGTGGACTGACAGACAAACCAGCCTGTAGTGAGAAGCAGAGGTGTAGCGCAGTGTAGGTGTGAAACCGCTAAGATAAAGAGAAAGGGTGAAGTCTTTTAGCTTGCCCATTAGAGGGCAGTGGAGAGTGTAGGAGTGGGACTGAATAACTGCCATTGGTCAGAGAAACGGTTAGGTGATGATGGGCGGAGTTACCAGAACTGGAAGTATAAAAGGCTGAGGGAAGGTTCTGGAAGAGTCAGTCAGCGAAGGGAGCACAGTAAAGATGAAGTTCTGCTGAGGAAATAGACAGCGGAACGGCTCCAGAGAGGACTGACAGTTGAGGTGGTCATGGGGGGGTGGGCCAGAGGATGATAGCCGCAGATGAAGATGGCCTGAGGCTATTATACGGACGGTGTGCTCAGACTGGTGCAGAGCTGTGGTGGTTGGGCCTAGACCAGTCACAGTGGAAGAGCCACAGAGGACGCCACGATTATAGTTACAAAAGAAGTGAAGGTACCGGGGCCTGTGTACAGAGAAATGTGAAATGGCTGTGGTGAATTGCTGTTGTTTACAGAAGGATGGGCACTAAAAACGGACCTGTTCAATACAAACTCTGTCTCAGTCTCGTGTTTGTCTGCGGCAAGAAGAAGGTCCCCCCACAGTTGGTTATCCTACAGATGATACCTTAATACAAATTTTTGAAACAAGGTACTGCATCAGCACATACCAGGTGTGTCCAGTCTAGGGTTAAATTTCCGTCTATACTTCCGGAGTCAGACACAGACACCCACAGGCTCACTATCTATTACACCAGAATTAAAAAAGTAGAAAAAGGGAAAGGTATTCATAGCGTACATCATTATACAGTGTTGTGGTACTTTTAAATCTTCATATACATTTCAATCTCAGTAAGCCAATCAAGAATCTCCGCTACTGGAAACTACATGGATACCAGTATAAACGCAAAGTCAAGTCTTAGCAGAAATTTTTGAATTACTCATCGCGGGGGGAACCTCCCGGTATATGTTGCAGAGGCGATGCAGACCCTCAATTACTGTATCTGTGGAGAAAGCGAAAAAGGTTCTTTGTGAAGAAAGGATTGCTTTATCGCAGTAGCGTGGATCACATCACCGTTACTCGTCTCCATCAAATTGTAATCACAGGGAGAGATGTACCCATGGTCCTCACTGCCTATTGCAACTTGCAAGTGCTGTGGCCATGACCAAGCAGGGGGGGCACAATCGTGGTCGATGGTACTGGCACAGGGCCCCTCATAGTATGCTGGTGTGTCTAACGGCGAGTGGGCCCTCCCACCATCTGAGACACTGGATTGTACTATGAGGGGCCCTGTGCCATTGCCGGTGGCCATCAGTGGGCCTATCCACCTGTCCAGAGCAACGGCACTTGCCGGGGTGCGCCAGGTCTTGATGCCAGCTGTTGGGGGAGGGGTGGGCAGCCCAGTTAGGGAAGTTTAAAAATTGGCATATGTAGATGTGTTGGCTGGACATTCAGCTGCTGCAAAGGGCGTAATTGGGCAAGTCCGAGGAAGAAGAGGAAGAGGAGGTGTGCTTAATGGTGGTGGTGGGTCTTACAGTGGGGGTAGCGATTGAGCCTTGTTGGCTACCTTCAGTCGGAGCAGGTGCACATGTGCTACCTGAGGTTTTGTAGTCCGTCCACGCTTGCAAGTGCATGTTGATTAAATGTATATGCATGCATCTGGTATTCAAATTTCTGAGTTGTTTACCTCGGCTAAAGGTCCTTCCACACTTCTTACAGGTAACCTTTGCCCCATCAGTAGGATTTTGGACAAAGAAGTGCCACACTGCACTATTCCTGCTATGGTAAACATTTTCTGGCCTTGCACGCTATGCTAAGTTGACCGTCTGGTGAAGCTGTCCAGCAACTCTTTTAGTTTTTGTTCCACGTTTTAGGGCAGCTACGGGCCTGCTAGATAACCGCTGCTGCGATGTCAATGCCTGCTGCGGATCCTTATTATTGCCAGCACCACTCTCCTCCCCCAATGGATGCCAATCCGGGTCCAGAACTGGGTCATCCATCACCTCCTCTTCAAAGTCATCTGCACCTTCCTCTTTACCTTCCTCTGTGTCACCGTGTAAGGTGGTATAGCATGCGGGAAGGGGCACCTGGGTTTAATTATGGTCAGATTTTGGCTCAATAGACTGCGAGGGCAATGTAGTGCTGTGGGTCAATGTACCAGCAAAATCATAAAGCAGTGGCTGTGCATCAGTGCACTCCATCTCCAATTCATGTTGGACTGGGGAATTCATCAGTGCACTTCATGAAAGATTAATCTTGGACTGGGGAATTCAGGACTTGACTGGATAACCCAGGCATGGTATGTGAAAAGAGCTCCATAGAGTAATCTGCAGTGTGGGCTGCCACATCCTTAACTTTTGGTGGGGGTGAAGGACACAAGGAAAGGGGTTTTTCCTGACCAGAACTCTGCACTGACGACTCCGTGCTTGCAGGTTTCGAACGTTCAGAATAGGAGGCAATAGAGCTGGTGGCTGTTTTGGTAATGCACGCCAAAACCTGTTCCTGATGCTCAGGCTTTAAAAGCGGTTTTCCTACTCCAAGAAAAGGCAACCTTACAGGCCTTCTTGGGACAGATGATGACGCATGCTCAACACCTCCTGCATTAGCTCCTAATGTGCTTTTGCCAGAACCAGCACAATCAGTACCAGCTACGCCCCCCTGCCCACGTCCGCGGACTCTTCCACCAGACTTCCTCATGTTTGGGAAAATGTAACAAAAATACCAGCAGAGAGATCGTACTGTATGAGGAGCGTCCACCTGTGTAAGATGTATTAAAAAAATTAAATCTAGTATATATTTTGTTAGTCACAGACGCTCTCACAGTATGTATTTAACCGTAATCCAACAAGCAAATATATGGAACTGTATCAGAAGTGTACAGCTGTATACATTTTTTGTGTAACTAACAATCTTCGTATATTTATTTACGGAGTGTCACACACACACTCTGACTCTGTATAGATGTGACTGTAATGCGAACAACAGATATACAATACTGTTTGAGAATCGGACAGCTCAATACAGTGTATGTATGGAAAATTGTGAATCTCCGTCTATTTGTATACTGACTGACACACGCTGTCTCTGTCTAGTTTCGACCGTAATAAAACAGCAGATGTTTGAAACTGTTTGAAAAGCAGACAGCTGTCTAAGGTGTAGGTCTGGAAAAATGGAAAATCTCCTTGGCTTGTTTTTCCAGAGTCACACACAGATAGCTTCTATTTGTCCGTGATACAAGGTGGTACACGGTAGTGTGTGAAGAGCGTACACAGCTAGACGTGTCTGTATGGAAAATTGTCAAACTCCGTGTATTTGTATACGGACTGACACACGCTGTCTCTTTCTAGTTTTGACTGTAATCAAACAGCAGATATACGAAACTGAAAAGCGGACAGCTGTCTAAGGTGTAGGTCTGGAAAAATGGAAAATCTCCTCGGCTTGTTTTTCCAGAGTCACACACACAGATAGCTTCTATTTGTCTGTGATACAAGCCAGTACACGGTAGTGTGTGAGGAGTGTACACCGCTATACGGTGTCTGTATGGAAAATTGTCAATCTCTGTCTATTTGTATATGGACTGACACACGCTGTCTCTGTCTAGTTTTGACCGTGATAAAACAGCAGATATACGAAACTGTTTGAAAAGCGGACAGCTGTCTAAGGTGTAGGTCAGGAAAAATGGAAAATCTCCTCAGCTTGTTTCTCCAGAGTCACACTCAGATAGCTTCTATTTGTCTGTGATACAAGGCGGTACACGATAGTGTGTGAGGAGTGTACACTGCGGTACGGTGTCTGTATGGAAAATTGTCAATCTCCGTCGATTTGCATACGGACTGACACACGTTGTCTCTGTCTAGTTTTGACTGTGATCAAACAGCAGATATACGAATCTGTTTGAAAAGCGGACAGCTCTATAGGGTGTAGGTCAGGAAAAATGGAAAAACTCCTCGGCTTGTTTTTCCAGAGTCACACCCAGATAGCTTCTATTTATCCGTGATACCAGCCGGCACATGGTAGTGTGTGAGGAGCGTACACCGCTGTACGGTGTCTGTATGGAAAATTGTCATTCTCAGTCTATTTTTATACGGACTGACACACGCTGTCTCTGTCTAGTTTTGACCGTGATCAAACAACAGAAATACGAAACTGTTTGAAAAGCGGACAGCTCTATAAGGTGTAGGTCTGCAAAAATGGAAAAACTACTTGGCTTGTTTTTCCAGAGTCACACCCAGATAGCTTCTATTTGTCCGTGATACCAGCCGGTACACGGTAGTGTGTGAGAAGCATACACCGTCATATGGTGTGTATGGAAAATTGTCAATCTTCGTCTATTTTTATACGGACTGACACACGCTGTCTCTGTCTAGTTTTGACCGTGATCAAACAGCAGATATACGAAATTGTTTTGAAAAGCGGACAGCTCTATAAGGTGTAGGTCTGGAAAAATGGAAAAACTCCTCGGCTTGTTCTACCAGAGTCACACCCAGATAGCTTCTATTTGTCCGTGATACCAGCTGGTACACGGTAATGTGTGAGGAGCGTACACCGCTATACGGTGTGTGTATGGTAAATTGTCAATCTCCATCTATTTTTAAACTGACTGACATATGCTGTCTCTGTCTCGTTTTGACCATGATCAAACAGCAGATATACAAAACTGTTTGAAAAGCTGACAGCTCTATAAGGTGTAGGTCAGGAAAAATGGAAAAACTCTTCAGCTTGCTTTTCCAGAGTCACACCTAGATAGCTTCTATTTGTCCATGATACCAGCCGGTACACGGTAGTGTGTGAGGAGCATACACCGCTATACGGTGTCTGTATGGAAGATTGTCAATCTCCGTCTATTTTTATACAGACTGACACGCTCTCTCTTTCTAGTTTTGATCGTGATCAAACAGCAGATATACAAAACTGTTTGAAAAGCGGACAGCTCTATAAGGTGTAGGTCTGGAAAAATGGAAAAACTCCTCGGCTTGGTCTTCCAGAGTCACACCCAGATAGCTTCTATTTGTCCGTGATACCAGCCAGTGCACGGTAATGTGTGAAGAGCATGCACCGCTATACAGTGTGTGAAAAAATGAACGCTCAGTAACTCACCAGAACAAAATAATAAAAGTTGGAGTGCTTTGAAAAAAGCAGTTTGAACAGCAGTGTGCACACAGCAATGCAGCTAGCAGGTAGCCTTAAAAGGCAGCCTAATCAACACCAGCACTGCTGCACACAACAAATATCCTCGCCTTTCACTGCACACTAACTGTACAGTGAAAAGCGCTATTAGCAGAAACAATTTTTTTTTCTTCTTCCCTGCCTAACTCTCTCCCCTTTCAGATTCAGCAGCAGCACCTCTCCCTATTCTAAGATCGGCAGAAGTAAGATGGAGGTCGGCGGTCACGGCCTTTTATAGCCACTGTGACGCCACACAAAGCCAGCCAATCACTTCAATGCCCTTGTCTAAGATGGTGCTGGCCGCTGCGCATGTCATCGCGTTGCCCACAGTGTGCGTCCTACATCATTGGGTGAGAAAAGGCGCTGAAAGCATTAATTGAAACGCGACTTTGGCGCTCTGATCGGTGAACTCATGGCTGACCTCACGCTAGGGCGAAAGTCGGCGATTTTTGAATCTGACCGACCTGTTTCACTCAACTCTAGTTAGGACACTTCTTTTAACAGCTATTCATCTTTACAAACATGAAGTGGTTAAAATAAGCTTGAAAGACTGAACATATGCACAATAAGTCTTTTTCACATTGTGACACATATGATCATTCTTTTCAACATTTAGTTAGCGTATTTTCAGGTTGATTACACAGCACACCTGCCTGATAAAGACGTTGTGTGCACATACATATAGGGTATTGCTTCTCAAGCTATGGTGGGTCTCTTTGATGAAATGTCACCTTGAGTTATTAAATTGAATTAAGAGATCATATATTGATCACCACTGCGGCACAGAAATTAAAATCTATTCAGAGAAAAGGACATCAAATACAAGAAACATTACAGAATAAAGCAGCCATTCTTACCAATATCAAGTTACAATGCACGGCAGGATGCTGCAGGTCCCCATCATAAAATTCAGAGGCAGCATAAATGGAAAAATACTGATAAAAAAACCACTCACACAATTCAATTTATGAAGTGGTTGGTTGGGGGATGCTTAGTATTATAAATGTACATATATAAGACTTGTGAAAGGTTCCAGTAACAGAGTTATGTGTTGTGCACCATCCCGACCTACATCTATGCTATACTATTAGATCAGACAGGCTGAACAGAAATATATAAGTGTACACACAAATTGCCAAAGGAAAATAAAGATTCCTCATTAAAGACCCAAATAAAACTTTTATTTTAATCAGAAAACGGAAACTATATACTTTAAAAATGCATAGTGCTGTGAAGGGATGTTATTAGTCACGTAAATCCTATTAATTAATATGTAAAGTGCTTATGCAGATTTATCAGGAATACAACCGCATTATACAGTGGGGAAAAAAAGTATTTAGTCAGTCAGCAATAGTGCAAGTTCCACCACTTAAAAAGATGAGAGGCGTCTGTAATTTACATCATAGGTAGACCTCAACTATGGGAGACAAACTGAGAAAAAAAAATCCAGAAAATCACATTGTCTGTTTTTTTTTTTTCATTTTATTTACATATCATGGTGGAAAATAAGTATTTGGTCAGAAACAAAATTTCATCTCAATACTTTGTGATATATCCTTTGTTGGCAATGACAGAGGTCAAACGTTTTCTGTAAGTCTTCACAAGGTTGCCACACACTGTTGTTGGTATGTTGGCCCATTCCTCCATGCAGATCTCCTCTAGAGCAGTGATGTTTTTGGCTTTTCGCTTGGCAACATGGACTTTCAACTCCCTCCAAAGGTTTTCTATAGGGTTGAGATCTGGAGACTGGCTAGGCCACTCCAGGACCTTGAAATGCTTCTTACGAAGCCACTC
This sequence comes from Dendrobates tinctorius, assembly GCF_039654945.1. Lineage (NCBI taxonomy): Eukaryota > Metazoa > Chordata > Amphibia > Anura > Dendrobatidae > Dendrobates > Dendrobates tinctorius. The sequence goes on along the minus strand of NW_027361698.1, from coordinate 60,126,578 downwards.
CTTCGTTGCCCTGGCGGTGTGCTTTGGATCATTGTCATGTTGAAAGTCCCAGCCACGTTTCATCTTCAATGCCCTTGCTGATGGAAGGAGGTTTGCACTCAAAATCTCACGATACATGGCCCCATTCATTCTTTCATGTACCCGGATCAGTCGTCCTGGCCCCTTTGCAGAGAAACAGCCCCAAAGCATGATGTTTCCACCACCATGCTTTACAGTAGGTATGGTGTTTGATGGATGCAACTCAGTATTCTTTTTCCTCCAAACACGACAAGTTGTGTTTCTACCAAACAGTTCCAGTTTGGTTTCATCAGACCATAGGACATTCTCCCAAAACTCCTCTGGATCATCCAAATGCTCTCTAGCAAACTTCAGACCCGCCCGGACATGTACAGGCTTAAGCAGTGGGACACGTCTGGCACTGCAGGATCTGAGTCCATGGTGGCGTAGTGTGTTACTTATGGTAGGCCTTGTTACATTGGTCCCAGCTCTCTGCAGTTCATTCACTAGGTCCCCCCGTGTGGTTCTGGGATTTTTGCTCACCGTTCTTGTGATCATTCTGACCCCACGGGGTGGGATTTTGTGTGGAGCACCAGATCGAGGGAGATTATCAGTGGTCTTGTATGTCTTCCATTTTCTAATTATTGCTCCCACAGTTGATTTCTTCACTCCAAGCTGGTTGGCTATTGCAGATTCAGTCTTCCCAGCCTGGTGCAGGGCTACAATTTTGTTTCTGGTGTCCTTTGACAGCTCTTTGGTCTTCACCATAGTGGAGTTTGGAGTCAGACTGTTTGAGGGTGTGCACAGGTGTCTTTTTATACTGATAACAAGTTTAAACAGGTGCCATTACTACAGGTAATGAGTGGAGGAAAGAGGAGACTCTTAAAGAAGAAGTTACAGGTCTGTGAGAGCCAGAAATCTTGATTGCTTGTTTCTGACCAAATACTTATCTTCCACCATAATATGCAAATAAAATGAAAAAAAAACAGACAATGTGATTTTCTGGATTTTTTTTTCTCAGTTTGTCTCCCATAGTTGAGGTCTACCTATGATGTAAATTACAGACGCCTCTCATCTTTTTAAGTGGTGGAACTTGCACTATTGCTGACTGACTAAATACTTTTTTTCCCCACTGTATATGAATAAGAGGAAGGATAGCCTCTCGTATATCTATATACTGCTTATATACTCAGGTACCCTTGCTCTCACAGACCTCCTCTCTCATATCAAGCTGGCTGATGCTGACTATTCATAGTAACATAGTTATTAAGGTTGAAGGAAGACTTTAAGTCCATCTAGTTCAACCCATATCCTGTCCTAACTTGCCCTAACATGTTGATCCAGAGGAAGGCAAAAAAAACCCATGTGGCAAACCGTAAGCTTCACATTGGGGAAAAAAATTCCTTCCCGACTCCACATACGGCAATCAGACTAGCTCCCTGGATCAACGTAATATTAAGGAAACTAGTGTATATGCCTTGTAATATTATACTTTTCAAGAAAGGCATCCAGTCCCTTCTTAAATCTTAGAATCATAGAATCGTAGAGTTGGAAGGGACCTCCTGGGCCATCTGGTCCAACCCCCTGCTCAAAGCAGGATTCGCTAAATCATCCCAGTCAGATGTCTGTCCAGCCTCTGTTTGAAGACTTCCATTGAAGGAGAACTCACCACTTCTCGTGGCAGCCTGTTCCACTCATTGATCACTCTAACTGTCAAAAAGTTTTTTCTAATATCTAATCTCTGTCTCTTCCCATTCAGTTTCATCCCATTGCTTCTAGTCTTTCCTTGTGCAAATGAGAATAAAGTTGATCCTTCTACAATGTGACAGCCCTTTAGATATTTGTAGACAGCTATTAAGTCTCCTCTCAGTCTTCTCTTTTGCAAACTAAACATTCCCAAATCCTGCAACCTTTCCTCATAAGACAGGGTTTGCAGACCGGTCACCATTCTGGTCGCTCTTTTCTGAACTTGCTCCAGTTTGTTGATGTCTTTTTTAAAATGTGGTGCCCAAAACTGGACACAATATTCCAGATGAGGTCTGACCAAAGAGGAGTAGAGGGAAATAATGACTTCACGTGATCTAGACTGTATGCTTCTGTTAATACATCCTAGAATTGCATTTGCCTTTTTTGCTGCTGCATCACACTGTTGACTCATATTCAGTCTGTGATCTATTAGTATACCCAAGTCTTTTTCACATGTGCTGTCACTTAGCCCTATTCCTCCCATTCTATATATGCTTTTTTCATTTTTATTGCCCAGATGTAGTACTTTGCATTTCTCCCTGTTAAAAACCATTCTGTTAGTTGCTGCCCACTTCTCCAGTTTATTTAAATCTTTTTGAATCCTCTCTCTCTCTTCTCTAGTATTAGCTATCCCTCCTAGCTTTGTGTCATCAGCAAATTTAATCAGTTTACCCTCAATTCCTTCATCTAAATCGTTGATAAAGATGTTGAACAATACAGGGCCCAGGACAGAGCCCTGTGGTACCCCACTTGAGACATTCTTCCAACTGGATGTGCAGCCATTTACGACCACTCTTTGGGTCCGATCACTAAGCCAGTTATGAATCCACCTAACAGTTGCCTTGTCCATTCCATACTTAGTCATTTTTTCAATAAGGATTGTATGAGAGACTTCGTCAAATGCTTTGCTGAAGTCAAGATATACTATATCTACAGCATTTCCTTGATCCACCCAATCAGTGATACCGTCATAGAAGGAAATTAAGTTAGTCTGACATGACTTATTAGTTAGAAACCCATGCTGACTCTGTTTAATCACTTCATTCTTATCCAGGTATCGACATACATGTTGTTTAATAATTTGTTCAAAGATCTTTCCTGGTATAGAAGTCAGACTCACCGGCCTATAGTTGCCTGGGTCCACCTTCTTCCCCTTTTTGAAGATAGGAACAACATTTGCTCTTCTCCAGTCTTCTGGCACTTCTCCTGTTCTCCAAGAATTTTCAAAGATTATGGAGAGGGGTTCAAAAATTTCTTCTGCTATCTCCTTCAGTACTCTGGGGTGTAATTCATCTGGACCTGGAGACTTGAATTCATTTAGGTTAGCTAAGTGTTTCCTCACTATCTTTCTGTTTATAGATATCCTGGATTCTTCTATTCCCTTAATAGGACAGTGAATAACAGTTGATGTTGCATTTCCTTTCTGAGAGAAAACAGATGCAAAATAGGAATTTAAAAGTTCAGCCTTCTCAACATCCTGTCTTACCATTTCATCATTTTCATCCTGTAAAAATCCTATAGCATCTTTGACTTTTCTTTTACTTTTGACATATCCCCAAAATCCTTTATTATTGCTTTTGACATCTCTTGCAAGCCTCAGTTCATTTTCAGCTTTAGCTAATCTGATTTGTGCCCTGCAGGTTCTGCAGACAGCATTATATTCTTCTTTAGATATGCCTCCCTCTTTCCATTTTATAAACATTTTTTTCTTCCTTTTTAGCATGTGCTTAAGTTCTGTGTTCATCCATCCTGGTTTCCTTAAATGCTTCCTATTCTTCCCTCTTTTCGGAATTGTTAACAACTGTGCTTTGAGAATTTCATTTTTCAAGATTTCCCATCCTTCCTGGACATTTTTGTCTTTAAGGATATCCAGCCATTGGATCCCTCCAATTCTCTTTCTGAATCCCTTAAAATCTGCCTTTCTGAAATCTAACCTTGACGTCTGAGTCTTCACAGGTCTTCCACCTCTAGTAATCCAAAATTCTAAAATAGCATGGTCGCTACCTCCTAGGGTCCCAGCCACTTTTACCTCCTCAACCATTTTCTCCCTGTTTATAAGGATTAGATCCAAGGTAGCAGTTCCCCTTGTTTTCTCCCTTACCTTTTGGAAGATAAAGTTGTCAGCAAGAGAGGATAAGAATTTCCTTGACCTGTTAGTTTTGCCTGAGAGAGATTCCCAACAAATGTCTGGATAGTTGAAATCTCCCATGACAACTATGTCATATTTTTTGGAGAACTTGGCCATCTGATGCATAAAGAGTTCATCTATATCTTCGGCTTGCACAGGCGGCCTGTAGTAAATGCCTACAATGGTGTCCTTTCCATTGTTCTGTCCTTGTATTCTTACCCAAACAGTTTCCACAGAACTCCCAGTCTCTGAAGCTTCAATCTCTGTGCAGATATACGCGTTTCGAACATACAATGCGACACCCCCTCCTCGTTTATCAAGTCTGTTTCTTGCAAATAAGTTGTATCCTTCTAGTCTTGTATTCCAATCATGTGTATTGTCCCACCAAGTTTCAGTGATTCCAATTACATCATATTTCTGTTCCTGTGTTAGTAGTTCCAATTCTCCTTGTTTGTTGCCCATGCTTTGTGCATTAGTATAGAAACATTTTAGTTTGATTGGTTTCTCTTTCTCCAATATTTTTATTAATTAGATTCTTTCGTCTTTGTTCTTCCTTTCCACTTCTAATAGCAGAGTTCTCAATAGCATTTGTCAGGTGTATGGCTTTTTCTGGTCTTTTGCTTCCCTTCCCATGTTGTTCTAGTTTAAAGCTCTCCTTACAAGTGTAGCAAGGCGACTTCCAAATACATGCTTTCCAGTCTTCGTAAGGTGCACCCCATCTCTAGCAAGTAGTCCATCGTATAAGTAGTTCACTCCGTGATCCAGAAATCCAAATCGTTGCTGACGGCACCATCGACGTAGCCAGTTGTTCACCTGCAGAATCTTATTCCACCTCCTTGTTCCATGGCCATCCACTGGGAGGATGGAAGAGAAGACCACCTGCGCTCCCAGTTCTTTCACTTTCTTGCCTAAGTCTTCAAAGTCTCTGCAGATGGTTTCCAGGTCGTTTCTTGCGGTGTCATTTGTCCCCACATGTAGTAGCAGGAATGGGTAGTCATCTGTAGGTCTGAAGAGTCCTGATATCCTGTCAGACACATCTTTAATTTTTGCACCTGGAAGACAGCACATTTCTCTTGTAGTTATATCCGGTCTGCAGATAGCGGCCTCTGTTCCTCTCAGCAGGGAATCCCCCATGACCACCACTCTCCGTTTCTTCTTCACAACATTTTTCTTTCTCCATCCAGGAGGACTCTGAGGGCGTACAAGGTTGCTGTTTTTTGTCAAAGTCTTATCCTGATGTATTTCTTCATCGTTTTCCTGCGTGAGAGCCTGGTACTGGTTCCTGAGCAGTATGGGTGCTGACTGCCTCCTGATCCTCCTGCTTCTCTGGGTCACATGTCTCCATTCCTCTGTTTCTTCAGGTGCACTTCGAATTTCTTCTCTTTCTGTAACATGAAGAGATAATTGTGCTCTGTCCAAGAACTCTTCACCTTCCTTAATGATCTTCAACGTAGCTAACCTCTCTTCGAGATTTTGCAACTTTTCCTCCAACAGGGACACAAGCTTGCATTTGTGGCATGTGAAGTTTGGCTTTTCCACTGGTAAATCTATGAACATGTAGCAAGAAATGCAGCTCACCAAATGGCTCCTGGCCTCTTCCATCTTGAGATTTCTTAAAAACGATGAAAGATGAGCCAAATTTCGCGCGCCTATCGGCGCGCGGTTTTTCCAATTTCCTCTTTTCAGCTGCAACGGCCAAAACCCAGTGATAGTTGAGCTCGCGGAGACTCTTCACTTATCCCAGAAGGCACTGGGAATATGCAAATGATCTCCTCAAGACTCTTCCCCTGGTTTTCCGATTTCCTCTTTTCAGCTGCAACGGCCAAAACCCAGTGATCGTTGAGCTCGCGGAGACTCTTCACTTATCCCAGAAGGCACTGGGAATATGCAAATGATCTCCTCAAGACTCTTCCCCTGGTTTTCCGATTTCCGCTTTTCAGCTGCAACGGCCAAAACCCAGTGATCGTTGAGCTCGCGGAGACTCTTCACTTATCCCAGAAGGCACTGGGAATATGCAAATGATCTCCTCAAGACTCTTCCCCTGGTTTTCCGATTTCCTCTTTTCAGCTGCAACGGCCAAAACCCAGTGATCGTTGAGCTCGCGGAGACTCTTCACTTATCCCAGAAGGCACTGGGAATATTCAAATGATCTCCTCAAGACTCTTCCCCTGGTTTTCCGATTTCCTCTTTTCAGCTGCAACGGCCAAAACCCAGTGATCGTTGAGCTCGCGGAGACTCTTCACTTATCCCAGAAGGCACTGGGAATATGCAAATGATCTCCTCAAGACTCTTCCTCTGGTTCCTTAGTAGGGAATCACTCATTACAACATCATATGGCAGAGAGTTCCATAGTCTCACTGTTCTTACAGTAAAGAATCCGGGTCTGTGAGTATGCTTAAACCTTCTTTCCTCCAGACGTAGAGGATGCCCCCTTGTCCCCGTCACATGTCTAAGAGTAAAAAGATCATTAGAAAGGTCTTTGTACTGTCCCCTCATATACTTATGCATTGTAATAAGATCTCCCCTAAGCCTTCGATTTTCCAAACCCCAAGTGTAATAACCAGTCTTGGTATTGCAGACACATATACATATATATATATATATATATATATATATACTGTATATACAGTAAATATATGTATGTATATATACAGTTGTGGCCAAAAGTATTGACACCACTGCAATTCTGTCAGATAATACTCAGTTTCTTCCTGAAAATGATTGCAAACACAAATTCTTTGGTATTATTATCTTCATTTAATTTGTCTTAAATGAAAAAACACAAAAGAGAATGAAGCAAAAAGCAAAACATTGATCATTTCACACACAACTCCAAAAATGGGCCAGACAAAAGTATTGGCACCCTCAGCCTAATACTTGGTTGCAAAACCTTTAGCCAAAATAACTGCGACCAACCGCTTCCGGTAACCATCAATGAGTTTCTTACAATGCTCTGCTGGAATTTTAGACCATTCTTCTTTGGCAAACTGCTCCAGGTCTCTGATATTTGAAGGGTGCCTTCTCCAAACTGCCATTTTTAGATCTCTCCACAGGTGTTCTATGTGATTCAGGTCTGGACTCATTGCTGGCCACCTTAGAAGTCTCCAGTGCTTTCTCTCAAACCATTTTCTAGTGCTTTTTGAAGAGTGTTTTGGGTCATTGTCCTGCTGGAAGACCCATGACCTCTGAGGGAGACCGAGCTTTCTCACACTGGGCCCTACATTATGCTGCAAAATTTGTTGGTAGTCTTCAGACTTCATAATGCCATGCACACGGTCAAGCAGTCCGGTTATTAAGGTTGAAGGAAGACTTTAAGTCCATCTAGTTCAACCCATATCCTATCCTAACTTGCCCTAACATGTTGATCCAGAGGAAGGCAAAAAAAACCCATGTGGCAAACCGTAAGCTTCACATTGGGGAAAAAAATTTCTTCCCGACTCCACATACGGCAATCAGACTAGCTCCCTGGATCAACGCAATATTAAGGAAACTAGTGTATATGCCTTGTAATATTATACTTTTCAAGAAAGGCATCCAGTCCCTTCTTAAATCTTAGTAGGGAATCACTCATTACAACATCATATGGCAGAGAGTTCCATAGTCTAACTGTTCTTACAGTAAAGAATCCGGGTCTGTGAGTATGCTTAAACCTTCTTTCCTCCAGATGTAGAGGATGCCCCCTTGTCCCCGTCACAGGTCTAAGAGTAAAAAGATCATTAGAAAGGTCTTTGTACTGTCCCCTCATATACTTATACATTGTAATAAGATCTCCCCTAAGCCTTTGATTTTCCAAACCCCAAGTGTAATAATTACCAGTCTTGGTATTGCAGACACATATACATATATATATATATATATATATATATATATATATGTACTGTATATACAGTAAATATATGTATGTATATATAAAGTTGTGGCCAAAAGTATTGACACCACTGCAATTCTGTCAGATAATACTCAGTTTCTTCCTGAAAATGATTGCAAACACAAATTCTTTGGTATTATTATCTTCATTTAATTTGTCTTAAATGAAAAAACACAAAAAGAATGAAGCAAAAAGAAAAACATTGATCATTTCACACACAACTCCAAAAATGGGCCAGACAAAAGTATTGGCACCCTCAGCCTAATACTTGGTTGCAAAACCTTTAGCCAAAATAACTGCGACCAACCGCTTCCGGTAACCATCAATGAGTTTCTTACAATGCTCTGCTGGAATTTTAGACCATTCTTCTTTGGCAAACTGCTCCAGGTCTCTGATATTTGAAGGGTGCCTTCTCCAAACTGCCATTTTTAGATCTCTCCACAGGTGTTCTATGTGATTCAGGTCTGGACTCATTGCTGGCCACCTTAGAAGTCTCCAGTGCTTTCTCTCAAACCATTTTCTAGTGCTTTTTGAAGAGTGTTTTGGGTCATTGTCCTGCTGGAAGACCCATGACCTCTGAGGGAGACCAAGCTTTCTCACACTGGGCCCTACATTATGCTGCAAAATTTGTTGGTAGTCTTCTGACTTCATAATGCCATGCACACGGTCAAGCAGTCCGGTGCCAGAGGCAGCAAAGCAACCCCAAAACATCAGAGAACCTTTTCTTTGAATGCTTCTTTTTTTTCTCCTGTAAACTCTATGTTGATGCCTTTGCCCAAAAAGCTCTACTTTTGTCTCATCTGACCAGAGAACATTCTTCCAAAACGTTTTAGGCTTTTTCAGGTAAGTTTTGGCAAACCCCAGCCTGGCTTTTTTATGTCTCGGGGTAAGAAGTGGGGTCTTCCTGGGTCTCCTACCATACAGTCCCTTTTCAATCAGACGCCGACGGATAGTACGGGTTGACACTATTGAACCCTCGGACTGCAGGGCAGCTTGAACTTGTTTGGATGTTAGTCGAGGTTCTTTATCCAACATCCGCACAATCTTGCGTTGAAATCTCTTGTCAATTTTTCTTTTCCGTCCACATCTAGGGAGGTTAGCCACAGTGCCATGGGCTTTAAACTTCTTGATGACACTGCGCACGGTAGGCACAGGAACATTCAGGTCTTTGGAGATGGACTTGTAGCCTTGAGATTGCTCATGCTTCCTCACAATTTGGTTTCTCAAGTCCTCAGACAGTTCTTTGGTCTTCTTACTTTTCTCCATGCTCAATGTGGTGCACACAAGGACACAGGACAGAGGTTGAGTCAACGTTAATCCATGTCAACTGGCTACAAGTGTGATTTAGTTATTGCCAACACCTGTTAGTTGCCACAGGTAAGTTACAGGTGCTGTTAATTACACAAATTAGAGAAGCATCACATGATTTTTCAAACAGTGCCAACACTTTTGTCCACCCTCTTTTTTGTTTGGTGTGGAATTATATTCAATTTGGCTTTAGGACAATTCTTTTTGTGTTTTTTCATTTAAGACAAATTAAATGAAGATAATAATACCAAAGAATTTGTGTTTGCAATCATTTTCAGGAAGAAACTGAGTATTATCTGACAGAATTGCAGGGGTGTCAATACTTTTGGCCACAACTTTATATATATGTATATGTATATGTATATATACTGTATATATATATATATATATAGTGCTTGTTGCTTTCTTAATTGCACACTATCCACAGACTCAGCAATCTGCCACTAGTATATCAACTTCTATCCAGAGCAAACCTAGCTATTTAATATTGCTTTCTAGGAACAAGTTGACTAAGGGTCCCATTACACATAGCGACGTTCCAGCGATCCTGACAACTATACTACGACCTAGTAAGGATCGCTGGTACATCGCTACATGGTCGCTAGTAAGCTGTCAGGCAGATCTACTCAACAATGCAGCAACGATATGGCGATCCGTATAACGACCTTGGCGGTCGTTGGGACCTTGTCACACAGCAGCTATTCTGATGACTCAGACCTCGATAGGCATGCTTCAGCGTTGCCTTTTCCATGCCCTTTTGCTCCGATTGGTGGCCACTACTGCACTACGTGGTTTGCTTCAGTGTCCCTGTCTGAGTTGCTAGTGCGCTATTTATTCGTGGATCCACATTCACTGACACGGGGACAAGCAATTATTATAACTGTACATGCTAAATGTCATGATTGCATATAATTGATAGTTGACCTATAAAAGGAAGCGCTACAAAGATCCTAATTTGAGACCACCAATCGGATCTGAGGGGGCATTAAAAAGATAAAGCAAAATCACGCCTGCATCCCTGTGTTCTGAGTCGCCAACGAAGTCGCTCGTCGTTGTTATCGCGTCAAACACAGCGATGCATGCTGGCCAGTGGGATACAAGCTAAAATGGCCTAGGACATTTGAGCACGATCAGCGATATCGCAGCAGGGGGTCGGTCGCCGCTATGTGTTACACGTAGCAAGATAGCTGGCGAGGTCGCTGTTGCGTCACAAAACCTGTGATGTTTCAGCGATCTCGCTAATGATCTCACTATGTGTGAAGTACCCTTTACTCTCTCTTCCTATAAGGTTCACTGACCTCTTGAATACTATGAGTCCCGTCAGGCTAGATCACTAGTATAACTATCTCTATGACCAATAGAGATAAAGACGTCATCATCAGGTGAATGAGGCGATAATTATAATAGTGATTGAGGGATCTTTCCTTGCCTATGGCAATTTGTGTGTATAGTATATAACTCTATGCTGACCTATAAGAGAATACTATAGTGTTTGAAATAAATAATTGCACCCGATTGGGACAGTCACTCCAGCAATGTAGGGCCTGGCTGCATATTATGACAAAATGCTTGAAGTAATAGCTATCAAGAGATCGTCTGTAGATGCAGGTTTGCATAAATCCTTTTGTCTCTTTATGTTATCCTTGACAGACTCTATAATATTGAGATCAGGGCTCAGTGCGGCCATATCTTCCCTTTAATGGTATTAATTGTATCTCTGAGGTTGTTGTCCTGCTTCAGAATAAATTTGGAGCCAATCAAATGTCTTCCTTTTGGAGTTGTTAGATGAACAAATATTTGCCTGTATTTCTCAGCATTGAGGACACCATTAACTTTGCCCAAACCTCTAACATGCTTCACTGCAGACACTCATTATTGTACCACTTCAAGTCCATTGGCGAACAAACAAGGAAATATTTAAAATTTTGACTCATCAGTCCAGAGCCCCTACTGCCACTTTTCTGCACACAGTATGTTTTGTGCTTAGGTGAGTCACTAGCGAGTCAGGCCCGAGGATTTCAGCACGCCCGACAGCAATCTGAAGATAAGACATGGACAGGATGGTTGACAGTGAGAAGCAAGGAGGCCAGAGAGGATAGCAGTGATATGACTATAGACATACATTTTTCCCTGGGGTCTAAAGAGACCCTAGAGCATAAAAATGATAATTAAATTTGCAGACCAAAACTTCTGTGAATCAAATTTTCTAGGAAAAGATGCACAAATAGAAAAATTCAAATTTTGCCAGATCTGGTCATCTTTACCTAGAAGAATTAATGCTTTGATGCTGTTTTGAAGGCAAATGGTGGTCACCAAATATTGATTTGATCTAGATTTTACTTGTGTTCATTTACTTTGCATTTTGATAATTGATGAAACTATTTCAATTATTCACAAAGTATTCTTACTTTGCAGCATCATTTCTACATCTTCCTAAAACTTTGGCACAATCCTGTACATGTAGTGCACCCTGTTGGCTTTTAGATTATTAGTATAGCCCATACTATTAGATCAGATGGGTTTTCCAGCACTTTGTAAGAGCACCCCACGGGGGCAGACACCTTATTTCCTCCCACCAACACTATGGGGGCCTGACTGAATCATGTAGCAGATTAAAAAATGCATTTTTGTCAATGTACATTGAATACTAGTCGACCATCCCAATCTTTCTTTATTTCTGTCTTTCTATCTATCTCCCTATATCTGGTTCTGTCTCTGTGTTGCTGTTTTTTTGCTTTCTGTCTCTCTTTCTGTCTTTTTCTGTTTTTACTAGCTGTTTCCATATTTCTTTCTTTCTCTCTTTCTTTCTATCTGTCTCTCTATCTCTGATCCTCCATCTCTGTGTTGCTTTCTTTCTTTATTTTTCTATCTCTCTTTCCACCTTTTTTTGTTTCTATTTACATCTTTTTATCTGTCTCTATATCTCTCTTTCTATCTGTATTGCCCTTCCTTTTTTCCTTCCTTCCTCCATCCCTCCCTACCATTCTCTCTTCCTTCCCCTCCTTCCTTCCTTTCTCCCTCCGTCCCCCCCCCCCCGTTCCTTCATTTCTTCTTTTCTTCCTTCTTCCTATTCTCTCTTTTTTTCACATGGCCTGTTCATTTTATTACTGTTCCCACCTGTTCAGTGAACTTAGCTTGCCAAACACAGAGAAATTGTCTGTCTATATTGACCTACTAGAGATATGTTATTCCGGTGAAAACTATACTGCTTGCCTTGAATATGGCCTGTCACAATTTTACCTCTGCTATGTCTAAATGAATGTAGAAATGTATATAATGAACACCATGCCTATTTGAGTTTATCTTCCCTTGAGGTTTTATTTGAAGCAGAAAATCTGCATGAGCTTTTCAAAGATCTATTTCATAAATCAACATCAGTGTTTGAGTTTCTGCCTGGTGGATCTGAAAACAAATCTAAAGTGACAAAAGTATGAAGAACAGCATAAATGTGAAAATAAATCGGCTAGGTAGAAGGCAGCCGTGTTCTGGGATTAGCCTAAAGAGAAAACTGAAAAAATAGATCAAACATTGCACAGCCTAGGAAAAAAATTGCACTTTAATTTATTGAACATCATCTTAACAAATGGCTTTGCATTATGGAAGGCTGTGATGGCTTACAATAGGCTATATATAATACATGAGCAATAGTTACTGATATTTTTATCCTTAGAATTATGTTTTTATGCTTTCAAGAAATGAAAACAAAGATAGTTCTGAATTTCTAATGGCTGAAACATACTGTATAAATTATTTTCAAATGGAGTGTGCAGTTGCCGAAGTAAAAAAAATAGTATTATTCCAAATAAACAAGATCCATATATATTTCACATCATTTGAAATACGAGAAATTCGCGAAAATCCTTAAGAGACAGTACTCGATCTACACTGGTAGCATGGATTACCTTATAGCCAACACAGACTACATTTCTGTAACATGAACAGGTCATGCATGTCTACATTATAGAGACACCAATGACAGCAATGTTTAAATTGTGAAGAAAATCTACCATGATAATAGTATGTGCAAACATTAAAGACTCAAACACAGTGTCCTACCGACTTGTTCATATGTGTGCATGTCACATGTGTTTTTAAACATTAAAAACTGTATAAAAAAAGAAAGAAGGAAAAGTGTCAAAATAATTAAAAAGCAATACTCGCCTATTCAATTCTGTACTGGCACAGTGCTGCCACTCCAGTGTTCCCACCAGTACTGCATGAAAGATATTCCCCTCTATAATGTAAAGTGCTGGGGAATATGTTGGCGCTATAGAAATAAAATTATTATTATTATATTTATCATTAACGTGACCACGGCAGCCAGTCACAGGCCATAACAGTGGCATGCAGCAACTCCAATCGAAAGACTATAAAAACGTTATTTATTAGTAACTAAAATATCAAAAAGGAAAAAATAAAAACAAAAACTGTCATGATCCAGGACGAGGTTTCTCTTTGGCCCGTCCTGGTCTGATTGGGGGTTAATTATTCCGCCTCTCCCTGGCAGAGGGCAGCTATTTAATGCTTACTGGACCTAGGTCCGGTGTCAGTTATACTCCTGCCCTCGGCTGAGTTAGTTGACCTTGTGCGTACGTGTGCCTTGTGCCTGATATCTTGCTTGCTTGTTTGTTTTTTTATTCAGTTCTGTCCCTGTTACGAGTTCTGCCTGTCCCTCTTGTACTGCGCTACCTCTCGTGTATGACTCTCTGCTTGTGACCCGACTTCTCTCTGCTCGTCCCCTTGGTACCGCGTCGCCCTCTTGTGTATGACCTTTGGCTTTGTCTGACCTCCCTTCTGTTTACCCCTTCTGTACCTCGCTGTCCGTACTGTGAACGACCTCCGTTTTGCCTGACTCTGAGTTTGTTGTCTTCTGTGAAAGCAGGACGCTAAGCCCCACCCCCTTGCAGTCACATGACAGTAGGTCCCGTGCCGGCTTGCTAAAATTCATCACTAAGGTCTTGTGCACCTATACTTTCTGGCTATTCTGGTCTCCAAGGGTCCCTACAGTGCGGGTGAGTCCCTGCTCAGCGGAGGCTGTACGCCGGCGCTGTCAGGATCCTGATAAAAACTCTAGGCTTACCCGTTTTGAGCGCTAAGCTCTTAATTATATGACAGCTGACACCCTGCACTATCAAACATGACCTGTTTTGGAACCAATTGGGGCCAATTAACGCCTTAGATATTGCTGTCATTTGCAATAGTGGTATCTAAGTGGTTAAAAGGAGGTTAAAAGACCCCCTTTAACACCATGGGCCCTTACTATCATAATGGCTGGTGCTGATAGTTGCCATGGCACCCCGAGGTACAATGGCCTGTTAGATCCTGCAATAAGAAGAGACTAACAGGCTTTGTCAGTGAGACACTGACAGGTGTCAGGGGTTTATTATAAGCATTATCTATTATGTTAAGGTGCCATAAATGATAGGAAGTGAAGTAAGACAAAAGGTAGAATTAAAAAGATATTTTTATTGGTTGTCAATTTAAAACAATTAATATCGATAGTAAAAAAAAAGACAGGGCAGAAGGGGCTTCAAACTGAAGGAAGAGGATGACCAACAGGGATAAATACGTATATCAAGTAATTAAAGATAATACAAATAATGTAACATGCCTCAAAATGGATTGTATCTAGTGTTGAGCATTCCGATACCACAAGTATCGGGTATCGGCCGATATCAGCGGTATCGGAATTCCGATACTTAAGTCCGATACTTTTTTCATATCGGATTCCGGGATCGGAATCGGAATAGGAAGTTCCCATCATGCTATGAGCCTGCTTGCTTTGATTAAGCCAATGGGAATCCTCCGAAGTGTGGGCACATCCTGTTAGGCATGTAGGCATGTTAACTATTGGCATGGCTGTGATTGGCTGCCGAAATGATGTCATGATGCACTATAAAAGCCACCGCAGCCGCCATTTCTGGTCACTCTGCTGTGAATTCAGTTAGGGACAGGCTGCTGTAGAAGACTGTGAGGGACAGTTAGAAATAGCGATTCTAAAAACAATATTGTGCTTTATCCAGGCTACATAAACCACCACTGTAGCTTGCTTTTCCCTAGCAGCGCTGTTTTCACAGCTGTCTGCAAGGGCTGTGTGAGTGCAGCTCACGCTGTGGAGTGGGTCCTGCAGCCACGTCAGGCTGTAGGCCACCCAGTGTGATCACTGCTGCCTCATACATCTTTTATTTTTTGAGCTGCATTTTTTAAATAATTTCAATCTAGTGTGCTTCCATCCGTATCCATATACGTTGGTTGCAAACACTAGTAGTAGACAGCGGAGCCTTTCTGCAGCCTTTCAGTGCTAGTGTCCACTTTGCTGCACTGTTCACGGCTGTCTGAGAGGTCTCTGACTGTGTGTGAGTGCAGCTCACGCTGAGTAGTGTGTCCTGCAGCTACGTCTGGCTGTAGGACGCTCAGCGTGCGTCACTGCCTCACACATATTTTTATTTGAGTGCAGCTCATTTTTTCTTCTATTAGTGTGCATCCATCCGTCTCCATCTACGGTGGTTGCAAACACTATATAGGAGTACACAGCGGAGCCTTTCTGCAGCCTGTCAGTGCCAGTGCCCACTTAGCTGCACTGTTGACGGCTGTCTGAGAGGTCTCTGACTGTGTGTGAGTGCAGCTCACGCTGAGTAGAGTGTCCTGCAGCTACGTCTGGTTGTAGGACGCTCAACGTGCGTCACTGCCTCACACATATTTGTCTCTGAGTGCAGCTCATTTTTTCTTCTCCTATTAGTGTGCATCCATCCGTATCCATCAACATTGGTTGGTTGCAAACACTATATAGGAGTAGATAGAGGAGCCTTTTTTTCTGGCTTGTGCCCTGCCGGCGCAGCCAGATTAGTATTACCCAATTTTTTTGGAGCCTCATCTTTTGCATTGTAGGTTACCTGCCTGCATTGTAATAGCTCCAAAAAGTTGGTGATACTATCAGTTTCAATTCTTTGTTCTCATACTTTGAGTTTGTTTCAAACAAAGAAACCACATAAAAAGTTCACCAAACACTACATTTTGAACTTGTGTAGGCCACATCAGCTCCTATTAAAGTCTAGTCCACACACACACACTTCATAAAATTAGTGTTTCTTGTACCTGTAACCAGCTGTTCAGGAATAAGCACACTAAGGCCCCCCTTTGTCCTTTTTTGCCTATCTTAAGCAGTCTTGCAAGATGAAGAAGGCAGGGAGTAAGGCGCGGGGGCGTGGGCGTGGGCGTGGAGTTTCAGCAGGGAGAGGACGTGGGGATTCTGCAGGGAGAGGACGTGGGGATTCTACAGGTAGAGGACGTGGGGATTCTGGGCCTGCTGCGGGCACCAGTGGATCAGCATCCCCCAGTTTTAGCAGGCAACAGTCCTTTATGCGCAGCTTTGTAGGACCTCAACGTACCCCACTGCTGCGGGAGGAACAAATTGAAGCCGTTGTCGGATGGATGGCAGCTAACGCATCGACTTCAATTACTTCCGCATCCTCTCAGGGTCAGAGCACCGAAGAGCAACCATCTGTCTCTTCACCACCTGCCAAAGTGCCCAGGCAGTCAGAGAGACATGGACAGGAGCCATCACAATCTCTACTTCTGTTCTCGGAATCTGTTGGCTTGGAAAGAGGGGGCCAGCCAAGCAGCATTCCTGAATGTGAAGAAGAGGGAGTATGCAGTGATGCGCAACTTCTTTGTCCCTCTGAATCTGAAGAGGCGAGTGGGCCAGTGCCTATGGTCAGCACACTTTCTCGTCAGATGATGACGAGACTCAGTTGCCACTTTCTGGTGCGTACGGTGCTGGCGAGACAACCCCGGAGAAGCAGCTGTTTGAAGAGGGGAGGGAAGATGATGAGGTCCTTGACCCATCATGGCGTGAGCAACAGGAAGGTGGTGGGAGCAGCTCGGAGGAAGAGATTCCCCTACCGGCCAAAACAGGAGGCAGAGGGAGGGGGAAGACTTGGTTGCCTGTACCCTCCACTTCGGCACCCGTTAGGAGCATTCCTCCTTCCAAAGGCAAACCGGGCGCTCACAAGAGTTGCAGTGCGTGGTCCTTTTTTGACACAGTTGCAGATGACATTTGCTTTGTCAAATGCAAGCTGTGTCATCAGAGAGTCAAAAGAGGGAGAAATGTCAGCAACCTCAATACCACAAATATGTGGAAACATGTGCGCACCAAGCACGAGTTGGAGTTGCAGAGACACCCTCAAGACGTAGGCCAACGTACAGCACCACCTACCACCTCTTCAGTTCGTGTTGGGCCCTCTTCCTCCAGCTCACACACTGCTGGTTCGGCTTCCTCACAGGATCGCCAAGGAAGAACCTCTGCCACTGTTGTCCGGAGACCCTGTCAGATTCCACCCATAACAGCACGTTCCCATCCATCACAGCCATCGGTAGCACAGGCATGGGATAAAAGGCGCCCTTACTCGGCAAACCATCCCAGAGCACAGTCTCTGAATGCTGGCATTGCCAAACTTCTGGCAGTTGAAATGCTGTCATTCAGGCTGGTGGACACTGACACCTTCCGGGACTTAATGGCATTGGCAGTCCCCCAATACAACGTGCCCAGCCGCTTTTATTTCAGCAGGCGAGCCGTCCCTGCCCTGCAGAAACATGTTGAGGGCAAAATAAAACATGCGCTACTAAACGCCGTTAGTAGCAAGGTCCACCTGACCACCGATGCGTGGACCAGTAACCATGGACAGGGACGATACCTTTCCCTCACTGCCCACTGGGTCAATGTTGTGGAGCCGGGTACGGATCTGGAGAGTGGCGCTGTACGTGTTCTTCCAACGCCACGGATTGCAGGACTCCAGTCTGTACACATAGACTCCTCCTCCTACTCAAGTTCCTCAGAAACAGCAGAGCAGGAGCCTGTTACGACCGATATGAGCACAGCCGTGGCCAAACGTCAACAGGCTGTACTCAAATTAATTTCTTTGGGGAATCGAAGCCACACAGCGCAGGAGCTCTGGAATGCTATCAAGCTGGAGAGCGATGTGTGGTTTGGGCCAGCGAATCTCCAGCCGGGCTTGGTAGTGTGTGACAATGGCCGAAATCTGGTGGCAGCTCTTGGCCTAGGCAACCTCACACACATCCCATGTCTGGCACATGTTCTTAACTTGGTCGTGCAGAGCTTTCTGAGGGACTATCCGGATCTTGATGCACTGTTGCACAAGGTCCGCATAGAGTGCGCTCACTTGCGACGTTCCAGCACGGCAAGATCGCGCCTCGCTGCTCTGCAGCGACGATTTGGCCTTCCAGAACATCGCATCATATGTGACCTACCCACCCGGTGGAATTCAACGTTACATATGTTGGAGCGGTTGTGTGAGCAGCAGGCAGCAGTCATGGAGTACCAGCTGCATCAGGCGCAAACAAGTCGCACTGTGCGCCGTTCACACTTCAGCACCATTGAGTGGGCCTCTATGAAGGACATCTGCCTCGTTTTGCGTGCCTTCGATGAATCCACGCGGATGGCGAGTGCAGATGATGCACTAGTCAGCATGACTGTCCCCCTTATCTGCCTGCTTCAACAAACACTGCAAGCACTAAGGGATGAGGTTTCAGAAGAGGTGGAGGATGAGGAGTCCCAAATGCCATCTGCTTCTGGACAGTCTGCGCTACGTGTTTCCTCACAAAGGCCTAGGCAGGGGACACTTTGTGAGGAGGATGAGGAGGAGTCGATGGAGGAGGAAGACATCTCTCCAGAGGAGGGAGGTACACAAACCTCTACTCAGTATGTACAGCGAGGGTGGGGTGATGCAGAGCAGGTCGAGGTCACGCCTCAAACAGGGGACAGCGGTTCTTTGGCAGTTGGGAGTCTGCAGCACATGGTTGATTTCATGCTGCAGTGCCTGAGAAACGACCGCCGCATCGCCCACATTCTCGTCTCGGCTGATTATTGGGTGTACACCCTCCTAGATCCTCGCTACCGGGACAGCGTACAAAGGCTCATACCAACGTTGAACCGGGAGCGTAAAATGCGGGAGTACGAAGAGTCACTGGTGCAGTCCATAATGTTTTCCATTCCACCCGACAGCATTGTTGCAAGTGCTTTACAAAGCAGCTCTGTGCGTCGAGGCAGTGGAGGAAACTCTGCACAAAGAGGGAGCAGAGGCAGTGCCGCAGCACAAGGCAAGACCACTATGGCCCAAATGTGGCAAAGTTTTGTGTGTCCACCACAATTGTCTACACCATCAGCGACGCCTCGAGTCAGCAGGAGGCAACGCTTCCGTCAGATGGTGTCAGACTACATGTCTTGCCCTGTCGCTGTACTCCCAGATGGCTCTTCCCCCTTCAAGTTTTGGGTCTCTAAGCTGGATACATGGCCAGAGCTTAGCCAGTATGCATTGGAGGTGCTGGCTTGCCCTGCTGCCAGTGTATTATCGGAACGTGTCTTTAGTGCCGCAGGTGGTGTACTAACAGACCGTCGCACGCGACTATCTTCCGATAATGTTGACCGGCTGACTTTTCTGAAAATGAACAAGGCCTGGATCTCCAAAGACTTTGCCATTCCTCTTACAGACTAAATTAGTGGTTGGCAACTGTATCCAGGTCTGCTGGTGTGTTCATTTTTCTACCACCTGAACTATAATCCCTGTGCTTCAACACAGCCAGTTGTCGCTCAGATGTGTCGTCTGCACAGAGAAACACACTAGCTCCTGTGTTACTGGGGTTCAGTAATGCCAGCTGATCCCCTGCTGTGTGGACGGCAGAGTCACCAGCTCCATCAACATTCAAACCACTACTGATTTTTAACCGTGCCCAACTTAGGTCTCTGGCTCCACTGTCTCTACTATTTCCCCTGACCTCCAACCCCGCCATCTACATCTCTGAAGTGACGTCAGCACAATCTACACTTGTTCCTGTGTTCCTGTGGCTCAGTCCCATCAGTTTATCCCCTGATGTGTGTCCGGCAAGGTCTCCTGCTCTGTCCACATTCCCATAACCAGTAGTGGGAATGAGGACAGAGCTGGCGAACTTGCCGGACAAACATCAGGGGATCAACTGATGGGACTGAGCACCAGTAACACAGGAACAAGTGTAGATTGTGCTGACGCCACTTCAGAGATGTAGCTGGCGGGGTTGGAGGCCAGGGTAAATAGTAGAGACAGTGGAGCCAGAGGCCTAAGTGGAGCATGGTTAGAATCAGTAGTAGTCCACAACCTCCATAAAAACCGCTGCCCATTGGCCTCTGCATGCGGCATGCGTAATCCTGGGCACCAACAGCGTCAGTTGGTGTTCAGAAGTGTCGTCTCCACAGAGCCAAACACATTCGTTCAAGTGTTAGTGGGGTTCAGCACTGCCAGCTGTTCCCCTGCTGTGGAGATGGCAAGTCTCCTGCTGCATTCACCTGCCAAAATCCAGTAGGCCCCAGCCTGCTCCTCGCCTAATCCTGGGCTCCAACAGCGTCAGTTGGTGTTCAGAAGTGTCGTCTCCACAGAGCCAAACACATTCGTTCAAGTGTTAGTGGGGTTCAGCACTGCCAGCTGTTCCCCTGCTGTGGAGATGGCAAGTCTCCTGCTGCCTTCACCTGCCAAAATCCAGTAGGCCCCAGCCTGCTCCTCGCCTAATCCTGGGCTCCAACAGCGTCAGTTGGTGTTCAGAAGTGTCGTCTCCACAGAACCAAACACGTTCGTTCAAGTGTTAGTGGGGTTCAGCACTGCCAGCTGTTCCCCTGCTGTGGAGATGGCAAGTCTCCTGCTGCCTTCACCTGCCAAAATCCAGTAGGCCCCAGCCTGCTCCTCGCCTAATCCTGGGCTCCAACAGCGTCAGTTGGTGTTCAGAAGTGTCGTCTCCACAGAGCCAAACACGTTCGTTCAAGTGTTAGTGGGGTTCAGCACTGCCAGCTGTTCCCCTGCTGTGGAGATGGCAAGTCTCCTGCTGCCTTCACCTGCCAAAATCCAGTAGGCCCCAGCCTGCTCCTCGCCTAATCCTGGGCTCCAACAGCGTCAGTTGGTGTTCAGAAGTGTCGTCTCCACAGAACCAAACACGTTCGTTCAAGTGTTAGTGGGGTTCAGCACTGCCAGCTGTTCCCCTGCTGTGGAGATGGCAAGTCTCCTGCTGCCTTCACCTGCCAAAATCCAGTAGGCCCCAGCCTGCTCCTCGCCTAATCCTGGGCTCCAACAGCGTCAGTTGGTGTTCAGAAGTGTCGTCTCCACAGAGCCAAACACGTTCGTTCAAGTGTTAGTGGGGTTCAGCACTGCCAGCTGTTCCCCTGCTGTGGAGATGGCAAGTCTCCTGCTGCCTTCACCTGCCAAAATCCAGTAGGCCCCAGCCTGCTCCTCGCCTAATCCTGGGCTCCAACAGCGTCAGTTGGTGTTCAGAAGTGTCGTCTCCACAGAACCAAACACATTCGTTCAAGTGTTAGTGGGGTTCAGCACTGCCAGCTGTTCCCCTGCTGTGGAGATGGCAAGTCTCCTGCTGCATTCACCTGCCAAAATCCAGTAGGCCCCAGCCTGCTCCTCGCCTAATCCTGGGCTCCAACAGCGTCAGTTGGTGTTCAGAAGTGTCGTCTCCACAGAACCAAACACGTTCGTTCAAGTGTTAGTGGGGTTCAGCACTGCCAGCTGTTCCCCTGCTGTGGAGATGGCAAGTCTCCTGCTGCCTTCACCTGCCAAAATCCAGTAGGCCCCAGCCTGCTCCTCGCCTAATCCTGGGCTCCAACAGCGTCAGTTGGTGTTCAGAAGTGTCGTCTCCACAGAACCAAACACATTCGTTCAAGTGTTAGTGGGGTTCAGCACTGCCAGCTGTTCCCCTGCTGTGGAGATGGCAAGTCTCCTGCTGCATTCACCTGCCAAAATCCAGTAGGCCCCAGCCTGCTCCTCGCCTAATCCTGGGCTCCAACAGCGTCAGTTGGTGTTCAGAAGTGTCGTCTCCACAGAACCAAACACATTCGTTCAAGTGTTAGTGGGGTTCAGCACTGCCAGCTGTTCCCCTGCTGTGGAGATGGCAAGTCTCCTGCTGCATTCACCTGCCAAAATCCAGTAGGCCCCAGCCTGCTCCTCGCCTAATCCTGGGCTCCAACAGCGTCAGTTGGTGTTCAGAAGTGTCGTCTCCACAGAACCAAACACGTTCGTTCAAGTGTTAGTGGGGTTCAGCACTGCCAGCTGTTCCCCTGCTGTGGAGATGGCAAGTCTCCTGCTGCCTTCACCTGCCAAAATCCAGTAGGCCCCAGCCTGCTCCTCGCCTAATCCTGGGCTCCAACAGCGTCAGTTGGTGTTCAGAAGTGTCGTCTCCACAGAACCAAACACGTTCGTTCAAGTGTTAGTGGGGTTCAGCACTGCCAGCTGTTCCCCTGCTGTGGAGATGGCAGTCTCTCCTGCTGTCTCCGCATTACAAAGACAGTAGGCCTCTGCCTACACCCTCCTATTTCCTGGGCTTCAACACAGCCAGTTGTAGTTCGGAAGTGCCGTCCACACGGAAAGAGACACTTGCTCCCGTGTCTCAGTGGGGTTCAGTAACGTCAGCTGATCCCCTGCTGTGTGGATGGCAGTCTCTCCTGCTGTAAACTCATTCAAAATACAGTAGGCCTCTGCCTACACCCTCCTATTTCCTGGGCTTCAACACAGCCAGTTGTAGTTCGGAAGTGCCGTCCACACGGAAAGAGATACTTGCTCCCGTGTCTCAGTGGGGTTCAGTAACGTCAGCTGATCCCCTGCTGTGTGGATGGCAGTCTCTCCTGCTGTAAACTCATTCAAAATACAGTAGGCCTCTGCCTACACCCTCCTATTTCCTGGGCTTCAACACAGCCAGTTGTAGTTCGGAAGTGCCGTCCACACGGAAAGAGACACTTGCTCCCGTGTCTCAGTGGGGTTCAGTAACGTCAGCTGATCCCCTGCTGTGTGGATGGCAGTCTCTCCTGCTGTCACCTCATTCAAAATTCAGTAGGCCTCTGCCTACACCCTCCTATTTCCTGGGCTTCAACACAGCCAGTTGTAGTTCGGAAGTGCCGTCCACACGGAAAGAGATACTTGCTCCCGTGTCTCAGTGGGGTTCAGTAACGTCAGCTGATCCCCTGCTGTGTGGATGGCAGTCTCTCCTGCTGTAAACTCATTCAAAATACAGTAGGCCTCTGCCTACACCCTCCTATTTCCTGGGCTTCAACACAGCCAGTTGTAGTTCGGAAGTGCCGTCCACACGGAAAGAGATACTTGCTCCCGTGTCTCAGTGGGGTTCAGTAACGTCAGCTGATCCCCTGCTGTGTGGATGGCAGTCTCTCCTGCTGTAAACTCATTCAAAATACAGTAGGCCTCTGCCTACACCCTCCTATTTCCTGGGCTTCAACACAGCCAGTTGTAGTTCGGAAGTGCCGTCCACACGGAAAGAGATACTTGCTCCCGTGTCTCAGTGGGGTTCAGTAACGTCAGCTGATCCCCTGCTGTGTGGATGGCAGTCTCTCCTGCTGTAAACTCATTCAAAATACAGTAGGCCTCTGCCTACACCCTCCTATTTCCTGGGCTTCAACACAGCCAGTTGTAGTTCGGAAGTGCCGTCCACACGGAAAGAGATACTTGCTCCCGTGTCTCAGTGGGGTTCAGTAACGTCAGCTGATCCCCTGCTGTGTGGATGGCAGTCTCTCCTGCTGTAAACTCATTCAAAATACAGTAGGCCTCTGCCTACACCCTCCTATTTCCTGGGCTTCAACACAGCCAGTTGTAGTTCGGAAGTGCCGTCCACACGGAAAGAGACACTTGCTCCCGTGTCTCAGTGGGGTTCAGTAACGTCAGCTGATCCCCTGCTGTGTGGATGGCAGTCTCTCCTGCTGTCACCTCATTCAAAATTCAGTAGGCCTCTGCCTACACCCTCCTATTTCCTGGGCTTCAACACAGCCAGTTGTAGTTCGGAAGTGCCGTCCACACGGAAAGAGATACTTGCTCCCGTGTCTCAGTGGGGTTCAGTAACGTCAGCTGATCCCCTGCTGTGTGGATGGCAGTCTCTCCTGCTGTCACCTCATTCAAAATTCAGTAGGCCTCTGCCTACACCCTCCTATTTCCTGGGCTTCAACACAGCCAGTTGTAGTTCGGAAGTGCCGTCCACACGGAAAGAGATACTTGCTCCCGTGTCTCAGTGGGGTTCAGTAACGTCAGCTGATCCCCTGCTGTGTGGATGGCAGTCTCTCCTGCTGTAAACTCATTCAAAATACAGTAGGCCTCTGCCTACACCCTCCTATTTCCTGGGCTTCAACACAGCCAGTTGTAGTTCGGAAGTGCCGTCCACACGGAAAGAGATACTTGCTCCCGTGTCTCAGTGGGGTTCAGTAATGTCAGCTGATCCCCTGCTGTGTGGATGGCAGTCTCTCCTGCTGTAAACTCATTCAAAATACAGTAGGCCTCTGCCTACACCCTCCTATTTCCTGGGCTTCAACACAGCCAGTTGTAGTTCGGAAGTGCCGTCCACACGGAAAGAGATACTTGCTCCCGTGTCTCAGTGGGGTTCAGTAACGTCAGCTGATCCCCTGCTGTGTGGATGGCAGTCTCTCCTGCTGTAAACTCATTCAAAATACAGTAGGCCTCTGCCTACACCCTCCTATTTCCTGGGCTTCAACACAGCCAGTTGTAGTTCGGAAGTGCCGTCCACACGGAAAGAGACACTTGCTCCCGTGTCTCAGTGGGGTTCAGTAACGTCAGCTGATCCCCTGCTGTGTGGATGGCAGTCTCTCCTGCTGTCACCTCATTCAAAATTCAGTAGGCCTCTGCCTACACCCTCCTATTTCCTGGGCTTCAACACAGCCAGTTGTAGTTCGGAAGTGCCGTCCACACGGAAAGAGATACTTGCTCCCGTGTCTCAGTGGGGTTCAGTAACGTCAGCTGATCCCCTGCTGTGTGGATGGCAGTCTCTCCTGCTGTCACCTCATTCAAAATTCAGTAGGCCTCTGCCTACACCCTCCTATTTCCTGGGCTTCAACACAGCCAGTTGTAGTTCGGAAGTGCCGTCCACACGGAAAGAGATACTTGCTCCCGTGTCTCAGTGGGGTTCAGTAACGTCAGCTGATCCCCTGCTGTGTGGATGGCAGTCTCTCCTGCTGTAAACTCATTCAAAATACAGTAGGCCTCTGCCTACACCCTCCTATTTCCTGGGCTTCAACACAGCCAGTTGTAGTTCGGAAGTGCCGTCCACACGGAAAGAGATACTTGCTCCCGTGTCTCAGTGGGGTTCAGTAACGTCAGCTGATCCCCTGCTGTGTGGATGGCAGTCTCTCCTGCTGTAAACTCATTCAAAATACAGTAGGCCTCTGCCTACACCCTCCTATTTCCTGTGCTTCAACACAGCCAGTTGTAGTTCGGAAGTGCCGTCCACACGGAAAGAGACACTTGCTCCCGTGTCTCAGTGGGGTTCAGTAACGTCAGCTGATCCCCTGCTGTGTGGATGGCAGTCTCTCCTGCTGTCACCTCATTCAAAATTCAGTAGGCCTCTGCCTACACCCTCCTATTTCCTGGGCTTCAACACAGCCAGTTGTAGTTCGGAAGTGCCGTCCACACGGAAAGAGATACTTGCTCCCGTGTCTCAGTGGGGTTCAGTAACGTCAGCTGATCCCCTGCTGTGTGGATGGCAGTCTCTCCTGCTGTCACCTCATTCAAAATTCAGTAGGCCTCTGCCTACACCCTCCTATTTCCTGGGCTTCAACACAGCCAGTTGTAGTTCGGAAGTGCCGTCCACACGGAAAGAGATACTTGCTCCCGTGTCTCAGTGGGGTTCAGTAACGTCAGCTGATCCCCTGCTGTGTGGATGGCAGTCTCTCCTGCTGTAAACTCATTCAAAATACAGTAGGCCTCTGCCTACACCCTCCTATTTCCTGGGCTTCAACACAGCCAGTTGTAGTTCGGAAGTGCCGTCCACACGGAAAGAGATACTTGCTCCCGTGTCTCAGTGGGGTTCAGTAACGTCAGCTGATCCCCTGCTGTGTGGATGGCAGTCTCTCCTGCTGTAAACTCATTCAAAATACAGTAGGCCTCTGCCTACACCCTCCTATTTCCTGGGCTTCAACACAGCCAGTTGTAGTTCGGAAGTGCCGTCCACACGGAAAGAGACACTTGCTCCCGTGTCTCAGTGGGGTTCAGTAACGTCAGCTGATCCCCTGCTGTGTGGATGGCAGTCTCTCCTGCTGTCACCTCATTCAAAATTCAGTAGGCCTCTGCCTACACCCTCCTATTTCCTGGGCTTCAACACAGCCAGTTGTAGTTCGGAAGTGCCGTCCACACGGAAAGAGATACTTGCTCCCGTGTCTCAGTGGGGTTCAGTAACGTCAGCTGATCCCCTGCTGTGTGGATGGCAGTCTCTCCTGCTGTAAACTCATTCAAAATACAGTAGGCCTCTGCCTACACCCTCCTATTTCCTGGGCTTCAACACAGCCAGTTGTAGTTCGGAAGTGCCGTCCACACGGAAAGAGATACTTGCTCCCGTGTCTCAGTGGGGTTCAGTAATGTCAGCTGATCCCCTGCTGTGTGGATGGCAAAGTCTCCTGCTGCCTACACAGTCGTACCACTACTGATTTTTAACCGTGCTCCAATTAGGCCTGTGGCTCCACTGTCTCTCGTATTTCCCCTGTCCTCCAACCCTGCCAGTTACAGCTCCGAAGTGGCGTCTGCACAATCCACACTTGTTCCTGTGTTACAGGTGTTCAGTCCGATCAGTTAATCCCCTGATGTGTGTCCGGCAATGTCGCCTGCTCTGTCCACATTCCCATTATCGGAATGTGGACAGAGCAGGCGACATTGCCGGACACACATCAGGGGATTAACTGACCGGACTGAACACCTGTAACACAGGAACAAGTGTGGATTGTGCAGACGCCACTTCGGAGCTGTAACTGGCGGGGTTGGAGGACAGGGGAAATACGAAAATCAGTGAATCCACAGGCCTAAGTGGAGCTTGGTTCAAATTAGTAGTCTACAACCGATCTTAAAATTTCTTCAATGCAGCCTAAGCCTGCTCCGTGCTTGTCCCTGGGCTTCAACACAGCCAGTTGTTGCTCGGAAGTGCCGTCTTCACAGAGTAAAACACTAGCTCCTGTGTTTGTGGGGTTCAGTAACGTCAGCTGTTCCCCTGCTGTTTTGATGGCAATCTGTCCTGCTGCCTCCCAATTGACAGCACATCAGGCCTCAGCCTGCTAAGTGCTTGTCCTGGGCTCCAACATCGCCAGTTGCTGCTCATAACTGACTTTGGCACGGGTACTCCCTCCTGCCCAGCTTGGTTCCAGCCCTGCCTGCTGTTTCCGGGAAGTGTCAATGTCAGTTTGCCACCCCAAGTTGCCATGTCGTGTTGCGGTTGGGTTAGCCGAGGCTAGGGTGCCAGCAGTTTAGGTGCTTCCTATGTGGACTGCGGGTTCTGGTAAGAAAGGTTTGTTCCATAGTGCCAGTAGGACAAGCACCCCCTGTAGGACTGTGTGATTCGGTAACTGCGGCCAGCTTGCGGCATGCCAACTTTGCTTTTCAGGGGTAACTTCTGATACCCCTCCGGGTTCCAGCACCGTCAGCTGGTTCTCATCAGAGCCTTTGGCCTAGGTGCCTCCATCTCGGTATCCGAGTTCCAGCAACGTCTGCTGGTCCTTGGTAGTGCTTTGTAGCACAGGTACCTCCTGCTTAGTAACCGGGTTCCAGCACCGTCAGCTGGTCCTCGGTTGTGCCATTGGCTCTTATTCCTTCTGCTGCCCCTCCGGGTGCCAGCACTGTCAGCTGGTCCTCGCTATTTCCATTTGCTCTTGCAGCTTATGCTACCCCTCCGGGTTCCAGCACCGTCAGCTGGTTCTCGTCAGAGCCTTTGGCCTAGGTGCCTCCATCTCGGTATCCGAGTTCCGGCAACGTCTGCTGGTCCTTGGTAGTGCTTTGTAGCACAGGTACCTCCTGCTTAGTAACCGGGTTCCAGCACCGTCAGCTGGTCCTCGGTTGTGCCATTGGCTCTTATTCCTTCTGCTGCCCCTCCGGGTGCCAGCACTGTCAGCTGGTCCTCGCTATTTCCATTTGCTCTTGCAGCTTATGCTACCCCTCCGGGTTCCAGCACCGTCAGCTGGTTCTCGTCAGAGCGTTTGGCCTAGGTGCCTCCATCTCGGTATCCGAGTTCCGGCAACGTCTGCTGGTCCTTGGTAGTGCTTTGTAGCACAGGTACCTCCTGCTTAGTAACCGGGTTCCAGCACCGTCAGCTGGTCCTCGGTAGTGCCATTGGCTCTTGTTCCTTCTGCTGCCCCTCCGGGTGCCAGTACCGTCAGCTGGTTCAAGAGGACAAAGAACAGGAAGACAACCACCAAGATGCAGAACAACAAGAGAGAGAAGACAAAGAAGCATAAAAAAAACAAAGCAGAAGAACATTAAGCATAAGACTAATACTCTGAGCAAATGATATTATCTTATTTATAAGCAGAAGAAGACTAAGCAGTGTATGGGGGTGAGTCCGTTCCTCCTCGTGGTGCCCCTGGAAAAGGCCTGCTTCTGCAGGCCAAACTGAACGCGGACAAATCCTGTTGTAAATCTTTTGTGACAGGCAGAACGGAAGGTGTAAACTTCTAACTTTTCTAGATAACAACTACAGGAATGCCTGACACAAACAAGAATATGATGAAGAAGAATAGGAAGAAGATGAAGAAGCTGAATATGTAGAATAATAATTGTTGAATAAGAAGAATATGAAGAATGTAAGAAAAGGAAGAAGAAGAAGAAGAAGAAGAAGAAGAAGAAGAAGAAGAAGAAGAAGAAGAAGAAGAAGAAGAAGAAGAATGTAAAAAAAGGAAGTAGAAGAAGAAGAAGAAGAATGTAAAAAAAGGAATAAGAAGAAGAATGTAAAAAAAGGAAGTAGAAGAAGAAGAAGAAGAATGTAAAAAAAGGAAGTAGAAGAAGAAGAAGAAGAATGTAAAAAAAGGAAGTAGAAGAAGAAGACATACATGTCTGGCAAAATATAAATGAGGCTAACATAGTCAATATCTTTGTAACTCCTAACATCTTTAAAAAAAAAAGTTTAATTCCTGCTATTCCATTTGATTGGGCTAAACCTCTATGGCTTTAATGTCTCCTCCACCTCCCACAATACATTCTACATTATTCTTAGTTGTTTTTCTTCATGTAGAATTAACCTACAAGGAAAGAAAGGGTTTTTTTTAATTCCGATATTTTGGCCCCATTGACTTGCATTGGTTCCCGGTATCGGAATCGGCGATACCGATACTTTTTTTTAAGATCGGCCGATCCATTCCGATCCGATATTTTCAAGTATCGGCTGGTATCGCTCAACTCTAATTGTATCTTAATGTCCCAAATGCTTAAAATAATAATAATAGATTATGCTTATAATAGACTATTGAAGTGACTTTGGCCGTCGTTAGATAGGATTATGGGAATAAGGTCTCAGGGTCTGCAGTACACGAGTACTGCAATGCTTGAGACCAGCTATGAAAGCAAAAATAATTTGTGTACCACAGTGTGACTAAGCTAAAAAATAAGCAAAATATGTCAAAAAGTTATGAAACACACAGAAAAAGCACACACAAATCACAGAAACCTGGTTCACCACTAAAAATACAACAAAAATATACATGTAATTGTAATCACTGCATCTGGAATGACCCGATTCATAAAACTTTTTCTACGGCCAATAATGGAAAAAAAGAAAAATAATAAAAAGCACACTCAAAAGGTAACTCACTTATCAAACTGATACACAAAAAAGTGAAAAAAATGTGATCAAAAAGTGATGTTAAATACAATGGTGCAAATGCCAACGCCAATCCATTCTGCAAAAACCGAGCTCCAATGTGACTCATTTGGCAAAAAAATAAATGAGTGTCAACTCAGGGTATAGCTATGCAAAAAAAATTCTGTAATTTTTGTAAAATATTGTTTTTAGTTTGTAAAAGTAGATAAGCATAAAAAATATAAATTTGTCATCATCACTTTAATGGTGTTGACTAGAGTTGAGCGAAACGGGTCGAAAAATTTCAAAAGTCGCCGACTTTTGGCAGTCGGGTTTCATGAAACGAAACCCGACCCTAGGATGAGGTCGGCCACGAGGTCGGCGACTTACGCGCCAAAGTCGCGTTTCAAAAGTTTGTTTTGCGCTCTTTTTCAGCCAATCAGGATCCACGGACACTGTGGGCAACGTGATGACATAGGCACGGGTCACCACCATCTTTCAGAAGGGCATGCAAGTGATTGGCTTGCTTTGGTGGGCGTCACAGGGGGTATAAAAGGGCGTGCACGCCGACCGCCATCTTACTTCTGCCGATCTTAGCATAGGGAGAGGTTGCTGCTGCTGATTCTGTAGGGAGAGCGTTAGGCAGGGAAGAAGAAAAAAAAACTGCTTCTGCTGCTAGCGATTGTGCCTGTACAACACACCAGTCACTGTGTGTGCAGTGCAAGGGGAGGCTATATTGTGGTGTATCAGTGGTGTTGGTTGTTGGGCTGCCTTCTAAGGCTTCCTGACCGCTGCATTGCTGTTTACCCACTGCTCTGCAAACTGCTTTTTTAAAAGCAATCCAATCTCCCTTATCCTCTCATCACTTTTGTCACAGCTGTGCCATCGAGCCTGTGACATAGCGCTCAGATATCAGGGGCCTCACACAATCCAAAAGTGTCCAGTGTCCACAAGTGTCTGCAGAAATTCAAAATCTCACTTATCCTCTAGTCACTTTTGTCACAGCTGTGCCATCGAGCCTGTGACATAGCGCTCAGATATCAGTGGGCCTCACACAATCCAAAAGTGTCCAGTGTCCACAAGTGTCTGCAGAAATTCAAAATCTCCCTTATCCTCTAGTCACTTTTGTCACAGCTGTGCCATCGAGCCTGTGACATAGCGCTCAGATATCAGTGGGCCTCACACAATACAAAAGTGTCCAGTGTCCACAAGTGTCTGCAGAAATTCAAAATATCACTTATCCTCTAGTCACTTTTGTCACAGCTGTGCCATCGAGCCTGTGACATAGCGCTCAGATATCAGTGGGCCTCACACAATCCAAAAGTGTCCAGTGTCCACAAGTGTCTGCAGAAATTCAAAATCTCCCTTATCCTCTAGTCACTTTTGTCACAGCTGTGCCATCGAGCCTGTGACATAGCGCTCAGATATCAGTGGGCCTCACACAATCCAAAAGTGTCCAGTGTCCACAAGTGTCTGCAGAAATTCAAAATCTCCCTTATCCTCTAGTCACTTTTGTCACAGCTGTGCCATCGAGCCTGTGACATAGCGCTCAGATATCAGTGGGCCTCACACAATCCAAAAGTGTCCAGTGTCCACAAGTGTCTGCAGAAATTCAAAATCTCACTTATCCTCTAGTCACTTTTGTCACAGCTGTGCCATCGAGCCTGTGACATAGCGCTCAGATATCAGTGGGCCTCACACAATCCAAAAGTGTCCAGTGTCCACAAGTGTCTGCAGAAATTCAAAATCTCCCTTATCCTATAGTCACTTTTGTCACAGCTGTGCCATCGAGCCTGTGACATAGCGCTCAGATATCAGTGGGCCTCACACAATCCAAAAGTGTCCAGTGTCCACAAGTGTCTGCAGAAATTCAAAATCTCCCTTATCCTCTAGTCACTTTTGTCACAGCTGTGCCATCGAGCCTGTGACATAGCGCTCAGATATCAGTGGGCCTCACACAATCCAAAAGTGTCCAGTGTCCACAAGTGTCTGCAGAAATTCAAAATCTCACTTATCCTCTAGTCACTTTTGTCACAGCTGTGCCATCGAGCCTGTGACATAGCGTTCAGATACCAGTGGGCCTCACACAATCCAAAAGTGTCCAGTGTCCACAAGTATCTGCAGAAATTAAAAATCTCCCTTATCCTCTAGTCACTTTTGTCACAGCTGTGCCATCGAGCCTGTGACATAGCGCTCAGATATCAGTGGGCCTCACACAATCCAAAAATGTCCAGTGTCCACAAGTGTCTGCAGAAATTCAAAATCTCCCTTATCCTCTAGTCACTTTTGTCACAGCTGTGCCATCGAGCCTGTGACATAGCGCTCAGATATCAGTGGGCCTCACACAATCCAAAAGTGTCCAGTGTCCACAAGTGTGTGCAGAAATTCAAAATCTCCCTTATCCTCTAGTCACTTTTGTCACAGCTGTGCCATCGAGCCTGTGACATAGCGCTCAGATATCAGTGGGCCTCACACAATCCAAAAGTGTCCAGTATCCACAAGTGTCTGCAGAAATTCAAAATCTCACTTATCCTCTAGTCACTTTTGTCACAGCTGTGCCATCGAGCCTGTGACATAGCACTCAGATATCAGTGGGCCTCACACAATCCAAAAGTGTCCAGTGTCCACAAGTGTCTGCAGAAATTAAAAATCTCCCTTATCCTCTAGTCACTTTTGTCACAGCTGTGCCATCGAGCCTGTGACATAGCGCTCAGATATCAGTGGGCCTCACACAATCCAAAAGTGTCCAGTGTCCACTAGTGTGTGCAGAAATTCAAAATCTCCCCTGTCCTATAGACACCTTGTACCTTGTTTTACATTACTATATAGTTTTTTGGATTTTGTCTACATTTCTACAAAAAATGAGGAAGTCTGGTGGAAGAGGCCGTGGAATTGGGCGGGGGTTGGCAGCTGGTAATGATGGTGTTGGTGGTGGATCTGATGGTAGTGGCAAGAGCAAAATAGGACCGAATGCAGGAGGTGTGGAGCCTGCGTCATCGTCTGGCTCCATAAGGCTTCGAAGGCTTAGTTTTCTAGGAGTTGGCAAACCGCTTTTAAAGCCAGAGCATCAGGAAAAAGTTTTGTCTTACATTGCTGACTCAGCCTCCAGCTCTATCGCCTCCTCTTCTTCAGTTGTAAAAAGTAAAAGCACTGAGTCGTCATTGGAGGCTCATGTTCATGAATCACACCTTTCCTTGTGTCCTTCACCCCAACCAAGATTGAAGGATGACGCAGGCCATACTACTGATTACTCCATGGAGCTGTTTTCACATACCATGCCTGGATTATCAAGTGAAATGGTGAATTACCCAGGCCAAGATGAATCTGACATGGAGTGCACTGATGCACAGCCGCTGATGGATGATTCTGCTGGTACATTCACTCAGAGCACTACATTGTCCTCGCAGTGTACAGAGCCAGATTCTGACCCTGATGAGACTCAGGTGCCCCTTCCCGCACACTATACCACCATACACGGTGACACAGAGGAAGGTGCACATGACATTGAAGAGGAGGTGATGGATGACCCAGTCGTTGACCCAGATTGGCATCCATTGGGGGAAGAGGGTGCTGCTTACAATAGCTCAGATGAGGAGCATCCACAGCAGACATCGACATCGCATCAGCTGTTATCTGGCAGGCCTGGAGCACTCCAAAGACAGGTTCCAAAAATCAAAAGAGTTGCTGGACAGCTTGTCCAGAGTGTCAAAAGATCACAGCGTGCTAGGCCGCAAAATGTCTGCCAAAGTAGGAAGAGTGCAGTGTGGCACTTTTTTGAACAAAATCCTCATGATCAGGCCAAGGTTATCTGTAAGAAGTGCGCAAAGACCTTTAGCCGAGGGAAAAATCTGAAAAATTTGAATACCAGTTGCATGCTTAGACATTTAACCACCATGCACTTGCAAGCGTGGACACAACACCAAACCTCCTGTGCAACTGATCAGAACGAAGGTAGTCAGCAACGCTACATTGTTTCCCCCACTGTAAGCCCACCGGTTAGCACAGCAGCAAATGTTGAGGTGTCGTTGCAAGGCCACAGCAGTCAGGGAATCCCACTGTTATATCAACGAAAGACTGATTCTAGGCCATCAGAAAGAACACCAACTCCATCACCATCATCAACCCTCTCTCAGTCCGCCCTGTCCACCGCTACTTCCACCATATGCAGCTCTCAAGTCCAGCTCACCCTCCCAGACACTATGAGTAGGTGAAGCGTACAATGGGTTTGAACGCCCACATTGCCAAACTAATCTCGTTTGAGATGATGCCCTTTCGGTTGGTGGAAAGCGCAGCTTTCCGCGAACTCATGGCCTATGCAGTACCACGCTATGACCTACCCAGTCGCCACTTCTCTCGCAAAGCCATCCCAGCCCTCCACCATCATGTGAAAGACCGCATTGTCCATGCACTCAAGCAGTCAGTGAGCGGAAAGGTGCACCTCACAACTGATGCATGGTCCAGTCGGCATGGCCAGGGCCGTTACGTGTCCATCACTGCGCACTGGGCTAATGTGGTGGATGCAGGGTCCACAGGGGACAGCGGTGGTGGGACAGTGCTGCCTAGCCCACGGTATAGGAAACAGTTGGCTGTAGGCGTTCGACCCTCCTCCTCCTCCTCCTCCAGAAGTGAAAGCTCGTCCACAGAGCGCAGTTGTACGAGCACTCCATCTGCAGCTGCCACTGTTGCACACGAGGTGTCCCCCTATCGAGCAGCTAGTGGAAAGCGTCAGCAGGCTGTGTTGCAGATGATGTGTTTTTTGGGCGACAGACACACCGCCGAGGTGCTGGCCGAGTACTTGAAGCGACAAACTGAGTCATTGCTGGGCAGTGTACATCTTGAGGCAGGCAAGGTAGTTAGTGATAACGGCCGTAATTTTGTGGCAGCCATAGCCCTTTCAAAACTCTGCCACATACCTTGCTTGGCTCACATCTTGAACCTGGTGGAGCAGTGCTTCCTCAAAAATTATCCGGAGTTAACAGCCCTGCTCCAGAAAGTGCGAAGACTGTGCGCGCACATCCGCCGGTCGCCTGTACACTCCGTTCGTATGCAGAAGCTGCAGCGATTGCTCCACCTTCCCAACCACCGCCTCATTATCGACATTGCAACAAGGTGGAACTCCACCCTGCACATGGTGGAGCGGCTGTGCGAGCAGAGGCAGGCCATAATGCATTTGTGGGAGGATACACGGCCAGGCACTTTGAGAGCAGACATGGAGTTGACAGGTGTGCAGTGGTCGAAGCTGAAAGACCTCTGTAAAGTCCTTCAGTGTTTTGAGGAATGCACACGGCTGGTAAGCGCAGACAACGCCATCCTAAGCATGAGCATCCCACTTATGCGTCTGCTCATGCAAACTTTGACGCACCTTAAGGAGCAGGCTTCTGCAGCCAATGTTGATGAGGAGGAAGAGGAGGAGGGAATCCTTGATGACATTCAGCCATTGTCTGCTCAGGGACCTCTCCTGGACGAGGTGGAGGAAGAAGAGGAGGAGGAGGAGGATGATGGGGATGATTACTTAGGGGAGGAGGATGCATCTCGTGGGGCAAGTGAAAATGTTGGCGTGCCAAGGTCTGGTACAGGGTTTGTGCATGACTGGAGGGATGTGGATTTTCCAGAAAGTGCTCCTCCACCCAGCACTCGCAGTGCATCAATGACACCGGGAACATTGGCCCACATGTCAGATTATGCCTTGCAGATCCTATAAAGGGACCCCCGCATTGCCAAAATGATGAACGATGACGACTACTGGTTGGCCAGCATCCTGGATCCACGCTATAAAGGCAAATTACAAAACATCATGCCACAGGACAACCTTGACCTAATATTGGCTAATAAACAAGCAACTCTGGTAAATCGGTTGCTTGAGGCATTCCCAGCACACAGCAGCGGTGATGGTTCTCACACGAGCCGTACGGGCCGGGGGAAGCTTGGCAGAGGTGTTCGTGGTGCACACAGGAGAAGTGGCGTTGGAGACAGGGGTTTCATGACAATGTTGTGGACTGATTTTTCAAGTACCGCTCACACAACTGGTAATACTGCATCGATGGAAAGTGACAGGAGACAGCAGTTGTCAACTATGGTTACAAACTACTTTTCCTCCCATATCGATATTCTACCACACAGGTCATTCCCCTTTGACTATTGGGCCGCTAAACTGGACACCTGGCCTGAATTGGCACAATATGCCTTACAGGAGCTCGCTTGCCCAGCTGCAAGTGTGCTATCGGAAAGAGTCTTCAGTGCAGCTGGATCAATCCTGACAGAAAAAAGGACCCGTCTGTCAACCCAAAATGTGGATGATCTAACCTTCATTAAAATGAACCACGCATGGGTTTCCAAGGATTTTGTCCCACCTTCCCCTGATGACACATAGGGTGACAGAAAAATGGCTTGCTTTGGTCCACCTCTTCCTGGGACTTGACCTATTTCACCTTTTGCATCAGCTGAATGTCCAACATCAACATATGCCACTTTTTAAAACTCCCTAACTGTGCTGCCTCCCCCCCATGGCCGGGGTCACCACCTAGCGCACGACACCGTGCGAGTGCCGTTGCCCTGGACAGGTGGGTAGGCCGACTCTTGGGCGCGGGCACTGGCACAGGGTCCCTCATAGTGCAATCAAGTGTCTCTGACGGTGGTGGTGCACACCCGCCGTCAGACACACCGCCGTACTATGAGGGGCCCAGTGCCAGTACCGACGCCCACGAGTGGGTCCCCCCTTGCTTGGGCAGGGCCCCAGCATTTGCAATCTTTACCTCTCCCTGCTCCTCCGCTGTGTAGTCTGGGCCGTCAAATCCATACTGTGCCTGACACCGTCTGAGCCTGCCTCCTGATGTATAGACATATATTTTGAATGTGTACGCTATCCATACATGTTATCCGGGGATACGGTACCCTTTCTAACCTTTGTGCAATCACGTGCAATCCATACTGGGCCTAACACCGTCTGAGCCGGCCTCCTGATGTATAGACATATATTTTGAATGTGTATGCTATCCATACATGTTATCCGGGGATACGGTACCCTTTCTAACCTTTGTGCAATCACGTGCAATCCATACTGGGCCTAGCACCGTCTGTGCCTGCCTCCTGATGTATAGACATATATTTTGAATGTGTACGCTATCCATACATGTTATCCGGAGATACGGTACCCTTTCTAACCTTTGTGCAATCACATGCAATCCATACTGGGCCTAACACCGTCTGAGCCTGCCTCCTGATGTATAGACATATATTTTG
Organism: Dendrobates tinctorius; assembly: GCF_039654945.1. Lineage (NCBI taxonomy): Eukaryota > Metazoa > Chordata > Amphibia > Anura > Dendrobatidae > Dendrobates > Dendrobates tinctorius. The sequence continues at coordinate 60,089,691 of NW_027361698.1, read as the reverse complement.
AATGTGTACGCTATCCATACATGTTATCCGGGGATACGGTACCCTTTCTAACCTTTGTGCAATCACGTGCAATCCATACTGGGCCTAGCACCGTCTGTGCCTGCCTCCTGATGTATAGACATATATTTTGAATGTGTACGCTATCCATACATGTTATCCGGGGATACGGTACCCTTTCTAACCTTTGTGCAATCACGTGCAATCCATACTGGGCCTAACACCGTCTGAGCCTGCCTCCTGATGTATTGACATATATTTTGAATGTGTACGCTATCCATACATGTTATCCGGGGATACGGTACCCTTTCTAACCTTTGTGCAATCACGTGCAATCCATACTGGGCCTAGCACCGTCTGTGCCTGCCTCCTGATGTATAGACATATATTTTGAATATGTACACTATCCATACATGTTATCCGGGGATACGGTACCCTTTCTAACCTTTGTGCAATCACGTGCAATCCATACTGGGCCTAACACCATCTGAGCCTGCCTCCTGATGTATAGACATATATTTTGAATGTGTACGCTATCCATACATGTTATCCGGGGATACGGTACCCTTTCTAACCTTTGTGCAATCACGTGCAATCCATACTGGGCCTAGCACCGTCTGTGCCTGCCTCCTGATGTATAGACATATATTTTGAATGTGTACGCTATCCATACATGTTATCCGGGGATACGGTACCCTTTCTAACCTTTGTGCAATCACGTGCAATCCATACTGGGCCTAACACCGTCTGAGCCTGCCTCCTGATGTATAGACATATATTTTGAATGTGTACGCTATCCATACATGTTATCCGGGGATACGGTACCCTTTCTAACCTTTGTGCAATCACGTGCAATCCATACTGGGCTTAGCACCGTCTGTGCCTGCCTCCTGATGTATAGACATATATTTTGAATGTGTACGCTATCCATACATGTTATCCGGGGATACGGTACCCTTTCTCACCTTTATGCAATCACGTGTAATCCATACTGGGAGTGAGAACGGCTGGCGAGCTGTTAAGCAAGCTACAGCACCTGTGGTTTGCACACGTAAGTTTTTCATTTTTTCAGGAATGACGGTTAGGCCTAATTCCGGAACTGCGGTTGACCTGCACTTACTGGGAAATCATCGTTCGCGGGTAATAATTGTAATCACAGATCCCCATCACTAACGTTGTTCAGCGGGTTATCTGCACCTGTAAGCGACAAACGCTGGCCTTTTCAGTGTAGCGCACATGCAGCCATGGACATGTAAGGGCATGACACACCAGTTATTGGTCAATCTCATGTGCCAGAGCCTCACGTGTCCCTCTAGTAAGCCAGACTCGGACCGCGGGGCATGACGGAGTCTCGTTCGTTAACGGAATTAAGCTTGCAATGTGTGCATCTTTTCTGTAGCTGGCATGGTTGAGGTTTCCCAGGTGGAGTCGAATTTAACCGTAGGCTCCACTCCTGGTGGTGCCCTTCTGGACATTCCTTTAAGGTTCAGCTTTGCAACCATACTGCCCACGTAAAACAAACACTTTGCCTTCATGAACGCTGTTTGGAGGGTCATGACTCGTGGGAATAACGCCGCCCAATCAGTTAACCTTCTAGAGAGATCCTTCGTTGCTCCCAAGCATGACATCACACTCCCTAGGAGGAAGGTAATGCCACTGTGGCGACCGTACTCCTGGGGGGCGACACAAGTGCACTGATGCCCAGCCACTGCTCGATGAATCTGCTGGTACATTGACCCAGACCACTACATTCCCCTCGCACACTACACGGCCTGAATCTGACCCTGATGAAACTCAGGTTACCCTTCCCATATACAGTTCCATCTTACACGGTGACAAAGAGGAAGCTGCAGATGAAAGTGCAGGTTCGGCCCACCCGCCATCAGACACACCACCGTACTATCAGGGGCCCTGTGCCAGTGCCGTCGCCAACGAGTGGGCCCCCCCTGCTTGCTCAGGATCACAGCACTTGCAAGGTTGAAATACTGTGCAGTGAGATGGAAGATGGGGACGATGAGGAGTCCAGACAAGTACAGGGATTCCCTAGCGAGGAGACTTATTTGATTGTTTTCAATGTTGGGACAGCAATTTTTGGGGAGCACTATACTCTGGAGAATGATAGATGGGGCCCACCATACACTGGAACATTCCAAAGGTGGACATCAGACACTGGAGCAGCATTTACAGGGCCCATTATACACTAGAGCATTAGAAATGGGGCCCATTATGTTTGGAGCATTATTTGGGCCCATAAGACAGTGGAGCTTCATCCATGGGGACCAACATATACTGTAGCATTATGTGGAGCGTATCATATACTGTTTCAAACATTATATGGGACCAATGATTCTGTATGGAGAAATAGATGGGCCTCGTCATGAGATGTAAAAAGTGAAGTATTTGTCATTGTACTATACCACTATTTCTCTGCCGTATCGGAGCATCATGAGTTGTGGTATGTGTTAAAGGGGCGCTCTTTCGCCCAGGGCACATGAAAATCTGGAGCCAGCCCTACCCCCCCACAAATTTAGCCAAATAACCCCCATTTTGCAGTGCGTAACTTGTATTATGAAGTTAATTAAGGTTGACAAGCTTAAGTAAGAAGAATTGATGCTTTTGGCATTCAAATGGGCAATGTAGGTGTGTTTCCTGTCCTCCTCTCACTGCCGACTTTTATTCCCCATTGACTTACATTGGGTTTTGTGTTTCGGGACGACCCCGACTTTTCCCTATAATCGGCCGATCTTGCTCGACCCGACTTTTGGAAAAGTCGGGTTTCACGAAACGAAACTCGACCCTAAAAAACCAAAAGTCGCTCAACTCTATTGTTGACTCTAAAAATAAGACAGTCTTATCAATTTTACAGCATTTTCAACTCGCAAAACAAGATTTATGAAAGCAATAACTGAATTACTGTTTTTTGTTCATTATGTGTCTGAAAAATCTGAATTAAAAGCGATCAGAAAAAATGCAGATGTTTCAAAATGGGACCAAAAAAAACGTTCACACGTCACACAAAAAATAAGCCCTACATAGATCTGTTCACCAAAAACTAAAAAAGTTACAGCTCTCAGAATATGGTGATGAAAAAACAGGTTTTTTTTATTAAAAAAAAAGATTTTTAGTTTGTTAGTAGCAAAACATAAAAAAAATAGAAATCAGGTATTATAATTCCACCAACTCGAAAAATAAAGCAGTCTTATCACTAATGGTGCATGGTGAATTGCACAAAAATGAAAATTAGAACAATTCTTATACGATGATAATGTCTGTAAACTGCTGGGAATATGATGGCACTATACAAGCAAAGCATAATAAATAAATAAATAGAAATAATTGTACTACTGTTTATTTGTTAATTTTTACGTACCCAAATATTGGAATAAAGGCCCCTTTACATTTAGCGATGCACCAGCGATCCCGACCACGATATGACCCGGTCAGGATCACTGGTGCATCGCTAAATGGTCACTAGTGAGCTGCCAAACAGGCTGATCCCTTTAGCGATGCAGCGATGCTCGGCAGTCGCTCTTACCTTTCAGACGCGGCGAGGGTGTCCGTCTTCCACCTGCGTCCATGGCTCGCTCGTCGGCGCGAGCAGGAAGCTGACGACGAGAAATGGACTAGGTCGCGATCAGCAATAACCAGCGGGGGAGCCGGTCGGAGGTATGTATCACATGTAGCGATATCGCTAGCAGTATCGCTGCTGCATCACAAAATTGGTGACGCAGAAAGTAACACAATTAGCTGACTTGAAAGTAAGTGCAAGTCTGCCTGTTTGGGAGACCCACATGCTGTCATCAGATCTGTGATTTGTTCCTCTCTGATAGTCTGGTATGGGGGAGCCACTGCGCATGACAAACTCCGCTTACAAAGGACTTTCAGAACAGCAGAGAGAATTATAGGTTCCCCCCTGCCTAAAATCCAGGATCTTTATGATAAGAGTATTCGATCACACGCATTGAAAATTTCATCCGATCCCTCTCACCCGGGATACTCCTCATTCCAACTACTCCCTTCAGGACGTCGCTTCAGAGTCCCCAAATGCAGCACCAACCGCCATATGAACAGCTTCTATCCACTCTCTGTTCAACAATTAAATCGTCATGTGTAGACTATATACTGTATCTGTCTTGTTAGATGTTACTTGTTGTATCTGTTGTTATATATTATGTTGCCTCTTTGCCACAAAGAATTCCTTGTATATATGTAATATGTACTTGGCAATAATAAATTTGATTGATTGATTGATGGAGAGCAAGCTTAGAGTCTCCACATTTCACAATAGCAATTGTCACACATCACAAAAGTGGCATCAATTTCTACAGAGTAAAAATATTATAATAGGCCTCTGACACACTTTCTACTACAGGCAACCCACAATATGCTAGAACCAACTAGGAGTTTAAACATTTCAAATATTAGTTTGCAACAATAGCAGCAGTAGCAACAGCAGGCACAGAAGACACCACAAATATAGCACAGACTGCAATAATATGAGATCAATACATGATACTAAAAACTACACCATCACCTTGTCTGTCCAATCTTCAACTGGGGTTCAGAAGTCATTGGAGAGCCATGCCTTGTTCATTTTAATGAAAGTTAGGTGGTCTACACTTTGAGGAAACAGCTGAATGTGCTTATCCATCAGAACTCCACCAGCAGCGATGAAGACACGTTCTGAGAAAACGCTGGCTGCCGGGTATGACAAAACCTCCAAGGCCACTCTTCCATTCTTGAAGATTAAATTGTAAACGGGTTCATATCCCCCCTACATTTAGCTGACATCACACTAGGGTAATATTATAGAGGTCAAGGCCGAGTCACACCCTGCCATGGCACATATGCTACTGACACTGAGGATTACTAGCCTTACTTATATCAAAGATTACTTCACCTTTTACACCAGTTCTTGCACCCCCTCCTGCTCCTCCTCATCTCCATCTCCAATTTGTTATCTCAAAGCACAACATGTACATCAGCAGAAATCTGGAAGCTGTGTAGCACTTACTCAGTGAAGCAGCAACAGGCTCTGCTGAAGCTAATTTGTCTATAAGACAAACCACACACTGCCGCAGAGTTATGGAAAGAAATAACACACCAGACAGATCTGAGGCTCTCGCTGCTGAAACTACAACCCAGCATGGTCTTGTGTGATAATGGCAGAAACCTGGTGGTGTCTGTGAAGCTTTTCAAGCTCACACACGTACCAGCAGTGCTGCAGCAGTACATGCAAGTCGCAGCCTGCAGACTGGTGTGCGATGGGACCACGTCCTGGAACTCCACACTGCACATGCTGGAAAGGCTTTGTGAGCAGCAGAGGCCAGTTATTGAATACTAGCTCCAGCATACCAGTCAGTATTCTGGTCAGCCTTCACACATAAAAGTGGGAATGGATGTCTGGACATTTGTGTGTTCAAGTTTTTGAAGACTTCACAAAGATGGTGAGCGGCGATGATGCCATAATCAGTACAATGATCCCGCTTGTGTGCTTACTTAAACAGTCACTTTTCATAATTAAACTTTAAGCTATACATGCAGACCAGATGGAGATGGAGGAAGAGACGGGTAGATACTACCAGCTCATCTTCATCTCATCTGCTCAGTGCTGATTGGGTAACAATGAGGAGGTGGAGGCTAAAGAGGAGGAACAGGAGTTGGTTGCTAGTGCAACAGAGGCTAGTACCCACACAAGCTTCATCCTATCTATCCTACATGGAAGGGCTTTGGAGGGGAATGAGGAGGTAGAGGGGGAGGATGAAAATATGGATAGTCGTCATCATAGTGGAGACAGGGAGGTGTTGGCTGTCAGATATTTGGCACATATGGCTAACTATGTACTGCTGCCTTTCCGAAGACCCTCAGATTCTATTCATCTTGGCCAAAAAGAGTGCGTTGATCAACCTGCTAGACCCTACAAGGAGAACCTGAGGCAAAGAGGTATTCTAAAATGTTGCTATACCAAAACACCATTGTGGATAAAATGTTTAAAAAATTCCCATCAGACAATGCTAGTGGCAGGGTACAAGTTTTGTCCAACCAAGGAGGAGAGATAAAGGAGACACACATCAGGTACAGCAGAGGCAGGGGTACACTGTCAAATGCCTGGACAAATTTTATGACACCGCCCAGCATCCAAGCTCTGATGACCAGGTATTTTTGACAGAGGAAAAAGTTTTTATGTATGGTCAAGCAATACCTTGCCGACAAAGCCAGCATACTGCCTAATTCCTAATTAAAGTTTGACATCTGGCATGAGTGTCCCTCAATACATTGGGTGTACTGCTGACAGGCTCACTCTGATGAAAATGATTAAAGCCTGGATTAGCCCCAACTTTTCCACACCACCAGATGACAGCAGCAAATAAAGTTTTTTAATCTTGAATATTTGAATGAGGCCCTCCAGTTGTTGCCTTCAAGTATCTATGCATGACCCTCCTTATAATTTTTTTCTGGCTTTGCACTGTGTTCAGAGCCTTTATGAGAGTAGAAGTATGACAACTACTCTTTCTTTTTTTGTAACATAAACTTTATTGGTTCCAGAGCAAGAAGATATGTTGACAACAACCATTCAAATAATTGCAATCATTAACCAGAAGTACAAGATTTGGTCAATATTCCAAATTACTTCTTTACAAGGAACCAAAGAATTTTTAACTATAACCCAGACTTATACAAATAACCAAAATAACACAAATAATTGCTCTTTTTGGTAATTTCAGTAATGAAGAGCTCATCTTGAGAATTTGTAATGTTACATAACAAATATCAGGTATTCTGTGCTGCCTAATGGTAAACAAAGGAATATTATGGATATTTATTGTTAGGAATTCTAATTTAAATCAATCACAAGAGAGCTTCGAATAAATAAACCATTTTTCCCAGATACCTTTAAATTGTCTAACCCTACCCAGGCGACTGACAACTACACTTCCTTAATATTTTAGTGAGGCCCTTCAGTTGTTGCCTTCAAGTGTTCATGGATGGCTCTCCTTACATTTTTGGGGGGCTTTGCACTATTTGCAGAGCCTTCATGAGTATAGGAGTACCACAACTACACTTTCTTAATATTTGAATGAATCACTACAGTTGGTGCCTTAAGGGGTTCATGGATGACCCTGGTTTTCATTTTTGTCAGGCTTTACACTGTGTGAAGAGCTTTTATGAGTGTAGGAGTACCACAACTACACTTTCTTTGCAATATTCAAATGAGGCACTATAGTTGGTGCCTTCAAGGGTGTATGGATGACCCTGATTGTAATTTTTGGCAGACTTTGCATTGTGTGCAGATCTTTTATGAGTCTAGGAGTACCACTGCATGACAATTTGAACAGAATGTGTATGAGGCCCTCCTTTATGTCTAGTACAGGGTGCAGATCAGTCTTCTCTCTAAGTTTTGGTAGTGTTTGCTTCCTTCATGAATTAAAATGAAATTTTTTTTTATAAAAATTTCAATTTTGGTTTACTTAAATTAATATTTTTAAAATCCTTTAAAAATGTTGCCTTATATACAAGTCATTTTACAGGAATGAACATTTCTTAATTTTTTTCCTCTGAACTCCAATTTCTCTTTGATTTTGAATGATTTATTGATAGCCCTTAAAGCGCAGTAAAAGTGTGACACCATTGTTCTCAACAGCGATCTGGAGTCAGAGATACTTCCAAGAGCTTTCCTCATGCTGTTCTCCTTCCATTCAGCACTTTTCCCACCATTTCAACATTTTCACTGCTCCCCAAGACCTCCTTGTAGGGTCTTCTGGCAAAATGCTCAGATTTCAAATTGATTACCATTATACTCGTTACTCGACACTGGAATTTGAGCATTTTAGTGTTCGCTCAACACTAAAGCTTATTCGCATGGCATGTGACCCATGAGGTTAGAGATTAGTTTCAGCAACCATGTGAATCGAGAATGTGACATCATCACTGCAGAACAAGATTGGTGGTGCCAAAGTGATGGGAATAAATTGTTGAGTATTGATTAACTAATATTTCTACGCATTTCTTTTTTTTACTCATTTTCCTTAATCCTAGAGAGCAGTAAACATTGTTTAAACATTGTTAATTTAATTACCGTGTGTAAATAGTCAATGCGGGAAGCTTTATATGCAAAAGCTCAATAAATCTCTTTCAAACTGAACAAAAAAACTCACTTATGCGTTTATTATGTGTTTTAGATAGCTTGTGCTACTCACTTAACAGATTTGAAAATTGTCTAGAAAAGTGACAGTAGCAAAGGAGAAAATTTGGGGTCATATTCTGGGTGTCATGCCTGTCATGCCGCTTTTCCCCCAGTGCCGGGTCCCTGCGGGCGCCCTGGAGGTCTCTCGTCTTATGCTGCGAGATCCCTGGAGCAGTGTGCACATGCACCTCGTGACTGTTGTGCTGCAAGATGCCTGGAGCAGTGTGCATGCGCACCTCACCTCGTGGCTGCATGCCGTGGCTGTGCGACCAGCTGTCTCTGCTCTGCCTGTGGCAATCATCTGTGTTCCTGAAGACCCTGATCATGTGACCTTTCCAGCACTGTCTGATGCAGCAGTCCTCTCTGTGTTTCTGGAGCCCTTGATCATGTGACCTTTCCTATGTTCCAGCACTGTCTGACCCAGCTAACCTCTCAGTGTTTCTGGAGCCCCTGATCATGTGACCTTCTCTATGTCCAGCCCAGTCTGATCTAGCAATGCTCTCTATGATCCTGGAGGAGCTGAACCGGAAGTCCCCTCCTGGTCCTGACCCGGAAGAGCAGGTGCTAATGCCTTATATCAGACCACCCCTTCCTATGGTCGTGACCTGATTACCGTGATGCTTCCCTGCATGGCTGCTTGGTCTGCTCGGTCACTCCCCCTTTTCTGTGTCCCTGCACTCTGCCCTGTCGTGCGTCTCTGCACACGCTCTGTGTTTGTATTCCGCCTCTTGTCTCGTGTCATGTCTTGTCCTTTGTGCCATGTTTTGTCTCTGTCATGTTTTGACTTGTAGTTCTTCCTGTGTTCTCTGCCTTTGCCTGCTTTGCCATGTCTTGCCTTTGCTCTGCTTGGTGCTCTGCTGTGCCTCCTGGCACATGCACCATTCCTGCTCTGACCTATGGTGCTTCTCAAGCACATTTCCAGGCTATTCTCAAGGTTCCTCCTTGACCTGGCTCTGGGCTTCGGCCTACTCTCTGCTGCCAGCCCTGTTCTCTGCCTGGTGCTCTGTTATGCCTCCTGGCACACGTACCATTCCTGCTCTGACCTATGGTGCTTCTAAAGCACATTTCCAGGCTCGTCTCAAGGTTCTTCCTTGACCCGGCTCTGGGCTTCGGGTTCCGCTGCTAGCTCTGTATTCTGCCATGCTTTGTGGTGCCTCCTGGCACACTCTCCTTTCCTGTACTCTCTCTGACCCTGCTCTGTGCTTCTGCCTAGGTTCCTCTCCTTGCTTTGCTCGGGTTTTCCCTTCCCATTGTCTTGTTGTTTCAGTACCGACCTGTTCGTCGCGTTACACAGGACAGTGTCATGTGTCAGTCTTGTTGCTTTGGTAACCGGCCTTCGGGTCGTATCACACAGGACAGGCATACGTGACAGATTGCCCCTTGCCTGCCTCCTGTGCCTTAGTTGTGCCGCTTGCTTGTGTATCAGCCGTGTGCACTGGCCAGTGAGGCGTGTCTCCTGCCTTGAACCCTGGCGTGGCTCCTAGCATGCACCCTGCCTCGAACCCTGGCGTGGCTCCTAGCACGCACCCTGCCTTGAACCCTGGCTTGCCTGCCGGATTCCCGAAACCTGCCGACCGCTGCCAGAGGTCCGGAACCAGATGACTGCAGCCTGATGTACGGAGCTGATTTCTGATTTCTGCAACCTGTGCCTGGATCCTGCCGGTCGTTGCCAGTAGTCCGGAGTCCAATGCCATCGCACCCTGCCTTGGACCCTGGCGTGTCTTCTAGCACGCACCCTCTCTTGATCTCCGGCGTGTCTCCTAGCACGCATCCTCTCTTGAACTCTGGCGTGTCTCCTAGCAGGCCTCCTGCCTTGAAACCCTGGTGTGTCTCCTAGCACGTACCATGCCTTTGACCCTGGTATGTTTTCTAGCACGTGTCATGCCTTGAACATTTGGTGTGCCCCTGCATGCACTTTGCTGTGTTTTTCACTGTTTATGCCTTGCACCTGATTAAAGCTTGAAACCACGTTTATTGAAGAAACCCAGTGACCTCGCTTTATGTTTTTGCATCTTGCTCATTCCTGTTAGACACTCACTAGTGTCCCCCTGAGCCGGCCGTCTGGTCCCAGCAGTCGTGGTGGCTCACCCCCTTGGTCTTGCCCCTGACACTCCCTGTATAGGAGGTGGTTCCTCACAAGGTCAGCTTGCCCTCGGTGGGTGGGTGCCACGACCCAGAGGATCCACTCAAAAAATCGGCTCAGCAGAAGTTGAGTCCATCACAGATAATCAGGCACTGGACTCCGCTGGTACCTCGGCTACTCTTTAATTGGACTGGTGTTTCCTTCAGAAGAATCAGACTTGGTTTATGTTTCCTTAACTCGCTTGGAATATTGAGGCAGCCAGAGAATGAAGACTTCCACGTCTACTCGCTGCCCTCTCCTCTGGCTACCTGTGTCTTCGTCTGCAGCTCCTGTATCCTAACCAGTGCAGGTGTCCGTTTCAAGATGGCGGAACAACGCTATGAGGAATGGCTTGTAAATACTCTGGTTTTTGCCTAAATTTTTTTTTGCCCGGCCCTGGTAAGAGGGGGCTTAAAGAAGGGGGTACTGTCATGCCTGCCATGCCTGTCATGCCGCTTTGCCCCCAGTGCCGGGTCCCTGCGGGCGCCCTGGAGGTCTCTCATGTCTTATGCTGCAAGACTCCTGGAGCAGTGTGCACATGCACCTCGTGACTGTTGTGCTGCAAGATGCCTGGAGCAGTGTGCATGCGCACCTCACCTTGTGGCTGCATGCCGTGGCTGTGTGACCAGCTGTCTCTGCTCTACCTGCGGCAATCCTCTGTGTTCCTGAAGACCCTGATCATGTGACCTTTCCAGCACTGTCTGATGTTATGAATGAGTCACCGTAGGAGGCAAAAACAGAAATGCTAGCTAAGTCCAGAAAACCAGAGAAGTTGGCAGCTATCGGATTGCAGACCCCCGAACCTATCAACAACAACTAGCAGTAGCCGTGGGGGGTTCCTACGATGCCCTAGACCCCTCGATCACAGCCGGAGAACTGCCTAGCCTAAAGACAGAAAGGGAAATCTAAACTGCCCCAGAGCAGACCCCAAAGCAATAGGCAGCCCCCAACATATAATGACGGTGAAGCAAAAAGAAAAAAACACTAACACAGATAGAAAGATAGACTGAGCAAATGATGGGGCCCAAGCTAACTAGATAGGACAGGATAGGAAGGCTGCTGTCTGCAATCCGCGAAAAACCCTCTCAAAAACAAGAGCCAACAGACTGACAGGGAAAAAGGCCCTGAAGACGCTAAGCTTCAAAAAGACTAAGTCAGTACTCGGGTATTTTCTGAAGACAGAGCAAACCGACAAAAAGGAATTCAGCTCACCCCAGCAGGGAATGGCAGAATCCAAAAAAGCAAGGCAAACTAAATCCAAAACACAAATGCAAAAAGGCAAAGCAGAAAACTTAGCTTTTGAGGTGCAGGAATCAGACTGGTCTCCTAGAATTCCACAGAGAAATCACCAGCGAGGCAGAAGGGCGTCGGCTGCCTTATATCCAGTCAGAGATCCCCGTCGCCCAGTCATTCTCTCCCAGCTCAGGTGCTTGGTAATCAGCCTCACTACCTTCCTTCACCAGAAGAGGGAGTTCATCAGACCTCAATGGTGAAGGGGAAAATGAACTCATAACAGTCTGATGCAGCAGTCCTCTCTATGTTTCTGGAGCCCTTGATCATGTGACCTTTCCTATGTTCCAGCACTGTCTGACCCAGCTAACCTCTCAGTGCTTCTGGAGCCCCTGATCATGTGACCTTCTCTATGGTCCAGCTCAGTCTGATCTAGCAATGCTCTCTATGATCCTGGAGGAACTGAACCGGAAGTCCCCTCCTGGTCCTGACCCGGAAGTGCAGATGGTAATGCCCTATATCAGACCATCCCTTCCTATGGTCGTGGCCTGATTACTGTGTTGCTTCCCTGTATTGCTGCTTGGTCTGCTCGGTCGCTCCCCGTATTCTGTGCCCCTGCACTCTGCCCTGTCTTGCGTCTCTGCACACTCTCTGTGCTTGTATTCTGCCTCTTGTCTCGTGCCATTTCTTGTGTTGTCCTTTGTGCCATGTTTTGTCCATGTAATGCTTTGACTTGTAGTCCTTCCTGTGTTCTCTGCCTTTGCCTGCTTTGCCATGTCTTGCCTTTGCTCTGCTCGGTGCTTTGTTGTGCCTCCTGGCACACGCACCATTCCTGCTCTGACCTATGGTGCTTCTCAAGCACATTTCCAGGCTAGTCTCAAGGTTCTTCCTTGACCCGGCTCTGGGCTTCGGCCTATGCTCCGCTGCTAGCTCTGTATTCTGCCTTGCTTTGTGGTGCCTCCTGGTACACTCTCCTTTCCTGTACTCTCTCTGACCCCGCTCTATGCTTCTGCCTAGGTTATGCTCCTTGCTTTGTCTTTTCCTTTCCCTGTCTGGTTTTCCCTTCCCCTTGTTTTAGTACTGACCTGTTGGTCGCGTCACAGAGGACAGTGTCACGTGTCAGTCTTGTTGTTTTAGTAACCGGCCTTCGGGTCGTGTCACACAGGACAGGCATACGTGACAGATTGCCTCTTGCCTGCCTCCTGTGCCTTAGTTGTGCCACTTGCTTGTGTCCCAGCCATGTGCTCTGGCCAGTGAGGCGTGTCTCCTACCTTGAACCCTGGCGTGGCTACTAGCATGCACCCTGCCTCGCACCCTGGCGTGGCTCCTAGCATGCACCCTGCCTCGTACCCTGGCGTGGCTCCTAGCACGCACCCTGCCTCGAACCGTGGCGTGGCTCCTAGCATACACCCTGCCTCGAACCCTGGCGTGGCTCCAAGCAGGCACCCTGCCTCGAACCCTGGCATGGCTCCTAGCATGCACCCTGCCTTGAAACCTGGCATGGCTCCTAGCATGCACCCTGCCTTGAACCCTGGCATGGCTCCTAGCACGCACCCTGCCTCGAACCCTGGCATGGCTCCTAACACGCCCCCTGCCTTGAACCCTGGCTTGCCTGCCGGATTCCAGAAACCTGCCGACTGCTGCCAGAGGTCCAGAACCAGATGACTGCGGCCTGATGTTGGAGCTGATTTCCGCAGCCTGATGCCTGGATCCTGTCGGTCGTTGCCAGTAGTCTGGAGTTTGATGCCATCGCACCCTGCCTTTGACCCTGGCATGTCTTCTAGCATGCACCCTGCCTTTGACCCTGGTGTGTCTTCTGGCATGCACCCTCTCTTAAACTCTGGCATGTCTCATAGCACGCATCCTCTCTTGAACTCTGGCGTGTCTCCTAGCAGGCCTCCTGCCTTGAAACCATGGTGTGTCTCCTAGCGCGTACCCTGCCTTGGACCCTGGTATGTTTTGTAGCATGTGTTATGCCTTGAACATTTGGCGTGCCCCTGCACGCGCTTTGCTGTGTTTCACTGTTTATGCCTTGCACCTGATTAAATCTTGAAACCACGTTTATTGAAGAAACTCAGTGACCTCGCTTTATGTTTTGCATCCTTCTCATTCCTGCTGTTAGACACTCACTAGTGTCCCCCTGAGCCGGCCGTCTTGTCCCAGCAGTCGTGGTGGCTCACCCCCTTGGTCTAGCCCCTGAAACTCCCTGTATAGGGGGTGGTTCCTCATAAGGTCAGCACGCCTTCGGTGGGTGGGTGCCACGACCCAGAAGGTCCACTCAAAAAATCGGCTCAGCAGAAGCTGAGTCTGTCACACTGGGGACACTTTGTGCTCGAAATGTAATAGGCAGAGTACCTGTGTGTCCATTCCATGTCAGACAAAGACAGATATTTGTTCTAATGGAAGTAACCAGTTATGTTATTCATTCGATGACTGCAAGCACATATCTTGAAGACCATAAAGAATTTTTTGCAGATCATTTAATGGGAAATAGTAAGATTCATTTTAACATGAACAAAGTATTCATGCACAAAATAATTGATATATAGCCATATATTTAAAATTTATATTTCAAAAATAATAATTGACATTTCTGAACTAACTTTTTCACTATAAAAATGTGACACCAGAGTTAAAAATTGCCATTATCAGACTTTGCTAATCTATGAACTTGATAGGATTATGAATACATGTCTATGGTCCATAAAAATGAAAGCTGCATTTGGGTACAACTTTTTTCTTGAATCTTACATATAAATGTCCTGAGTGGAGAACATTTTCTGTAAGATCAGTAGCTCTAAATGGGGACTTAAAAAAGGGCAAATTCCTTATTATACAGATTAAATAAGTTCTTGATGCTTGATACAAGGATTATCTATGTGATGAACTGTCACTCCTTGAAATCCAACATGGTTATTGACAAATTAACATTGCTGTATTTTAAAGGAACAGCTTGATAAATTTCAGATATTACTCTCATCATATCATTACCACATACCACAGATTTCAAAATATCCTATTAGGGGTGTGCACATAAAAGTTTTGAGGCCAAATAAATGATTTCTAACACAATTGAACTAAAGCAAATAAATAAACCTGAGTCACATTGAAGTTAACCTGTTAAATGTTGTCTGATCTGCAGGTAGGGTGTTATAGTGCAGGAGGAGCTGATCAGATTGATAGACATTTTTGTAGGGAAAGTTTAATTAAAGCTTGCAATTTATTTTTTTAAATCCCTTATGTTGATATAACTATGAATCCAATGGGTCCTATGCAGTGATTCACCGTCTTCCCTGTATAACTGTGCATGTAGAAATAGCGGCTAATCACTGAACAGGACTAACCACTGGACTCATATACATTATATTTACAACAAATTTCAATGGATAAAATGCTAGTTATACTAATTTTTTTTTCAACAAACCTATAGATCATTCTGACAGCTTCTTTTTCTACATACCATGCGGTTCACAAAATGAGACTGTATGTACAGTATGACTCGTTCCCTTTAAGTATAAAAATCAGTAGAGGAATAAATGATAGTCCTTGCATGGTGTTATGTGTTTATATACTTTACTTGGCAATGTAGACAATGTACTGAGAACAAATTATCAAAATTATTATTGCTGACACTTAAAAATGACATGATTTAGGAAGGTCAAAAGACATTTGCCAATAGTGTATGTCAGCGCTTTATTATTCGGTGTCACTTTATAGGTACTATTTCTTTCAAACAACTGTAGAAAAATATATATATATATATCTTCTTGCACGGTTGAGAATCAAAAAGTAAAAGCAATGTTGAGTTGAGGATAAAATAAATCTTGTTTTTAATTGTTCATTCAAAAAGTGATTACAAAAATGAAGAAAAGTAAGTTCATGACATGCAATAATTATTTGAAGAGAAAACGAGCAGTTCTTACATATAGTCTTGAGCAGCTGTCCGGGTGTTCGAGAGTCTCAAGGGATATGAGATCTCCTGAACAAGAGTTAGACCGGCTTTATATACTATTCTGCCCTATAAACTATAACCACATATGGTGGCTTGCCACTATGTTCAGAAGTTCTTCCATATTAAGTGAACCGTAGTTATTTTAACAATATGTATACAGTTATTTATGCATTACCTTAGTCTGAGATATTTAAGCCTAAAGTCTGAGATCTTTAGAACCATTCATTATCTCTAAATAGTCACATTTTGACAGCTTTGACTATCTTGACCTATACATTTGACAAGAGAGACAGCTGTGTGAGCCAAGGAACTCAGAATAACTCAGTCACTTCTCTAAAGTAAGCAAAGCCTGTTAGCTAGATTCTGTATGAGAGAATTAATCCATATATTTTTTATTATAGAAATACTGATATTTTACAGTCCCCCCTGATTATGATTTGAGAAATATCATAATTAATCCTAACTCATTCTCTCACCATTCGTATCACATTCATTCTTTATTCTGAAAACCTTGTATCACCATCTGCCCTGAATGTCATCTGAATTTTCAAACCTATTGTAAAAACAAAAATTAGATCAGAGAGTTATATTTTTTTCGTTTTAACATCTCTCTTAAAATATCATCTTCCTTTTTCATTTCTATCTTTAAATTCTTATAAATACTCCTAATTTTACACATAATAATTATTTGATATATTATACACAGCAAAACTATGATAAATAGAATAACAATCGGATTAGACAATACATTTCCTGCTGCCATTTTCGCTGAAGACTGTGACCAACTGGTTACAGATTTTCCTAAATTCCTCCACCAAGATGAGCCTGACATACTCGTCCATTCATGTTCAATATCATTTAGATTACCTTGTTCATGTCTAAATACAATTTCAGCTTCTTTTAATTGTTTTGTCAGCAGATTTAATAAACCCTTGTCTTTCTTTATTTCATTTGTCCACAAATCCCAAGGGAATTTATTGACTTGTGACAAATTGAACTGGATCGGAAGGATTTTCAGACGTCTTGAGCCTATTGACGTAATATTAATACTTCCTTCCTTCTTTGTGAGAGTTTTAACATTTCCCTCAATACAATATAAACCCATTGTCAGATTTTCGACATGTACACAAGATGAGAAGAATGCAGAAACTGCTTCTCTTCCTGACATGACTTGGAAACAAGTTTTGTTAGCGCTTACTGATGTCACCAAGTCATGTATCGTGTGGACATTCTCAACTCTGGCATGACAAGAAGTATGATTATGGAAACATGAATGATAAATGACTTTATCCTGTCCAGATAGACACATTACCTTGGAAACAAAATTTAAGCATGACGAAATGTCTAATTGTTCAATGTTTATACCATCAAATGCAAAATCTGTGTACTGTAATTGATAATATAGCAATTGTGTAGGACTGACAGGAATTCCCAGAACACCTATAGGAACCAGGGTTTCTTCTCTTCCTGACACTGGAATCAATGATGTTCCTACACAAATGTTCTGTTCACATCCTAACCACTTATTTACCCACAAATCTGTATGGTTTAACGCAAAGTTATATTCTATGGGCAAATTTCTTATTAGCCCTAAAGGGGTAATTCCACTTTGTAAGGCTTGTGCAATCATTTTCAGATTGGTGGAATATTCAATCTGAATTTCTAGACATGTTTTGGCCACTTGAGATTCCTGTTCACTTTCCATTAAAGCTAAAGTAGCATCTTGAAGATGTGATACAGAAGATCCCAATACAGTAGCAGTGTTCAAAACCATCTTTTCAAGGACTTGATTCAAGCTTTTCTGAATCTTTACCCCTTTTCCTCCAATATACCCAATATTTTCCAGATCTGGTTTAAGTGTATGAATGTCCATAGTGTTAATTAAACTTCCTACTGTTCCTAATCCCCCCAAAATACCTTCAAACACTCCCCTCTTACTTCTAACCTGTGTTGAAGTTCTTTTCCCAAACCATTGTTCTATTCCCATCTCCATGTTAGTGAGATGTGGTTGACACTGGGGATATCTAGAAGAGATTTTCCAGTTAGACATGTTAAAGGTCCATACCATGGTCAGAAACACTCCATCTCGTAACAGAGGTTTAGTTTGGAACTGATTGATCTGAAAAGGAGTAGATGGTTGAAATCTTGTCTGTGTGCATACATTATCTACTGCTGACCATATATTTACCTTTACATCTCTACATTGTTTGTAGTTATACTTCGTTAAAATGCAACATTGGTAAAGTCCAGAATCCTTAGGAGATGGATTATCTACAGAAAAAATAAAATCCTTATTTAACCATCTCACGTTACCGGATTGACCTCTGTGTATAACATTTGTTGGACCATTTGAAAAACTTCCCAAAAATGATTTATCTTTGGTCCATATTAACAAAGATTCTGAAGGTAGCTCTAACCTCGTGCTGCATTTTAGTAATAAAGGAGACATATTTTCTTGACTATATACTGCTTGTGGTGTAACCCTTACTTCTGGAGCTATAGTATTTGAAACTGTAAAAACTACAGATACCTGTACTTGTACTGGTTCTCTGGTTATCTGAAAATTCCATGTTTTTACCCAATCCTCGTCTCCTTCTGTAATAGAAAGAAATGCAGGATCTAAAACTTTCCCAAATAGTTGTGTCTTTAACAAAGCATCTGTTTTGGATGTTTCAACTTTCCCTTTTGCGATCATATCATTTGTAATGTCGCCTGACCACACAGCTTTCTCTTCACCTCTTATCTCTATATTCCAGAATAACACATCTGTAGGACTACATTCCCATGTGCCTGTCTTATTATTGTGTATATAATCTCCTTGTAACTGTGTGAACTTCGTCTTAGGTCCTGTGGCTGCATGTAATATTATGTCAGTGTCATGTATGAAGTGTAGCTCAATACAGCATTTTGCACCAAAACCATGCAAATGTTTCCAGTAATATCTACTGAATCGTCCGGTATGTCCTCATCTATTAAGCTTTGTAGATTCGTTCCTCTTGGTTTCCTTGGATGTAAAGTTCCTTTGAAAAGTTCCTTCACTTCACTAGTATTTGTTCCATGGTGTGAAATATCTTCAGCGTAGATCACAGTTGAAACAGTACAAAACAGCGGAAATGTGATTCCCATCAGATAGTAGCTTTTCCTGGGAAATGTCTTTTTCTCCTGAAGGATTGGTGTTGAATCCCTTCCATCAAGGACGTGGAGTTTCGTATTCCAGTTCTTATTGGAATCCATTTCTTCCTAAAAGAAATGCAGTATCATTATTTTGCAATATACAGTTTGCATTGATCAACATGTACCCACAATTTTTGTTGTCTGCGGGTATTTTTAACCAACTTAGATGCTCGTTGCACAAGTATCATCACTTGTCCTATGGTTTCGATAATTTCAAAGGGACCTTCCCAATTACTTTCCCAAGGTCCATTCTTCCTGAAAGTTTTAATCATCACTAGAGCCCCTTTCTTGAATTTGGATACATATGGTGGCTCCATTCTCTGCATTCTTGATGCAGCATGTGGAAGAATCGTTTTCAAATTTTCCTGCAACAATTGCAACCATTTGGACCTTGCAACAGCATCTTTTTGTGGTGTAGACAAAAATGGTTCATGAGGAAAAATCAATGGCATTTTTCTTCCTGTCATCAGTTCAAAAGGAGTAAACTGAGTTGTGGCAGAGGTTGTTCCTCTTACACTCAACAGTACAAAAGGTACTGCATCAACCCAAGTATTGCCTTTGTCCAATAACATCTTGGCAATTCTGGATTTTATTGTTCTATTCATCCTTTCCACAATACCAGCAGACTGTGGATGGTAGGGTACATGAAACTGCTGTCGTACCCCTAGAATAGCACAAACGGCTTGCATGATTTTTCCTGTAAAGTGACTTCCTCGATCAGAGGTGATCATTCTTGGGATCCCCCAAGTACAAAAGACATGATTAACTAATGCTCTAGCTGTAGACAAAGCATCATCTTTCCTGACAGGTAAAATTTCAACCCACTTAGAAAAAACATCTACCACAACCAATGCATACCTGAGACCATTTTTACCTGATGGTAACGGTCCAATGTAGTCGATTTGTAACGTAGACCATGGACCATCTGCAGGTGCGATTCGGAGTAGTGGCGGTTTCTGTCCTTTTGGTCTTGGATTAATTTGGGCACAAATGAGACATGATTGAACAACACTTTGCACTGTCTCTTCCATCTTTTCCCAGTAAAATTTCTCTCTGAGAATGCCTAACAATTTTTGTTGGCCCAAATGACCCAAACTTTCATGATTGTATTTTGTGAACTCAACCTGTAGATGTCTTGGGACAACAGGACGCAACTCCCCGTTTAAGTCATGACACAAAACCCCGTTTTCACAAACAAAGGGAGGTTTTGGATCAACCCGGGAAGCAACAAGAGATGAGTCTTTTTCTTGTTCTTCCGCAAAAGAAGGGATATGCGTGTCTGTTCTTTGAACTGCTGAAACCTCGAGAGGTTCAGGTTCAAACACCTCTTCTCCTGTCAGGGCTGCCTCTTTGGCTAGCATATCTGCGGTTGCATTTCCAACAGATAATTCATCATCAGATTTTTTATGGGCCGGAACCTTGACAATAGCAAAACCATTAGGGTTTTTTGATGCTATCCTGAAAATTGTCTTCAGTGTGTCACTGTGTACAAGAGTCTTATTAGATGAATCTACATAACCTCTTTTTTCCCAAACTGACAAGTAATCTGTCAGTGATCTTACAACATAAGAGCTATCACTGTAGATTGTAATGGGACACTGATCATCTGCTTCATTCAGCTGTAGTACCATTTTTACTGCTTCTAGCTCTGCTCTTTGAGCTGAAAAATGACTTGGTAATTTGTGCTTCACAACCTGTCCTCTTTTGGGATAAAAAATGGCATATCCTGAATAATAGTGCCCATCTGAATAGAATCTGGAACCATCTACAAAAATTGGTTCGTCTGTTACCTCTGCTTTCCGTCTGAAAAGTGATGGACTTGGATCCTGAAAAGACTGTAAACAATCATGAGTTTGTCCTTCATATTGCATCAGCTGAGGAAGAACATATTTGGCCTTGTAATCTACCTCAATTTGTTTGGGAGACAATGACAATAACCAATGAGCAAATCTCTGATGTGACACACCTGGGATATTATTCTCAAAGAGAAGTTTTAGTGTAGAGTGAGGAGTTTGCAAAATGATTTTGTTGAACCCGACAATATGTTCGGTTGCTTTGACTGCAAAGTACACACCTACCAAGTGTCTTGCACAGGTCTCAAAACCTTTTTCAACAGGTGAGAGAAGTTTTGAAAAATAGCCCAAAATTCTCCACTCTTCTCCCTGTAATTGCAGTAATACAGCAGAAACCGATGTTCCTGATGTATGCACTTGCAAAGCAAATGGAGCCGAAGGATCTACTGTGGACAAAGCAGGTGCATTTTGTAAATTCATTTTCAATTGTTCAAATGAGGTTTGCTGTTCATCACCCCAAGGACCAAAGTAATCACTGTTTTCACCTTTCAAAAGATCATATAAAGGTCTGGCCTTATCTGCAAAATTCTCAATGAAATCCCTTGAATAATTCATAAGACCTAAAAAATGTCTCAATGCCTTGTGTGATGTCGGAATTGGTAGGGAAGCAATTGCCTCAATTCTTTCCTGCAGTGGCTGCCTTTTTCCTGGACTCAACAGCACTCCTAAAAATCTGACCTCAGTCTGCATTAATTTGACCTTTTTGGTGTTCAATTTCAACCCTGCATCATGCAGCAACTCAAACAATTCTGTCAGAAGAGAAACATGTGTCTCTTTATCCTCTGTAGACAATAAAATATCATCCACATATTGCAGAATGCAATCAGGCCTCGAAAATCTGGATAATACCTTTGCCAATGCCTGATGAAAAACACTAGGTGACAAATGTGCTCCTTGAGGTAACCTGCAAAACAGATATTGCTCGTCCAAGAAAGTAAATGCAAACTTATACTGACAACTCTTTTCAAGAGGTATACTGAAAAAACCATTGCTAATGTCCAGTACAGAGAAGTATTTGGCCTTTGCATTTAACCTTGCCATCATGTCATGAGTATCTGCCACAATTGGTGCGACATTGGGTGTATGCTTATTGAACATCCGTAAATCCAATATCATTCGATAAGAACCATCAGATTTCAAAACACACCACAAAGGATTGTTACTTACAGAATTAGCCTTTCGGATAACACCTTGATCTAACAATTCCTGTATGATCTTTGACATAGAGTCAATTGATTCTGGAGGCAATTTATACTGACGCTGTGGCGGGGGATCACGCCCCTCTACATTCACGATAACGTCTTTCATTGTTCCAACCTGATTCCTGAACTGAGCCCAAAGAGAAGGAAAAAGCTGTACAATTTCTGTCAATACCTTGTCATCATTAGTGTCAGGCCACAAATGGTCAGATGACACCACATCATTCAAGCAAATACTTCCAACATGGCTATAATCATTAGGATCAATGACTACCGGTTTACAACCATTGGAATCTTTCCAGATCACTTGATTTCCTAGGTCAACTACCCATCCGAATTTCTGCATAAAATCTGTGCCAAGTATATTTTCAGAATCACGACAATACCAGATGTCAATTTCTGTTTTGAAAGAACTAGGTATTTCCAAAATCACATTGGGAACTAAGGTCGCTTTAGTTCCACCTTTTCCACTGAAACCGACAATTGTACAAACTGGTGAATCTGGGTTTAGCTTCAAATCAAGGTTTGTAACACTTAACTGAGCTCCTGTGTCAATGAGGAATACAGCATTCTGTCCTGCTAAACTTACTTTGATAAATGGTCTTCCACAGTCATCCAATGTAACTCGAGTCACAAATTCCAATGGATGTGGTACAGGAATAGTCTGTGATTGTCAGAAAGATGAAGGAGATCGGAGAAGACCAGTGTCCTTTTTAAAAGACCTTGGAATTCTATCCCTTGACTCTGTTTCCTTCACTGTCATTTTTCTGATCTGTCTGATTAATGGTGCATATGGTGACTGTGTTTGTCTGTTGGCAGTATGAGCAGGTGCAGATGATTGTAATGCAGGTGCGGAAGGTGTGTTGTATGATTTTGGCATGAGTCCGTTTTCCCTTCCAAGCTTACCTGTTCCTTGTGTACCCATCTCTGATTCTGCTCTCAAAAATTTCCTGCACTGCCACTTCAAGTGTCCAGGTATACCACAAAAATAACAATGGATATTGTTCCTTTGTGTAGTATTTTTACCTCTATGCTCAATGTAATCCCTGCTCTTGGAGAATACTGTGGCTCTAGGTTTCAGTTGACTGTTTTCCTTCTCATGAACTATCGCTATTTTAGCCTTGACCTGATTTTGTTTCATGGATCTCCTTATTCTGTCAATAAAAACTGTTGCTTCTTGCAATGATGGCTGAGTGTTAGCCAATTGCACTGAGGCAGGATCTAAGTACTTGAACTTCTTTACAAAAAATTTGATCATGGATGCTGGCTCTTCGTGAGGCCTGAGATCCATTACCATCCTATAGGCCTGTTCAAACTTTACCAAAAAAGAGAATGGGTCTTCAGAAATATTTGTTTGTAAACTCCCTAAAATATCAACTGTAGGCATGTCTTCTCCGGTTGTAAACAATACTAATTGTCTAAGTCTGTCTTCTTTTGTACTATGTGCCATTTCATTCTCATCATTTAATCTGGGTGTGGTCTGTAATCTTTTTCCCATATGTGAAGGTAACCAAACTTTGAATATTTTATTCTTTTGCTCATCATTCAGATTGTATTTGTCTGTGTTTGATTCAAAAGTGTCCGCATTATAAAAGGCATCCATCTTATCATTGTAATTTGGAATGTCTTTTACAATTTTCATTAGCTGATCGTGTATTTTCAGATTAATGCGTGCTGCTCTGTCATGTAATTTTTTCCGTTGTAATTCTACTGCCTCTAATTCCTCTACTGAAGCATCTGGATTTTGCATATTTGGTACAAATGAAAAGGCAACACCGTCCTCCTGTTTACCTGTTGATCTTGTGTTAACAGAAACCCTCTTTATATCTTGTCGTAATTTAGACAATAACTCTGTCCTGGTATCTATTTGATCTTCCAATTGTTCTATATGCTCTGACAAAATCAAACAATTTGGACAATCAAAGTAATCCCCGTCAGACTCTTGTGTGTCACCTGGTGTGTCAATGTGATTAATGTCTTGTGTGACAATGCATGTTTTATAGGTGTTAGGTTCAGTTTTCTCAAAGACTAGGCTATTATACACATGAACTAGCTGCATAACATTTTGAAATTTCCTTTGTAATTTTCTAACTGAGAAAAACCTTTTGTCAATTTTAACATTTTCTGCCTCACATTGATTATACAAACTAGACCATAATTGGGCATCCGTATGATTATGAACAAACTTGAAATCTATGTTACTTTTCTTAGCATAATCATGTATAAAATCCATTATATTTTTTCTCACCTATTGAGAGTCTTTCCCGTCAATGGATGGTCCTCTGTGTCCTTATGCAATCCTCAGATCTCCGTCTGGATGAGACGCATGCAGCTCTTTACGATCCTCACCCGTCGTCTTCAGGTTCAGTGTGATTTTTGTGCCGTGAAATAGTAGAATTCCTGAGGAAGCTTGTACAACAGGTGGTTTTTAGCAGAGTTCGTGCTCCCCCCTTGTACAATCGAGGAAGGAATGCCAACCAAAATTAGCACAAAAGATCAGTCTGGCTACGGCTCGCCAAAATGTAGAAAAATATATATATATATATCTTCTTGCACGGTTGAGAATCAAAAAGTAAAAGCAATGTTGAGTTGAGGATAAAATAAATCTTGTTTTTAATTGTTCATTCAAAAAGTGATTACAAAAATGAAGAAAAGTAAGTTCATGACATGCAATAATTATTTGAAGAGAAAACGAGCAGTTCTTACATATAGTCTTGAGCAGCTGTCCGGGTGTTCGAGAGTCTCAAGGGATATGAGATCTCCTGAACAAGAGTTAGACCGGCTTTATATACTATTCTGCCCTATAAACTATAACCACATATGGTGGCTTGCCACTATGTTCAGAAGTTCTTCCATATTAAGTGAACCGTAGTTATTTTAACAATATGTATACAGTTATTTATGCATTACCTTAGTCTGAGATATTTAAGCCTAAAGTCTGAGATCTTTAGAACCATTCATTATCTCTAAATAGTCACATTTTGACAGCTTTGACTATCTTGACCTATACATTTGACAAGAGAGACAGCTGTGTGAGCCAAGGAACTCAGAATAACTCAGTCACTTCTCTAAAGTAAGCAAAGCCTGTTAGCTAGATTCTGTATGAGAGAATTAATCCATATATTTTTTATTATAGAAATACTGATATTTTACAACAACCGCTGTGAAATAATCATCTGACCTGTGACTTTACACAGTGAAAAAAGGCCAATGTATTTGTTAATGTTGGATGGTCTTTTATTTTCCTAGCATGGTAAGAAGTCGTGCTGTGTCCCAATTATACTATCCAGGAAGAAATGTAGTTCTGGCTCACTTATTAAATGAGATATCTCCAGGTACAGAAGAAAGTTACTTTTCTTTTTTTGCCATCATGGCGCATTCAAGCAGGCCATGAGAGTGCAGAATAAAATGAAGATCTCCTACAAAGAACAGCAGGTTGCTGAAAAGACGTGTGCTTATTCTGAGCAATTTTAGACTTTTATGAGAAAAGACTATAGATGCAACCAATTCTTTCAGTATGGCCCAAAGCAGCAGATAGATCTTGCCCCTTATAATTGGTTTAGAACTTGTAAAATGCACTAAATAAAATGAGTTAACTTTGCGATGTCAGTGAATCCATAGCTCCTGAAATATCTGCTTTTCTTAATATGTCTGATTATCTATCTATCTATCGATGTACTGTATCTATGTCTACATATCTTGTTGGTTGATGGCTGCTAAAAAAGCTAGCCACCTTTTTACAAAACAACTAAATAAACTTTCCATGTACCCAATTGATATGTCTGAGTCTAACTACACTACAATATTATCATAAACAAGCATTTATCATGTGAAATGACCTTTGGTGCTGCAGAAAAGCTCATTACTCTTGGCAGCACATCATATTGTGTAAACATTACTTGCTCTGTTAAGAAGAATGGCAGCCCATGTACACTGAATATTCTATTTCAGATCATTCAGTCTGTACTGTTAGTGTGGTTAGCCTGAGTTACATTGTTAGAGTGGTTGGCCTGAGGTTATTTAACTACTACCAA
Source organism: Dendrobates tinctorius (assembly GCF_039654945.1). Taxonomy (NCBI): domain Eukaryota; kingdom Metazoa; phylum Chordata; class Amphibia; order Anura; family Dendrobatidae; genus Dendrobates; species Dendrobates tinctorius. The sequence continues at coordinate 60,063,945 of NW_027361698.1, read as the reverse complement.
TGAGTAAATCAGCAGCTGATTGGTGTTCATTTAGTTCCAAAGATTTACCAATGTAAACTGACTGACTGTTTTTTACAGGTTGCTTAGGCTATAAATTAGTGGAAATACCACTTGGTTACTGTTGCGCATGTGGTTGTGGAACCACTGTGCCACGGTCTGGGAAAACCTGGAAGGGCATCTCTAAGCAAACACCTGGTTATTCACCAGAGACCCTGATGGTGTGGTGAGACTTGAACCCAGGTTGTTGCCAGGTACTTCTCCAGGACAGAGACAAAAGCCATGACAACTGACCCCAAGGGGACTGAGAAGCAGGACTGGCCAGGAACTGGTTAGCAGAAGGTATGTGCTTTTAGACAGATGCAGGACCAGGCATAAGTAGGATAGTTAAAGGAACTTAAGACAGCCACAGGTACAAGATCACAGGTGGAGGTTTAGATCGGTAAGGATCAGGAGTAGGCATAGGCAAAGAAGGTTTGGGTATAGGTACAACAGAAAGTACAGGAAAAAGTGCAGACTGGGTGGACTGTGTCAGGTGAATGGGGCAGACAGGAACAAATTCAGAGTACAAGTGCACGGACCATACAACTAGGTAGCAGGAAACTCACTGGTACTAATATTGCTAAGGCTCCTCCAAATTGGAGAAGGTGCCTTAAATACTAGCTATTAGCTGAGGGCATTTTCAGAAGCAGATTCAAGGCCCCTTTAAGTAGGGAGTACGTGTGCACCCTAAGCATTTTTCCAAAAAACTTGAATGCCATACGCAGTCCCTGGAAGGATACAGAAATGGCGGGGACCGAGGCAGCGTGGCAAGTTGAGTGAACACACCGGCGTCCATGTTGAGGGGGGAAATGGACACATGCAGGAGTGCCTGCGCTGTGCTAATACTATCTCCATCCAGTGAGGCATGAATATTTTATATAGGCTCCCAAGACCTTTCCTCAGAGACAAATACCTCCCAATCAACTAAGAAAAAGTTTTTTGTTCTCACCCTCTTCAAGCCTAGAATATTTTTTGCCTCAAAGACATCTTCGGAGCTGATGTGAGGCCCCTTGATGAAAGCAGGAGCGAAACGCGTATTGGGGCGGTCATGCACCTCCTGTGGATTGTCACTGTTTCTCTGTGTAGGTATGACCTCTCACACATAATGCCTGTCTGCACATGGCCACGGTGGCTACTAATTATAGTGGTACAATGTGTTGACTAAGTTGTGGGATAAATTGTTTCCTATACAGAGTATGGACTGTTTAATTGTTTTCTGTCATGAAGGACATATTTATATATATTTTATATTCTTTTCTGAGGCAAATCATGATGTTGACTAGGTTAAATGCAGTTGAACCCAGGGTAGTGTGCCCTAGTTTTTTGCAGTGATTTCTGTGACATGTGCGTCGTTCCCTTTTTCTTGCTTCCCTACACCCTATTTGTAATTATAAAACTAATAAATTGAGTAATTATTTATAATTCTGGACCGTAGTATTGTTTTTGTTTCCTTGTCCTTGCTCTCATGTCATATGACGATAGGTTACAGACGCATTGTTTAAGTGCTGTAGATAGGTATCAGCAATAGCATTTATTAGCCATGTGTTTTGGCTGTAAAAGCTTTGTTTACCTGGTGTATATCAGCATAGCAGACATCTCCAGCTTCTCTCATATGGTCTTCCAAATCCTGCCAACTCCCTTATGGGGAAGCTCTGAGATGAAGATTCTGTATTCAGTTTGCCAGGAAAGGGTCTGTGCCACCTGCAGGTTGCTCTAAATCCTCCCCCTGGTCTTTGGCTTGACCTGGGAAACTCTACATGTAATCATCCACAAGAACCAAACTTGTATCCATTGTATCCAAACACAGCAATCTCTGCATCCTGTGGAACCTGGAAGCTGATGAAGGTGAACAGTGTAGCAATGCCTCCACCGCAATTCTTCAACTTGATGGTACGTATTCTTCTGTACCGAAGGAACAACTGAAGAACTCCTCCCATTTCTTCTCCCGTACATCGGCTGGTAAATTGATCAGGTAAATGCATCCATTCCCAGAGTGCATGCCTGGTATCCTAGTGAATGGTGTTCTCAGGGGACAATATCTCGGCTAACCATGGTGATGGAAGACCCAGCATTCTGAGGTCCTTGGGCCTACATATCATTGACCTTGACCTGCTGGATGTGGCTGTGGAGGTTGGCTGGTGTAGGGTGGTCAATCTGTCATATAGTGTGAACAGGGTATATAACTTCATCCGCTGGCTCTCTTTGGCAGACGATAACCATCTGGGCTGGCAGACGGGCTCCAGACATGGGTCCCTGGCCCTGTAGTCAATCTTTGGCCATGTGTCCAAAGTGCCCATACGTATAATGGCCCGATAGGTAGGACAAATCATGGATCCTGTTTGTAAACCTTTGTCCTGGTGGTGCTTCTTTTGGATAATAAGATAGCCACTAGTCATCTGAGCAGGGCTATCTGAATACTTAGTTGAGGGATCTCCTGGGAATGGTGGGCATATTAAGTCTGCAAAGGGGTCGATTGGCTATAAACTCGTCAGCCAATTGTCATACTTGCTTTGGGGCTTTGGACTTCCAGTCAGCTACCCCCTCTCATATTTCTGGGTACATTTTCTCCATAAGTTGCTCTAGATCGATTACAACCCGGAGTGCATCAGCAGAGTGGGCAACCAATTCATTGAGCCAGCGGCTGCAGTGTCATCGAAGTGGACTGCCAAATTCTACATAGGAGTCCCACTAACTAGGCAAGTCCAGAACTTTGTGCAATATGTCTTGAGGGTGATGATAAAAAGGGCAAACATGGTGTCCTTAACAGTAAAGGAGCAATAGAAAAAAAAAGCTCACTGAGGCTTCAGGTGTTTAGAAGCATGAAATTCATGGGACCACATTGCAACATGTAAAGGAAAAGAGGTTCCAGCTTCATACAATAGCATATATCTTTATTAGAGAAATAGATTAAGAAATTCTATGTTACTGCAGAAATGCATTTCAAACGTCACAGCGTTCTTTGTTAAAGCTTGTAGTAACTGACATATCCTCCAATACATTTACATGCTAATCAAATGGAGAAAGAGGATCAGATGGTATGAATTAAAAACAAATTGCACCTGTGTGCATAAAGATTTTAAAAAAAAACTTGTTTGTATAAATCATTGCACAATAAACAGTGGCGTAGCAACTGTTTGTGGCGCCCGGGGCGGTCGAAAAATTTGCCGCCCCTTTGGTCGTTGATAATCCGGAAGCATCTGAAGAGCCCACACTACACTCAAAGATCTAATTGAGGGCAGATGACAGAGGCAGCAGTGGAGACCCCCATAGAGGACCCTTGACTCAGCTTTGGTGGTCAGGAGTGGGGGCAGGTGACAGTGGCAGCACTGGAGACCCCATAGAGGACCCTTGACTCAGCTTTGGTGGTCAGAAGTGGGGGCAGATGACAGAGGCAGCACTGGAGACCCCCATAGAGGACCCTTGACTCAGCTTTGGTGGTCAGGAGTGGGGGGCAGATGACAGGGGCAGCACTGGAGACCCCTAGAAAGACCCCTGACTAATCCTTGTAGGTCAGGAGTGGGGGGCAGATGACAGGGGCAGCACTGGAGACCCCTAGAGAGGACCCCTGACTAATCTTTGGGGGTCTGTCTGGAGTGGGGAGCAGATGACAGGGGCAGCACTTGGGACCCCTAGAGAGGACCCCTGACTCAACTTTGGTGGTCAGGAGTGAGGGGCAGATGACAGGGGCAGCACTTGAGACCCCTAGAGAAGACCCCTGACTCATCTTTGTGGGTCTGGAGTGGGCAGCAGATGACAGGGACAGCACTAGAGACCCCTAGAGAGGACCCATGATTTATCTTTGGGGGTCAGGAATGGGAAGCAGATGACAGGGGCAGCACTGGAGACCCCTAGAGAAGACCCCTGACAGGGGCAGCATTGGTAGACTCCAGTCCTGTCCCCCATGTTGCACTCGGGGGTCTCACCTGTGGAGTAGGGCGAGGGCTGGTGGTCGCGCAGGCCGCCCAGGGTGCAGCTGGCTGGGGTGAGCGGTGGGCAGCCGGGGCAGGTGGAGAAGCTGCTCCGGATTGGGGTGTACTGGAAGGTGCCGGCCTGGCTGCAGCTGCTGTACTCGGCGTAGGCGGATGCTTCCATTGCGGTCATGCACGAGTCGTAGGAATTCAGGTAGGAGTAATCCATGGAGGACATGCTGCTCTGCCCCAGAGCCCCGGACCCGCAGCTCTAATACCCGCGCCAGGACCCACCCCCTCCGCAGCGGCAACTCCCCCTCTGCGCGGTTATTACGCTGCAGTCCCCCCTATAATAACATCCTGTAGCATAATACACACTGCGATGGGGCAGCATTATAAAACCGCAGATAAACGGTTATAATGGAGCAGCTGCGGAGAGTATTTATTATCAGCTTATAATGGGGCAGTCACCAGTAATATCAGCTCATGTCAGTCATTACAGGGGCAGGGCTTTAACAGTGCAGTGGTCTGCGGATTATATCTCTGTGCATTATATCTCTGTCAGGGGCGGACACAGACTGTAGTGGGCCCCTGTGCAAGAAATTTTTCGGGCCCCCCAACCCTTCATAGGCAACAAAGTTATTTGTTATTTGTTGTTATCTAATATTGAGGCTATCCAGGGCTGGATATAATATCTGTATAGAGCATAATGTAACCCCCCATAGAATATAATGCAGTCCCCCCATATAGTATAATGCAGCCCCTCCAGATAATATATGGCAACCCCCTCATAGGATATAATGCAGCCCCTTAATTATAATGTAGCCCGTCCATAGAATACAATGTAGCCCTCCTCATATAGTATAATGAAGCCCCCATAGAATATAATAAATATAATACAGCCCCCCATAGAATATAATGTAGCCCCAAATAGAATATAATACAGCCCACCTCCCCATAGAATGTAATGTAGCCCCCCATATTATATAACACAGCCTCCCCTTATAGAATATAATGTAAAATGTACCCCCATGGTATATAACAGCCGCATAGTATATAGCCCAGCACCACATGGCATACAGCACAACCCACCATGGTATACAGCCCACCATGGTATATAGCCCACCATGGTATAATACAGCCCAGCATGTTATATAGCTCCTCAGAATGGTATAATACAGCCCAGCATGGTATAATACAGCCCAGCATGGTATATTGCCCCCCCAGCATGGTATAATACAGCCCAGCATGGTATATAGCCCCCCCAGCATGGTACATAGCCCCCCAGCATGGTTTATAGCTCCCCCCAGCATGATAAACAGCCCCCCCAGCATGGCTCCACAGTCCAGCATGGTATATAGCCCCCCCCAGCATGGTATGATACAGCCCAGCATGGTATAGAGCCCCCCAGCATGGTATATAGCCCCCCCAGCATGGTATGATACAGCCCAGCATGGTATATAGCCCCCCAGCTTGGTATATAGCCCCCCCAGCATGGTATGATACAGCCCAGCAAGGTATATAGCCTCCCACAGTCACACTGACCTGCGGCTGAACTGCAGCCACCGTCTGGCCAGCGCCACAGTCAGGGCCGGCAGAGTGAGTGACAGTCTGACAGTCTGTCTTCCCTCCTCTCCTCCCCCATGGCACTGACGCTGCTGGCTGGTCGCTGATGATCTCAGTCCACTCTCACCACAGTCTTCCCTCCTCTCCTCCCCACGGCATTGACGCTGGGCTGCTGGTTGATCGCTGATGATCTCTCACCTCAGCCCGGAACAGCCCTCAGGGCTGGCTCCTCTGCACTGGGCCACGCTAGCACGCAGCCTCAGGAGGAGTCAGACCCCTCCCGATGCCTCCTACAGGGGGGCTGCTCACCTCTCCTCCTTGCTGGCTCTGCAGCGCTCGCTCCACAAGTCCACATGGTTAATTTGCATGCATAATTAGCCATGCGGTGCTGGAGGCTGGAGGGGCCCCCTCTCCCCTGGGGCCCCATGCAATGAACCGGCTGCACAGGCGGTAGGTCCGCCCCTGATCTCTGTGCATTATATCTCTGTGCCTCCGCGCTTCTCCCACAGAGGAGAGGAATTGCTGCTGCTGCCGTGCCACCCCCACACACGTGCCGCCTGGGGCGGACCGCCCCCCCCACGCTACGCCACTGACAATAAACATTATACATTAATAATCTACTATATAATTGTCTAATTCTGTCTGTCTGCCTGTAATGGAAATCCTATGTCGCTGATTGGTCGCGCACGGCCGGCCGCGACCAATCAGCGACGGGCTCAGTCGGGCTGCGAATTGGCGCGGCATTCAAATGACGCACGCCACCGCTACCATTGGGAGATTTGCAGTGCTAGCCGCTGATCTCCCGATGGTTGCCACGGGTCATCTCCTGCCGCACAGAGGTCAGCGGCGACGCAGCCGGGAGATGACCGGTGCAGCGTACAATGTGCGGATGGTACCCAGGGTCCGGAGGAGAGGAGACTCTCCTTCAGGCCCTGGGTACCATAAACCTGTAAAAAATAGAATTAAAATTAAAAATAGTGATATACTCACCTTCCCCGGACTCTTTCACTCCACTCACCACGTGCCCGGCATCTTCTGGTCCCAGTAATGCTTTGCGCGAAAAACCGCTGATGATGTCACGCTCTCGCGAGAGTGACTTCATTTCCTGTCTTTCGCGCTAAGCATTACTGGGACTGGAAGATGCTGGGAGCATGGAGAGGAGATCAGGGGCCGTCGGAAGGTGAGAATAACCTTTTTTTCATTTTTTAATTTTTTTTACATTCTATCTTTTACTATTGATGCTGCATAGGCAGCATCAATAGTAAAAAGTTGATCACAATTGTCAAACACTATGCTTGACAAGTGTGACCAACCTTTCAATCACATTCCAAGCGATGTTTCAAATCACTTGGAATGCTCTTGAATTCCACACTCGGGAAAACGCATGCGAATTTGCATGCATTTTTCCCACGGCGGGAGTTGCGGAAATGCTGCGGAAATTTCTGCAGCATTTCTGCAACGTGGGTACTTAGCCTCAGTGTGACACGCAGCAGCGACCAGGCCCCCGCTGTGAGATCGCCGATCGTGGTGGATCATCCTGGACCATCTTTTAAACGTTGGTCTCTTGCTGGCCATATTCTAGAATACCCGATGCGTTAGAATCGGGCCACCATCTAGTGGAACCTAATTTCCCAGAGCATATTTAAACCATTGGGACCATATGTTTTTAGATTATAAATCCCAAACAACTCTCAGGTGAGAAGCCATTTATGAATGTCACCTTCTCTAAAGTCTGTACTGACCATTTCAATGCTGAACACCTGCAAAGCAGAGGTTTGAAGCTACTGCTGTTGAATAAAATGTTTAGATGCGTGGGAAACTGCACGGTAAGTATTAGATACATTAATGATGCCTGAAATGTGTCCGAGATGTGTGATTTTAATTTCTGAATTGTGCAATCCACATACAAGTGGTTCTCACTAAATTAGATTATCATTTAAAAGTCAATTTGTTGAATTCCTCCTGTCTGATCGCAACGTGTTTCCTGACTATGCTTTGCCCTCTAATTTTTTGCTTTGAATGCCCTGTTTGTTCTGACCTGACTACTTTAACTTCTCTTTCTGCTCATTCACTCTTCCGACCAGCAGCCCTTCCATGAAAGCAAATCAGTGGACTGGTGTCAGATCAAAGCTGCTGTTATATGTATTTTCCTACTCCTTTTCCAGATACTGCTCAACTGAAATAACAGCATCCCTAACAGACACAGGGTACTTTGCTGAGTCACATGCCTCTCTCATTATTTTTGCTCATGCAAAGCAAAGTGTTGCTAAGTGGTTTTACTGCTTAAAAGCTGGGTTTAGAATAGCCATACAGTGCAAGTATTGCCTCTGTGCATCAAAAGGCAACTCGCCAATTGGCTGTCTGTCAGTGAACTGGAACTCCGATCTATTGTAAGCGACAATGCCTGCAAACTTCTGTCGAAGTAGAGCGCATTGCAGAGCATTACTTTCACGTGTACACTTGCCTGAGGAAGGTGGTGACTATGGCCAGGAAAGTGCCAGCTCATTTCAAACAACCTTTTTTCGCACAGAACAGCTCTTGGTTTTGCAAAAACAAAAAAGTCTGACAAAGCATCACATGGTTTGCGACATCACAACAAGTATTTGTGCAGCATCTGTGAGAGGTGCGTAAAGTAGTGACAGAAGACATCAAGCAGTAGGCAAACTGGAGCATGGATTACTTTAAGGTATGACACTGGCAGCTTATGAGGAATGTGAGTCACCTACTGAAGCTCTTTGAAGAGGCAATTAGGAACACTGATGCCCTTCAGATTTATCCTGGAAAAAAAAATTCAACAGAATGTAAGAGGGGAGGAAGAAAAGCAACTTTCACCTGTTCATCACTTTCATGGATCTCTGTGGATTCCCAAGGTCCATTTTACATGCTTCATTTTTAGTTTTAAACCTTAGACTCCTGAAAATACCCCCTTTTTCTCTTATAACAGCTTTACAGACACTTGAAATTCTTTTAAGAAGCTTCATCAAGTAGTCATCTGGAATGGATTCTAATGAACAGATATGCTTCATCAATAGCTCATTTGTGAAATCACCAGTCTTTGGAAAGTGTTTTTTCAGCAGCAGTGTTGCTACACAGTTCCTTAAAGTGAAAAGTACTATTCTGCAATTGTTTTAAGTCAGAATATGGCAAGAACTAGTCAAATAAGTGAAGAAAAGCTTGAGTCCATCATTAACTTAAGAAATGAGACTCAATCAATTTTAAGAAATGCTAGTTTTTTGAAGGTATCCTCAAGTGTACTCATAGAAACCATCAATGAAATTGATTCGCATGAGGACCTCAGCAGGAAAGGAAGACTAATGGAGACTAGCATAGCGGGAAGAGGTGACAAGGTGCTGAAGGAAACTGGATACACAACATCTCATAGCAAGTCTGTCTTCGCTAATGACCATCCTGATGATCCAGAGGAGGCATGGAAGAAGGTTTGTGGACAGATAAGATGAAAAGCAAACTTTTTGGTATAAACTCCACTCGTCATGTTTGGAGGAAGAAGAAAGGATGAGCACAACCCTAATAACACCTTCCTAACTGTGAAGCATGGTGGAGAAACATCATATTGTGGGGCTACTTTTCTGCAAAGGGGGCAAGCTGACTGCACTATATTGCAAGATTTTGGCCAACAACCTCTTTTCCTCAGTAAGAGCATTGAAGATGGGTCATGGCTGAATCTTCCAGCATGACAATGACCAGAAACATACAGCCAGATCAATGAAAGAGTGGCTCCATCAGAAGCATTTCAAGGTCCTGGAGTGGCCTAGCCAGTCTCCATGTCTGAAACCAATAGAAAAGCTTTGGAGGGAGCTGAAACTCAATGTTACCCAGTGACAGCACTGAAACCTGAAAGATCTGGAGATCAAAAACTAGAGGAAATAACTAACCTCTGTAATAATAATAATAATAATAGTCTTTATTTATATAGCGCCAACATATTCCGCAGCGCTTTACAGTTTAACAGTTTCAAAACACAAGTCATAAGTAACAACACAATACAGTAATTAAAGTAAAATAAGACGACCATGCTCGTGAGAGCTTACAATCTACAATGAGGTGGGGGAGATACAAAGTACAGGTGTGTGTATTTACAATGATGTATTAACAATGATGGTCCAGCCATCTTGAGAAGGTGGGGGACAGAGATTGTGAATGGGCTACATATTCACACTTGCACATAAAATGACTTTGATTAGTGAATGTGATAGGCTGCTCTGAAAGGATGTGTTTTGAGAGAGCGCCTAAAACTGTGCAAATTGTGAATAGTCCTAATTTCCTGGGGTAGAGCATTCCAGAGGATTGGCGCAGCGCGGGAGAAGTCTTGGAGTCGGGAGTGGGAGGTGCGGATTAGTGCAGAGGTTAGTCGAAAGTCTTTTGCAGAGCGCAGCGGTCGGCTAGGCCGATAGACAGAAATGAGGGAGGAGATGTAGGGGGGTGCCGCACTGTGGAGAGCTTTGTGAGTGAGAACAAGTACTTTGAATTGTACCCTATAATGAATGGGCAGCCAATGTAAGGACTGGCGAAGAGCCGACGCGTCCGAGTAACGATTAGCCAGATAGATGACCCTGGCTGCTGCATTAAGTATGGACTGGAGAGGGGAAAGTCGAGTAGCGGGGAGGCCAATTAATAGAGCATTGCAGTAGTCCAGGCGGGAGTGGATCAATGCGACAGTGAGGGTTTTTGTTGCTTCCATGGTGAGAAAAGGTCAAATTCTGGAGATGTTCTTTAGGTGTAGGCGGCAAGAGCGGGCAAGACATTGTATATGGGATGTGAAGGAGAGGTTAGTGTCAAACATAACACCCAGACAGTGTGCCTGCTGCCGGGGTGTTATTATTGTGCCACCCACGGAGAGGGAAATGTCAGATTTAGGGAGGTTAGTAGATGGCGGGAGCAGAAGAAGTTCAGTTTTTGAGAGGTTAAGTTTCAGATAGAGAGCGGACATGACATTGGAGACTGCGGACAGACAGACACTGGCGTTCTGTAGTACAGTGGGGGTAAGGTCGGGGGAAGACGTATATAGTTGTGTATAATCAGCATAAAGATGGTACTGAAAGCAAAATCTGCTGATGGTCTGTCCAATTGGGGCCATGTAGAGAGAGAAGAGAAGGGGGACAAGGACTGAGCCCTGAGGTACCCCGACAGCGAGAGGAAGATTAGATGACATGGAGCCAGCGAACAAAACACTGAAAGAGCGGTCAAACAAAGGTTTCTGTACCTAATGTATTTAAAACCAGATCATGTGAACAGTACCTATATGAGCAGGATTCAGAATGGCGCTACCCGATGTGGATACGCTGTGTAAGACGGCTTTTTATGTCTCACAAGAGAGGGGAAAGGATCTCCCAAAACTTATAAGCAAGAAACTAATTGATTAAAAACACATGAGACATGCACAAAAGTGAACAAGACGGTAGGACAGTGTTCACACCACCCAAAGACTGAAACACAGAAAAAACACAGTATAACAAACGTGCTAAAGCACTCTGTTGTAAAACATATACATAACAGTAAACAGCAAGTGCTAGTAAAAAGATGATAACAAAAACAGGGTATTTAGTTGATACATTTTTTGTAAAAAATTGTATAGTAAGCCACTCACCAACATCAAGGTATACCCATCTCAGAACATTAGATGGGACATTAGATAGGACTGCTCAGAGATGGATATACCATGACGTTGGTGGAGTGGCTTAGTATACATTTTTTGCAAAAAACGAATCAACTAAATACCCACGCCTCCCTTCTGCTTCTTGTGCTCCGGCTATGCCCTGACCCGGAAGCACCCCCTGACCAATGGCAGACCAGACAGGAGCATATGAGGCCGCTTCCCCCTGAGGGAGGTACCTGATCATTGTGTTTCCTAGCACACTGGGCCTCACTTCTTCGTGTGCTCTCTGCAGTCTCACAGTTCCGTTCTCGTGTGCTCCCTACAGCAGCCCTGCAGTCCGGCTATCCGTGTCTCCTGCCATCCTACTCCACTCCTGTCCCCGGTGTTCCTGTTCCATCCTGCTCCAGTCCTGCCGTCCTACTCCAGTCATGACTACAGTGTTCCTGCTCCATCCTGCTCCAGTCCTGCTGTCCTACTCCAGTCCTGCCTCCGGTGTTCCTGTTCCATCCTGCTCCAGTCCTGCCATCCTACTCCAGTCCTGCCTCCTGTGTTCCTGTTCCATCCTGCTCCAGTCCTGCCATCCTACTCCAGTCCTGCCTCCAGTGTTCCTGTTCCATCCTGCTCCAGTCCTGCCGTCCAACTCCAGTCCTGCCTCCGGTGTTCCTGTTCCATCCTGCTCCAGTCCTGCCATCCTACTCCAGTCCTGCCTCCAGTGTTCCTGTTCCATCCTGCTCCAGTCCTGCCGTCCAACTCCAGTCCTGCCTCCGGTGTTCCTGTTCCATCCTGCTCCAGTCCTGCCGTCCTACTCCAGTCCTGCCGCCGGTGTTCCTGTTCCATCCTGCTCCAGTCCTTTCGTCCTACTCCAGTCCTGCCTCCAGTGTTCCTGTTCCATCCTGCTCCAGTCCTTTCATCCTACCCCAGTCCTGCCTCCGGTGTTCCAGTTCCATCCTGCTCCAGTCCTTCCTTCCTCCTCTAATCCTGTCTCCTGTGTTCCTGCTCCAGCTATCCCTCCACGTTCCAGTCTACTGTCTAACTCCATTCCTGTCTCCTGTGTTCCTGCTCTGTCCTGTCATCTACACTTCAGTCCCTCCACATTCCAGTGTACAGTCTTACTCCATTCCTGTCTCCTGTGTTCCAGCTCTGTTCTGTCATCTACACTTCAGTCCCACAGTCCTACTCCAGTCCATCCTGAGCCGCCCCTCTCGGTACCGGCTACCGTGGTACTCGAACCCCTGGGCCTGCTCCTAACGGTCCGTGTATAGGGGTTGATTCCACCTGGCAGCTCGCCCGGGGCCCCTCAGTGCCACAGCCTAGAGGGTCCACTCCTGGAGATTCCGGCTCCAGACCAGCCACGCTAACAGTATGATCAGGTCATGGACTCCGCCGGTACTACTGCCGCTACCCAGAAAGAGTTACTCTTCCATCGGGAGAATCAGGGACGCATTATGTCTGTCATGAAGTCTATGGACACCCGTTTGTCGGCCCTGCAGGTGGCCGATTCTGGAACTGCCAATCTACTGGCCAGTCTTCAACAGGAGCTGGGCCAGCAACAAGATACTCAAGCCCATATTTTGTCTTGCATGGCCTCCTTTGATAACCCCTTGTCGATCCTCCAGTTTGCAGCCGCAACTCCGACTCCTCCCTCCTACAGCTCTCCCTACACCCCGCCTCGCCAAACCACCTCGCTACACTGGGGATCCCAAGCTCTACAATGAGTTCTTAAATCAGTGTAACCTCCACTTTGAATGGTTGCCGCAGCAATATCCCTCTGACCGGGCCAAAGTAGCCTTTATTATGTCCCATCTGGAGGGAGAGGCCCTGTCCTGGTTGAATCCTCTCTGGGAACGTGACGATCCCGTTGTCTCAAGTCTTCCGGTTTTCTTGGATACTTTTTGCAGGGTTTTTGATGAGCCAAGTTGGTTAGCCGCTCTCACCGAGTCACTCTTTAACCTACATCAGAGTTCTCTCACGGTCGGACAGTATGCTATCCGCTTTCGCACTATCTCCTCCGAGCTCGGCTGAAATAAAACGGCTTTGGTAGGGGCGTTCTGGCACGGTCTTTCAGGCAGAATAAAAGATGAACTCACAGGTTGAGATACCCCACCCACCTTAGAGGACCTTATCTCGCTGGCTACCCGTGTTGACCTACGCTTCCAGGAGTGTGCTCGGGAGTCAGCGAGAGACAGGAGGTCCTCCAGGCCAGCTCCCCTTCTCACCCGTTCTGCCAGTCCTCATTCGGCCGGGTCCCCTTCTTCCTCCTTGGTCGAGTCAATGCAGATAGCCTCAGGTTGGCCATGTTGCATCTGCAAGAGAGGCGGGCACAAGGTCTGTGCCTTTATTGCGGAGGTTCATCACACTATATCCGCACCTGTCCTAAGAGACAGGGAAACTCCTCCGCCTAGGTCATGTAAGAGATGCCTCCCTCGGTGATGATTATCCCTCTCAACCTCTTACTATATCTGTTCTTTTGCTTTAATGGGAGAGACGTGGGTCCAAGGTGGCCTACGTGGATTCGGGCTTGGCAGGTAACTTCATTCGGCCTGAAGAAGTGGACAAATTACCAATTCCCATGGTTGCTCTATCTAACTCTCTCCAGATTGCCGCGGTGGATGATAAACCGCTACAGGTGACCGTCACCTTGGTCACTGAAGAAGTGGAGTTGCAAGTCGGTGCCTTACATCGAGAGAAGATAGCTTTTTACGTTTTGCCTAAGCTCTCCCACGCCATTCTACTCGATCTCCCATGGTTAAGGACTCATCAGCCTGTTCTCGACTGGTCTTCTGGGGAGATACTCCACTGGGGGCACCCATGCCAAGCTCGCTGTCTGACTCCTGTCCACCTGGCGGCCACTCCTCGGCGACCCCCAGACCTTCTTGGTCTCCCTCCAGCCTACACTTCTTTACGCTGATGTCTTTGATAAGAAGGAAGCGGAGGTTCTTCCTCCACACTGGCCTTTTGACTGCCCAATTGAACTTATTCCCGGTTCAACCCCCCCAAGGGGCTACCCGATGTCTCCCGCTGAGACCACAGCCATGTCCGAGTACGTCTGGGAGAACCTCGCTAAAGGCTTTATACGGAAGGTCACCCACGGGAGCCGGGTTTTTCTTCGTCAAAAAGAAGGACGGAACTCTACGGCAGTGCATTGACTATAGGGGCTTGAATGAGATTACCATCAAGAACAGGTACCCTCTTCCACTCATTCCGGAGTTGTTTGACTGTCTCAGAGGGGCTCAGGTCTCCTCTAAGCTGGACCTCAGAGGAGCCTATAATCTGGTCCGTATCCGCGCTGGAGATGAGTGGAAAACGGCTTTCAACACTCGAGACGGCCATTACGAGTACCTGGTCATTCCCTTTGGTCTCTGCAGTGCTCCTGCGGTGTTTCAAGAGTTCGTCAATGAGATCTTCCGGGACCTCTTGTACTCCAGTGTGGTCATGTACTTGGACGACATCCTCGTCTTCTCGCTGGATCTCTCATCCCATAGAAAGAGTGTCCGCTTGGTGTTACAGCGTCTTCGGGAGAACCACCTGTATGCGAAGATAGAGAAATGTCTCTTCGAACAGACCTCTCTGCCATTTCTGGGATACATTTTCTCCGACGCTGGACTGAGGATGGACCCCGAGAAGTTGTCTGCCATTCTCAAATGGCCTCGCCTCGTTGGAGTAAGGGCGATACAACGATTTCTCGGATTCGCCAATTATTAACGGCAATTCATCTCTCACTTTTCTGCAATCACAAGACCTATTTCTGTTCTCACCCATAAAGGGACTACTTTCAAGGATTGGTCTCCGGAGGCTGAAAAGGCCTTTCTGACCCTAAAGCGGGCTTTCTCCACGGCTCCGGTCCTGCATCGCCTGGAAAGCAACCAACCTTTTGTACTCGAGGTGGACGCTTCCTCGACAGGTGCCCAGAGATCCGCCTCAGGCCGCCTGCACCCTTGTGGCTTCTTCTTGAAAGCCTTTTCTCCATCCGAGTGTAACTACTCGATCGGCGACCGGGAACTTCTGGCCATCAAGTTGGCCTTGGAGGAGTGGCGTCACCTCCTGGAAGGAGATGTCCATCCCTTTGTCATTTTGTCGGCTCACAAGAATCTGTCCTATCTCCAGTCTGCCCAGAGACTCAACCCTCATCAGGCCAGATGATCCTTGTTTTTCACCCGATTTGACTTTGAGCTTCGTTTCCGTCCCGGCAACAAAAATACCAAAGCCGACGCTCTCTCCAGGGTCTTCCAGCCACACGAAACCATGGAGGAACCCTCGCATATCATTGACCCCACTAGGATCATCACAGTGGCTCCAGTGAACTGGCTTGCTCCTCCTCCTGGCAAAACGCTTGTGCCTGAGAACCTCAAGCGAAAAGTCCTCCTAGGGGGGCACTCCTCCAAACTGGCAGGCCATGCTGGGACTAAGAAGACCCTGGATCTTATTGCGTGTCACTACTGGTGGCCCACGCTTTGCCACGATGTACTCGATTTTCTGGCTTCTTGTCCATCCTGTGCAAAAAACAAGGTGCCATGAAGACCTCCATCCGGCTTGTTGCTGCCGTTGCCCGTCCCTACGGTTCCTTGGGAAAACATCGCCATGGATTTCATCACCGACCTACGCTGTTCTTCTGGCTTCACAGTCATCTTGGTGGTGGTGGATCGTTTTTCCAAGATGGCCCACTTCATCCCTCTGCCTGGTCTCCCCTCGGCTCCGGAGCTGGCCAAAGTCTTCATCCACCAAATCTTCAGACTCCATGGACTACCTCAACGCAATGTGTCGGATCGAGGGGTTCAGTTCACCTCCAAGTTCTGGCGATCACTTTGTAAGCTCATGAACGTTTCCCTTGACTTCTCCTCGGCCTACCATCCACAGTCCAATGGGCAGGTGGAGCGTACCAACCAGACGTTGACTGGGTACCTACGTCATTTCTCCAATGTCCACCAGAACGATTGGGTTGACTTACTTCCCTGGGTAGAGTTCGCTTACAACAACTATGCTGGCGAGTCCTCGGCCAAGTCTCCATTTTTCGTTGTGTTTGGCAGACATCCTGGTGTTTCCCTTCCGATAACCCCTGCCTCCGAGGTACCCGCAGCCAACGCTTTGTCCTCCGAATTTTCCAAGATTTGGGCTGAGACCAACATGTCTCTCAAGAAGTCCACTGATTGGATGAAGAATTATGCCGACAAGAAGAGATTGGAACCTCCACCCTATCGTTTCGGGGACAAGGTCTGGCTCTTGTCCAAATTCATCCGGTTGAAACTGCCTTCCTACAAGTTGGGGCCACGCTACATCGGTCCGTTTGAAATTCTTGGACGTATCAATGAAGTCGCCTACAAATTGAGGTTGCCTGCTTCGCTTCGGGTCCCGAACACCTTCCACGTCTCTCTCCTGAAACCTGTGGTGCTGAATCGCTTCCATTCCTTGCCTGATTCCGGTCCTCAGTCGGTGGGTGCCGATGAGGTCTTTGAAGTGGAGGACATTATCGCCATGAAGAACGTTAGAGGTAGTACATTTTTTCTTGTTGACTGGAAGGGCTTTGGTTCTGAGGAGAGATCCTGGGAACCTCTGGAGAATATCAATGCTCCTCGTATCCTCAAGAGATTTCTTGCTAATCTCCGGGGAGGGCGGCTTAGGGGAGGGGGTACTGTCACGCCGTCTCTGCATACTCACCCAGCCATCGCTCCCACGCCGCAGCCCCTCGCCGCCCGACAGCCACGGCGGTCAACTCTGACAGGCGTGCGGCTGATGGCGTCTTTGCATGCAATGCGCATGCGCCATAGGCCGCGGCCACGCCTCCCTTCTGCTTCTTGAGCTCCGGCTATGCCCTGACCCGGAAGCACCCCCTGACCAATGGCAGACCGGACAGGGGCATATGAGGCCGCTTCCCCCTGAGGGAGGCGCCTGATCATTGTGTTTCCTAGCACACTGGGCCTCGCTTCTTCGTATGCTCTCTGCAGTCTCACAGTTCCGTTCTCGTGTGCTCCCTGCAGCAGCCCCACAGTCCGGCTATCCGTGTCTCCTGCCGTCCTACTCCAGTCCTGCCCCCCCGGTGTTACTCTTCCATCCTGCTCCAGTCCTGCCGTCCTACTCCAGTCCTGCCTCCAGTGTTCCTGTTCCATCCTGCTCCAGTCCTGCCGTCCTACTCCAGTCCTGCCTCCAGTGTTCCTGTTCCATCCTGCTCCTGTCCTGCTGCCTCCGGTGTTCCTGTTCCTTCCTGCTCCAGTCCTGCCGTCCTTCTCCAGTCCTGCCTCCGGTGTTCCTGTTCCTTCCTGCTTCAGTCCTTCCGTCCTACTCCAGTCCTGCCTCCGGTATTCCAGTTCCATCCTGCTCCAGTCCTTCTGTCCTCCTCTAATCCTGTCTCCTGTGTTCCTGCTCCAGCCTTCCCTCCATGTTCCAGTCTACAGTCTTACTCCACTCCTGTCTCCTGTGTTCCAGCTCTGTTCTGTCATCTACACTTCAGTCCCACAGTCCTACTCCAGTCCATACTGAGCCACCCCTCTCGGTACCGGCTACCATGGTACTCGAACCCCTGTGCCTGCTCATAACGGTCCCTGTATAGGGGTCGGTCCCACCTGGCAGCTCGCCCGGGGCCCCTCGGTGCCACGGCCAAGAGGAGGGTCCACTCCTGGAGATTCCGGCTCCAGACCAGCCACGCTAACACCCTCTCTTGTGAGACATGCACATGAAAAGCCGTCTTACACAGCTTGTCCACATCGGGCTGCGCCTTTCTGAATCCTGCTCATATAGGTACTGTTCACATGATCAGGTTTTAGCGTCCGATGGTGTCGCCTACTGCAGGGCACTATCGTACCCCGGCAATGTCAGCCACACCTGTGCAACACCTTGCACAACCTGCACTTATCTGGCCCAATCCCGGGCGATTAGTGGCGTCCGCATGAGCGGCACTGTGCACACTTACACGCGTTATATTTTGCTGGCACCGCAGTCGTGGCGCCGAGTGCTAGTGGTATAGAGGACTCCAGTCCTGCGGTCTAAGGGCCGAGTCCTGTGACCTTACACTATGCGCTTACTCTGACGAGTCCTGTGGGGTTAACAGGCTTCGGCGTTTCTGATAGCGGCTCTGTGAAGTAACAGAGTTCATCCCTGTGCTCACCGGGTCAGTGGTTAACCTGCTGGTGTTCACTTAATACTCCGTCATTGCTAAGCAGCAGTTTTCCATCTCTGCACGGTGGACCCCAGGCTGCGAACGAACCTCATTGTCTTTTTATTACTTGATGCATTCCGTCAGCCTAACACATACAGTGGCATGTAAAAGTTTGGGTAACCCTAATCAAAATTACTGTTATTTTGAACAATTAAGCAAGTTGAAGATTAAATGATCTCTAAAAGGCCTAAAGTTAAAAATGGCAAATTTTATTTGTATTTTAGTAAAAAATATATGTATATTGTAGAGATCCACCAAATGAGTGGACGGGGATTAACTCACTTGGCTGCGATATTGAGGCACACGAAAACTTTTGCTTAAAGTAACAGTCTGTGTGGTTTATTTCCTTTATAAACCAATGTCACAGGAACACAAGGCAAACAGTCTTACATCAGACAGACGAGTTTTTAATATCCATAGTATAGCTTCGCTCTCTCAGGCCTGTAGCTTTATAAAAACCCTGTCTCCTCTAGCCTTGTGCCAAAAAACAGCAGCTATTGGTTCTTCTAAGCAGCTACCTAGCACTCTGATAATGGAAATGATGAGGGCCCACAAAGCAGAAGGCTATTAGTAGATAGCAAAACATTTTCTCAAGTTTCCCTTTTCTCAGTTCGAAATGTAATTAAGAAATGGCAGTAAACAGGAAGAGTGGAGGTCAAGATAAGATCTGGAAGACCAAACAAAATTTCAGTGAGAACTACTTGAAGGATTACTAGAGGGGCAAATCAGAATCCCTATTTGACTGCTAAAGACTTTCAGAAAGATTTAGCAGACTATGCAGTTGTGTTCATTATTCTACTGTTCAGAGATACTTGCACAAATATGGTCTTCATGGAAGAGCTATCAGAAGAAAACCTTTCCTGCGTCCTCACAATAAAACTCAGCATCAGAAGTATGCAAAAGAACATGTAAACAAACCTGATGCATTTTGGAAACAAGTCCTGTTGACCAATGAAGTTAAATAGAACACTTTGGCCACAATGATCAAAGGTATGTGTGGAGAAAAAGGGCACAGAATTTCAGGAAAGAACATCTTGCCAACCATTAAGCATAGGGGTGGATCAATCATGCTTTGGGGTTGTGTTGCAGCCAATGGCACAGGTAGCCATTCATGGGCAGAGGGAAGAATTGATTCAATGAAATTTCAACAAATTCTTGATGCAAAATTAACATCATCTACAAAAAAAAGCTGAAGTTGAAAAGAGCATGACTTCTACAAATTGATAATGATCCAAGACACACAATAATATCCACAATAGACTACCTCAAAAGGTGCAATCTGAAGGTTTTACATTGGCCCTCACAGTCCCTAATCTGAGTATCATTGAAAATCTGTGACTAGATCTAAAAAGAGCAGTGCATGCAAGAAGTCCCTGGAATTTCACAGTACTTTAAGAATTTTCCAAGAAGAATGGATGAAAATCCCTGAAATAAAAAATGAAAGACCTTTTGGCTGCTACAAAAAAACTGTGATCCTTGCTAAAGGCGCTGTTAGGTGTCAGATTTCTGTCACTGCACAGCAAAAACCCCGAGCCTTACTTCCAGCAGTCTCCCATTCCTCTCCAGCCACAGAGGAGGTTGCTCAGCAAACTCATCAGTCCAGGTGCTCTGCCCAGACGAGCTCCATGGGTTTGCTTGCTGCTGCAACCTCTGGCACAGCTATGGCAATACATGCTGCTCAGCAGCGAGATTCTCCAGGGACTAAGTCCCCATGTCGGGCTACTGAGCATGCCCGTGGAGTGATCTCCCATTGGAGATCAAAGGTCACGTGCTCAGGTCCTGCTTCTGTTCGGATTGGCCCATCTGAGAAGCCAGGCAGGTCCTGGACACTCGCGGCTATAAAAGGTTCGCATGGCCGCTCGACAATGCGCTAGGATAAGACTGTATTTACAGACTATGTGGAGTGAGTGATGTATGCACGTATGATTGTCTCTGGTGAATGAATCATTAAGAAACCCCTACCCTTGGTACTCATGTGTTGTGCAGCCTAGCCTGCTAGCGCCCAGGCTTAGACGTAGATAGGTCAGAGGTTGAGTCAGGCATCTGTCCTCACCAGGGACTCGGCACGTCTCAGTGCATGTGCTCCATAGCCAGCATCTATAGCGGCGTTCATGGCAGCGACGCTGCGCGCTCAGTGGGCCTAGAAGGACTCTAACCCCGTGTCCTTGGGGTAGAGTTCTGTGGCCGTACACTGTACGCTCTTTTGGCCGGGCTCTGTGAGCTTAACAGGCTCCGGCATCTACGTTCAGCAGTTGTGCGGCTCTGTGCATTAACAGAGTTCGCCCATGTTCACATTGCATGACGTAACCCATGTGTGACTGGTTTCACACCGCTAGATTCTCCCACCATTATATAGCAGCAGTGTACCACCTCTGCACGGTGGACCCCGGGCTGCGAACGCACCTACTATTATTTTATAATTTTGTGCGTTCCGCCAGCCCTAACAGGGGCTGCTACTAAGTAGTAGCCATGCAGGGTGTTCAAACTTTTCCATTGGACCATTTTTCTTTTTGTAATTTTTTAAAATGCAAAAGTTGAAAAGATATATATTGTGGTGCAGTAACCTCTGTTAATTCTAGGGGGCGCTGTATATGCTACTCAGAATATGCATGTGGGCGTATGGCTGAACGCCAATGATAAAGCCTGTATGTGTCTAGCTGTATGTAATAGGACCTGTAGTGAGGTCATGACCATGTGATCCATACCTCACTTGTGGGTGTGGTCATGTAGCATATAGTGTGACTGAGGTCTGGTCACATTGGTTGTGTGTTTGATCCTGAGTGGTCAGAGTGCAAGGTCCCGGAAGGCCTGTGTGTGTTGGAAGTGTCTGGGACTGAACTTCCTGGAAGAGCATGTGGAAGAGTCTGTGATGGCTCAGTTTAGGGAAGCTACTGCCCGGCTGTGGCTCTGCAACTGTAGACGGCCTAGTGAGCAAAGCATTGTCTGGAACAGTGATCCCAGTGTGGCCGCTTCCCTGATAACCCATGAGGGATAAACTGTGAGTAACGTTGACCGGGGTCAGTAAGAGACTTTGTATGCTTTACATGGTAACGCTGCATGTGTGCTAGACATGGCACAGCCTGTGTGCCCACAGGCCTGAGAGAGTGAAGCTCTACTATGGACATTAAAAACTCATCTGTCTGATGTAAGACTGTTTGCCTTGTGTTCCTGTGACATTGGTTTATGAAGGAAATAAACCACACAGACTGTTACTTTAAGCAAAAGTTTTCGTGTGCCTCAATATCGCAGCCAAGCGAGTTAATCCCCGTCCACTCATTTGGTGGATCTCTACAATATACATATATTTTTTTACTAAAATACAAATATAATTTGTCATTTTTAACTTTAGGCCTTTTAGAGATCATTTAATCTTCAACTTGCTTAAGTGTTCACAATAACAGTAATTTTGATTAGGGTTACCCAAACTTTTACATGCCACTGTATGTGTTAGGCTGACGGAATGCACCAAGTAATAAAAAGACAATGAGGTGCATTCGCAGCCTGGGGTCCACCGTGCAGAGATGGAAAACTGCTGCTTAGCAATGACGGAGTATTAAGTGAACACCAGCAGGTTAACCACTGGCCCGGTGAGCACAGGGATGAACTCTGTTACTTCACAGAGCCGCTATCAGAAACGCCGGAGCCTGTTAACCCCACAGGACTCGTCAGAGTAAGCGCATAGCGTAAGGTCACAGGACTTGGCCCTTAGACTGCAGGACTGGAGTCCTCTAGACCGCTAGCGCTCGGCGCCACGACTGCAGTGCCAGCGAAATATAATCCGTGTAAGTGTGCACAGTGCCGCTTAGGCGGACACCACTAATCGCCTGGGATTGGGCCAGATAAGTGCAGGTTGTGCAAGGCGTTGCACAGGTGTGGCTGACACTTGCCGCGGTACGATAGTGCCCTGCAGTGGGCGACACCATCGGACGCTAATGGGGCAGAAGGCTGGACTGCACTGTGGCATATGCAGTAGCCACTAACTGGCGCTGACTCTAATCGCTGAACCCTAACAACAAACACAACCAAGGGTAGGGGTTTCATAAGGAGTCAGTCACCAGATACATGCATCCATCATCATACAGTCCATAAGTATTTGTGTCTATACTAGCGCATGGACGAGCAGCCATGCGAACCTTTTATAGCAGCTAAGGAGGACTTAGTCCCTGGAGTTGTTCGCTGCAGACCAACATGCGTTGCTTTAGCTGGACCAGAGTTGACAGCAGCAACCAAACCCACAAAACTGGTCTGAGCAGAGCGTCGGGATCAACGAGTCTGCTGAGCAGGCTCCTCTGTGGCTGAAGAGGAATGGGAGACCGCTAAAGGTAAGGCTCAGGATTTCTGCTGTGCAGCGACAGAAATCCGACACCTAACATTACCCCCCTCCTAGGGCCCCTCCTCTCTGAGCCTCACTACGCTCAAATGCCGCAATGAGGAGCAGAGCGTGGATGTCCTCCACTGGCTCCCAGGTCCGAGCCTCTGGACCATGACCCTTCCAGTCCACCAAATAAAACTTTTTACCATGCATCACCTCGCATCCCACAATGGCATTGACCGCAAACTTGTCCGAAGACAGGTCTCATGTCCAGGCAGATGACTCGGAGAACCTGGTAATGTGAACAGGCTTAATGTCAGGAACACCGCACTGCACTTGCTCACTGAACCAGTGCGCGTGTCCTGAGTAAGACAAACTGTGCTCAGCGATAACTGTGGAGCGGGCAGCAGTAGAGAAGGCGTGTGCTTCAGATCAGCAGGACCTAAAGCATGTGACTGCTGGGGGCGTGGCCTAAACCTCAGAGAGCTAGGAGCTGCAGGAAAACTCCTAGCAGGGTAACTACGGGACAAAGTTGCCAAGGGGCATAGACAGGCTGGGGTCAAAGCACGAGATAGCATGACAAAACCAGAGGATAGACAGAACGGGGAGTCAGGACGTAGCCAATGAGTCATATATACGGAGATAGCTGCAAAGTACAAGAGAGGCGAGCAAAGAATAGTCAGGTCACAGGCAAGGAGTCGTACACAGAGAGGGTAGCACAGTACAGAATCAACAGGCAAACTCACAACGGGGGACAGAACCAAGTCAGAACCATATAAGCAAGCAAGAAGACAATGAACAGGCACATAGGGGTCAACACACTTGGCCAAAGGCAAAAGTATAACTGACGGGGATTGGAGTTTCCCAGGGCTTATAAGAAGCTCTCTCTGAACCAAAGAGAGGCCACAATAATTAACCCCAGGCGTGCAGGTCAAAGCCTGCACTGGGCTCAAGACATTAACCCCTGACATGCAGGTCAAAACCAGCACTGGGCAGTACCCCCCCTCAGCGGGGGCCTCTGGAGCCCCAGGCTTCCCCGGGTATTTGGTATGGAAAGCCCGACCCAGGCGATCTGCATGTACAGAGTGAGCAGGGACCCATGAGCGATCCTCTGGTCCATATCCCTTCCAGTGGACCAGGTACTGCAAGGAGCAGTGCACCCGCTGAGAGTCCACGATATGTCCGACCTTATACTCCAAGTGACCCTCCACCAACACTGGAGGCACAACAGACTCGGAATTCTCCTTGACAGACCCTACGGGTTTCAACAGGGATTTATGGAACACATTAGATATTTTTAAGGAGGCGGAGAGACGCAACCTAAAGTATATGCCACTGGGTTGACTATCTCCATAATCTCGTACGGACCTATGAACTTTGGTCCCAATTTAGCTGATAGTACCTTCAAGTTGATGTTACGTGTGGAAAGCCAAACCTTCTCCCCCACCTGAAACATGTATCCCGGGGCTCTCTTTTTGTCAGCAAAATATTTGTACCTCTCCTGGGCCCAAGAGATATTACGCTGGACTTCCGCCCAGAGGTCTTTTATCCGTTGAACGGACCCCTGTGCCCCTGGACAACCGGAATCCACCCGTGAAAACTCCACAAAATGAGGATTAAATCCATAATTAATCAGGAATGGGGACATGTTGGTGGACTGACTCACCCAGTTATCAAATGCGAATTCCGCCAATGGTAACACATCACACCAATCATCCTGTCTAGCAGAGGTCAGACACCTGAGAATTTGTTCCATGGATTGATTGGTGCGTTCCGTCTGACCATTACTCTCTGAGTGATATGCCGATGAGAAGGAGAGTGAGATGCCCAATATAATACAGAATGCCCTCCAAAATTTGGGCACAAACTGCACACCTCTGTCAGACACCACATTCACGGGTACCCCATGCAATCGGACCACATGCTGCACAAACAACCTTGACAATGTTTCTGCTGAGGGTAATGCTGCCAAGGGAATGAAATGGGCCTGTTTTGAAAATCTATCCACCACCACCCAGATCACGGTATTGCCCCTGGAAGGTGGAAGGCCGGTAATGAAGTCCATGGAGAGATGAGTCCATGGCCTATCAGGAACCGGTAAAGGTATGAATTCCCCAGCCGGCCGGTTATGCAAGCTTTTGGAACGAGCGCACACGCCACAAGCAGAAATGAATTTCTCGACATCAGACCTCAGTGAAGGCCACCAAAAAACCCTGGCTACTGCCTCTCTAGTGGCAGTGATATCGGGATGAGCACTCAGTCTAGACTCATGAAACTCCTGCAGAAGTCTAGGCCGCAATAAATCTGGAACAAACAATTTATCCCCTGACCTGGTTGCCGGAGCAAGGAACTGAGCCCCTAAAATTGCTTGTTCCAATTCCGATGAGACCCCCGCCACTACCATCCCTGGGTGAAGAATGGAGGATGGCGGCTCGGGGGGAGACGCTGGTCAAAACTTCTGGACAGGGCATCAGCTTCAACATTTTTGGAACCCGGTCGAAAAGTAATGGAGAATTGAAATCAAGAAAAAAAAGTGACCAATGGGCTTGTCTAGGCGTAAGCCTCTTAGCAGATTCAAGGTATGCCAAATTTTTGTGATCCATGATAACAGTGATAGGGTAAGCCATCCCTTCCAAAAGTTCCTCCATTCTTCGAATGCCAGCTTGACCGCAGGAAGTTCTCTATTGCCTACATCATAGTTTCTCTCGGCTGAAGAGAACTTCTTGGAGAAGAAGGCACAGGGCTTGAGATTAGTAAGGGTGGCCGGATGCTGGGACAGCGCTGCCCCCACCCCCACTTCAGAAGCATCCACCTCCACAATGAATGGTTTGGACGGGTCTGGTTGGACCAACACCGGGGCGGACATGAAACATCTCTTAAGAGCTGAGGACTCCTTAGCGAGTACAGACCAATTTTTTACTTCAGCCCCCTTCTGGGTAAGATCCGTGAGTGGTTTAACCACTTGTGAGAAACCTTTAATGAATCTCCAGTAATAGTTCACAAATCCTAAGAAGCGCTGGAGCCCCTGAGATCTCGAGGCTGAATCCAGTCAGTGATCGCCAGCACCTTCTTAGGATCCATACGAAATCCTTCACAAGACACAATCAGCCCCAAAAAAGACAGTTCCTGTACGAAAAACGAACACCTTTCCAATTTAACAAACAATTGGTTCTCCCTGAGTCTCTGGAGAACTGTCCGTAGGTGTTGCAAGTGAGACCGACTGTCCGGGGAATACACCAAAATGTCATCCAAATAAATGATAACAAAATGGTCTATCAGGTCAGAAAACACAACATTGATGAAGTTCTGGAAGATAGCGGGTGCATTAGTTAACCCAAACGGCATTACCAGGTTTTCAAAGAGTCCTTCAGATGTGAGGAATGCAGTTTTCCACTCTTCCCCTTCCCAAACCCTTATTAGATTGTAGGCCCCCGGGAGATCTAACTTGGAGAACCATTGGGCCCCAGGTAGCTGGTTACATAAGTCTGGGATGAGGGGCAGCAGGTAAGTGATCCTAACTGTTATCTTGTTAAGTTCCCGAAAGTCGAGGCACGGCCGCAAACCACCATCTTTCTTCTTCACAAAGAAGAATCCTGCTGCCATGGGTGACACAGATGGCCTGATATGCCCTTTGCGGAGACTCTCAGCTATGTACTCCTTCATGGCTTGGCGCTCAGGCCCGGACAAATTGAACAATCGAGCCTTAGCACTAGAACTACCGCATGTTTCATAATACCTATAACTACCATTAGGGGTCATTTTGACCCCCATTCAAAAGTACTGACTCTGGAGTAAAAATAACTTTTTGTTGCCAACAAATTAAAGAACATTTATTTTAACTTTGTAGGAACAGTGTTAAGATCAAGTACAGCACGCATTTTCCTTTTACATGGTCATAGCATGCGGTGTCCAACAGTTAGCACAAACAGTACTTTCTTCCACTTTCCCAGTGCATTTTCCACAAACTGGTTTATTACAGCTTGCGCACGTTTTAGCTGTTTTGTTTTCGTTGCATCTTCCAACTCCACATTTTCGACGCTTGCGGATTTCTTGTCCTTTTGTTTGTGGTTCAGACATTGCGGATGATGGGCCACTTCTTCTGACTCATTTTCCGATAAATTCTGAAGACATTTCAAAATTTCATCACTTGTCAGACCCCTCTGCTTACTCATGCTTCAAATATACGTCGCAAAAAGGGACTTGTAAGATCGCAGAAGTAATAAAACGACACGTACAAACATGCAGAGTTGTAGCTTCAACTGTAATGTTTGCAACTGAAGTGCAGACAGAAATCGCTACAAGAGACATGGATCAAACATGTTCAGACAAGTTTAGGCAAAACAAATGCTGAATCATCCCTGATATGCAAAGATACAATTACACTCTACAACCAGGGAGAAGCACTGTGATTTTCTGTAATATTATGTGACTTGCCTACTACTACTTTTATGTATAGGGTCAAATTGACCCCTTCAGTACTTATAGGTATGAATTGTAAAATCCGGGCCCCTGAAAAAGTTACAATTCATTTTTGTGTCCTAAAATATACACTACCATAAATAAATAAAAGTCACAAAAAGTCAGATCTCATTTGTTAAAATTTTAGAAATTATAGGAAAAAGAAATAGCAAAAGGGTCAAAATGACCCCTCTGGTAGTTCTAGTGTTAGGTAACTTGGCTCCGGGTACTAACTCAATGGCACAATCGTAGGGTCTATGTGGTGGCAGCACCTCAGCCTCACTTTCAGAAAAAACGTCTTCGAAATCCTTCCAGACCGACAGACGACACAGATACAGATTTAACAGAGTTAACAAGAGGTCCTAGGTTACAACATTAATCCTTGCATCCCCATTGAGTGATCTCCCCTGTCACCCAATGAATGGTGGGATTATGGTGTTGAAGCCAAGGCATCCCCAGTACCAGTCCTGCAGACAAGTTATCTAACACAAGACAGCTTAATTTTACCACATGAGCCACTTTTAGAGAAAAAAGTTCAGACCTGAAACAGATACCGTCCTGAGTAAGAGGGGACGAGTCAATTGCCTCAAGTTTAACAGGATCCTGAAGGCTGACTGTCGCCATCTTATTAAGAGTCATAATTCGGGTATCAATCAGGTTCACAGCAGAACCACAGTCAACAAAATCAGTAGTCTGAACCGGACCATTACCAAGTTCCAGTTCCACCTGAAACACCATTTTTGCACGTGAGGAAAATTGTATCTGAAGGTCTGGGTAGCCTCCTCGACTACTACCCAGACCTAGTCGTTTCCCGCCATCATGGAGGATGACGGACAGGAGGGGCAGTCCTTCTTCCAGTGTCCAGATTCCCCACAATAAATGCACAAATGCTTCTCCCGGCGGCGTCTTCTTTCCTTCTCACAGGTGACAGTACTCACCTCCATAGCCACAGGAAGAGTCCAGGTCTCACCTCCACTGGAGAATAATGGTGTTTCATGTTGCATTACACCTCTTGCCCTCAGTCTGCGATCCATGCGAACCGCTTGGGTCATGGCATCCTCCAGGGAGTCAGGTGGACGATGGAGTTTAGACATTCACACAGGCCTCTACGGAACAGTCCCTGAAGGGCGGCATCACTCCAAGAAATCTCAGCTGCCAAACATTTAAATTCAGAACAGAACCACTTGGCCGAGTGCTTCCCCTGACAGACATTTCATCACCTTGTCCTCAGCCAAACGCACTCTATCGGGCTCATTGTAAATAAGCCCTAAGGCCTCAAAAACACATCCACAGTCATTCTCTCTGGGGCAGAAGAGGAAAGAGAAAATGCCCAGGCATGTGGGGCCCCCCTAAGCAGGGACATAACCACCCCCACCCTCTGTTTCTCATCCCCAGAGGAGCAGGGTCTCAAGGAGAAAAAGAGCTTGCAGCCATCCTTAAACGCTCTAAATTCATTTTTGTTACCAGCAAACATATTTGGCAACTTAACCGGAGATTCGGGTGGGACTAAAATGACATCTCTATTCCCCACCTGCTGAAAGCCTGCGGAAAGCACCCCCTGAACCAAGTCCGCAACCTGCCGTTGGGACTGGGCCAGAGCTTGGTGTTCCAAACTTAGCATCTGCAGCGACTGAGCCAAGCATTTCACCTGCTCAGATAAAGCATGCATTGGGTCCATGCTGCAGAAGTGAGGAGAGGAAAAAAAAAGTTCACGGTCAGTTATAATGTCAGGAACACCGCACTGCACTTGCTCACTGAACCAGTGCGAGTGTCCTGAGTAAGACAAACTGTGCTCAACGATACCTGTGGAGTGGGCAGCAGAGAAGGATTCGTGCTTCAGACCAGCAGGACCTAAAGCATGTGACTGCTGTGGGCGTGGCCTAAACCTCAGAGAGCTAAGAGCTGCAGGAAAACTCCTAGCAGGGCAACTACGGGACAAAGTTACCAAGGGGCATAGACAGGCTGGGGTCAAAGCACGAGCTAGCATGACAAAACCAGAGGATACACAGAACAGGGAGTCAGGACGTAGCCAATGAGTCACACAGAGATAGCTGCAAAGTACAAGAGAGGCAAGCAAAGAATAGTCAGGTCACAGGCAAGGAGTCATACACAGAGAGGGTAGCGCAGTACAGAATCAACAGGCAAACTCAACATGGGGGACACAACCGGTTCAGAACTATATAAGCAAGCTAGAAGACAACGAACAGGCACAGGCACACTGGGGTCAACACACTAGGCCAAAGGCAAAAGTATAACTGATGGGGATTGGAGTTTCCCAGGGCTATAAGAAGCTCTCCCTGAACCAAAGAGATGCCACAATAATTAACCCCAGGTGTGCAGGTCAAAGCCTGCACTGGGCTCAAGACATTAACCCCTGACGTGCAGGTCAAAACCTGCACTGGGATCATGACACTTAAGGAGGGACACGTGGAAGGTGTCAGTGATAGCCAAGTGTGGTGGAAGAGCCAGGCGGTAGACCACAGAGTTGACCTGCTCAAGGACCTTGAAGGGGCCAATGTAGCAAGGTGCAAACTTAGCGGACTCAACCCGCAGCCTGATGTTGCAAGCCGATAGCCACACTAAGTTGCCAGGGGCAAAGGTCAGAACAGGGTGCTGGTGTGCATCAGCGGAGACCCTCATTCTCTCCTTGGAGGCCCGGATAGCATCCTGAGTGCGATCCCAAATGCCACGTGCCTCCACCTCCTAGGCTGCCACCCTAGAGTCGGTGGATGATACGGGCATGGGCACAGGGACGTGCGGATGCTGGCTGTAATTTAGGAGGAATGAGCGGTAGAGTCAGCCACAGCGTTGTTCAAAGCGAACGCCGCCCACGGCAGTAAGGATGCCCAGTCATCCAGCCTGGCCGTGACAAAATGTCGTAGATATGTGCCCAGGGTCTGGTTGGCTCACTACCAACCCATTCATCTTGGGATGATAGGCAAAGGAGAGATTTAGCTCAATGCTGAGCAGGCTACAGAGCTCTCTCCAGGACCGAGATGCAAACTGAGGACCCCGGTCGCTGACAATCTTATCCGGCATGCCGTGCAGGCAGAAAACATGCTTCATAAACAACGCTGCCAGGCCCCGTGCAGAAGGTAACTGGGAGAGAGGTACCAGGTGCACCATCTTGGAGAAGTGGTCGGTGACAACTGAAATGACCGTGCTGCCACTGGACTTGGGCAGTCCCACCACAAAGTCCATACCGACCATCTCCCAGGGCCTGTCTGCTACCGGCAGAGGGTAATGTAGCCCAGCGGGCCGCTGCCGAGAGGACCTATTCTGGGCGCAAGAGACGCAGGCCTGAATATAGTCCCTGACGTCATGGGCCATATGCGGCCACCAGTACGTCCTCGCAAGAAGCTCAGAGATTCATTTTGTCCCGAAATGTCCACCCACCCTGGATGAATAATGCCCAAGAGAGGACCTCCAGTTGCAGATGGGCAGGGACAAATGTCTTGCCTGGAGGTACTGACTCAAGTGCGACCGGAGCCATGGTCCTCTGGCTCTCGGATGGGACGATCAGCCGAGGCTCCTTCTCCTTCGATGACACCACAGAGCAGGAGAGAGCATCGGCCCTGACGTTCTTCTCACCGGATAGGAAATGGAGGGTGAAATGGAACCGGGAGAAGAACAAGGACCATCTGGCCTGGTGAGAATTTAGCCGCTGGGCCATCTGCAAATACACCAGGTTCTTGTGGTCAGTGAACACCTGGAAAGGGTGGCGAGCCCCCTCCAGGAGGTGTCTCTACTCCGAGAAGGCCAACTTCATCGCTAGCAACTCCCTGTCGCCGATGTAATAATTCCTCTCTGCCGGTGTGAAGGTCTTGGAGAAGAAGAAGCATGGGTGCTTCCGACCTTACAAGTCCTTCTGGAACAGGACTGCTCCAGCACCGACGCAAGAGGCATCCACCTCCATAATGAAGGGTTTATCTATATCGGGGCGATGTAGAATGGGAGTGCTAGCGAAATGGGTCTTAATGGGGGAGAAGGCCTTAAACACAGATTCTGACCACAACTTGGGATTTGCACCCTTCTTGGTGAGGGCCACCAAGGGGGCTAACAAAGTCAAGAAGTGGGGAATAAATTGGTGATAATTAGTGTTGAGCGATACCATCCGATACCGTGAAGTATCGGATCGGATTGGATCGGCAGATACCCAAAAAGTATCGGGCATCGGCGATTCCCATACCGGAAACCCCATTCAAGTCAATGGGACAGAAATATCGGAATTAAAAAAAAACCCTTTCTTTACTTGTACATCTAGTTTGGGAGCGGGGAAGAGTGTGGGCGGTGCGTGGGCGGACACTGTGCGTGTCTGTGTGTGCGGGCGGGGTCTGTACGGGCCTCTCGGGGGTCTGTGCGGGCCTCTCGGGGGTCTGTGCGGGCCTGCTGGGGGTCTGTGCGGGCTGCCAAGGGTCTGTGCGGGCCTGCCGGGGGTCTGTACGGGCTGTCGGGGGTCTGTACGTGCCTGCCGGGGGTCTGTGTGGGAATGCCGGGGGTTTGTGCGGGCTGTCGGGGGTCTGTGCAGGCCTGCCGGGGGTCTGTACTGGCCTGCCGGGGGTTTGTACGGGCTGCCGGGGTCTGTGCGGGTCTGCCCGGGGTTGTGTGTGCAGGCATCGTCCGATGGCTCATTGCATTATGGGAACTTCCGATTCCGGTATCCGATATTGTAAAAATTTCGGTACTCGGTATCAGAATTCCGATACAGCGAATATCGTCCGATACCCGATATTTGCAGTATCGGAATGCTCAACACTAGTGATAATAATTTGCGAACCCCATAAAGCACTGCACCGCTTTGAGAGAATGGGGCTCCTGCCAATCCATCACCACCTGTAGTTTGGCAGGATCCATGGCCAATCCCTGGGCAGAGATGATATAGCCCAGGAAAGGCAAGGACTCCAGCTCAACCACACACTTCTCCAACTTGGCAAAGAGGGAGTTCGGCAGTAGGAGGTC
This sequence comes from Dendrobates tinctorius, assembly GCF_039654945.1. Classification (NCBI taxonomy): domain Eukaryota; kingdom Metazoa; phylum Chordata; class Amphibia; order Anura; family Dendrobatidae; genus Dendrobates; species Dendrobates tinctorius. Next base: position 60,031,942 of record NW_027361698.1, on the reverse strand, counting down.
GAAAACTTTGCAAACATCTCTCTGGTGGGAGTCAATATCTGGAGAGTAGATGAGGATATCATCCAGATAGACTACAACTGAGGTGGTGAGCATACCCCGGAAGATATCGTTCACAAAGTCTTGGAAGACAGCTGGAGCATTACTGAGCGCAAAGGGCATCATCAGGTATTCATAGTGCCCGTCCCTAGTGTTAAAAGCCGTCTTCCATTCGTCCCCCTCACGTATGCGAATCAGGTTGTAAGCTCCCCGCAGATCAAGTTTAGTAAACACTCTCGCTCCTCGTAACCTATCAAACAGTTCCGATATCAGGGGCAGAGGATACTTATTCTTAATGGTTATGGCGTTAAGACCCCTGTAATCGATGCAGTGACGTAGTTCTCCAATCTTCTTCTGGACGAAGAAGAATCCCGCCCCCGCTGATGACACTGACTTCCTAATGAATCCTCTAGCCAGATTCTCCCTGATGTATTGAGACATGGCCTCTGTCTCCGGGAGAGATAAGGGGTAGACTCGTCCCTGGGGAGGCTCAGCACCCAGCAAGGGGTAAATAGGACAGTCATAGGGGCGATGCGGTGGAAGGGTCTCCTCCGCCTTTTTGGAGAACACGTCCGCATACTGTCGATAGTGTTTGGGGAGCGAGGAAAGATCTTCAGGTACCTCAGTGGAGGCAACCTGGATGCACTCTCTCAGACATCTACCCTAACATGACTTACTCCAGCCAAGAATTCTCCCCGAGGACCACTCTATATGGGGAGAGTGATACCGCAACCAGGGGACCCCTAGAAGGACCTGGTCGATACCCTCGGGTATGACGAGGAGGGATATCGTCTTCTGATGAGATGGAGACACCCAGAGTATCAATGGAGCTGTTTGGTGGGTAATCTGTGAGGGCAGAGTCACGCCTTTCACTACTCTGACGGTGATTGGCTTAGATATCATTCATAACCAATGGTATTGCGTGCCGTTGAGCGAAGGCAGAAGACATAAAATTGCCCTCCGCTCCGGAATCCACGCAAACCTCCACCACCAGAGTGGAAGAACCAAACTCAAGTGTCCCCTTAAAGGACAACTTGGAGGAAAACGCCGCAGATTCTAGTGAGCCACCACCTATGGCCACTAGACGTGAGTGTTTTCCCAGCCGCTGTGGGCACCTGTTGGCTGGGTGACCAGACTGCTGGCAACTGTGACTGACCACAGGTACTTGCGCGAACTGGGACCTGAATCCCGCGCAAGAATCCCCCATGGCCCCTGGGAACTTGGACGCCTGATTGGGAGGTTCCAGAGGTTTAACAAAACTGGGTGCCAACCTAAACCTCTGTCTACACTGTGACCGCTCCAACCTTCGCTCCGAAAAACGAAGGTCTATGCGGGTGGAGATGCTCATAAGCTCCTCCAGTGTGGCGGGAATCTCCCTCGTGGCCAGAGCATCATTTACATGACCAGCAAGACCTCTCCAAAACACTGGAATGAGGGTCTTATCTGACCACTCCAGTTCTGAAGCCAGCGTCCGGAACTGGTTGGAATAATGGCTGACCAGAGATGAGCCCTGCGATAATGCCAGCAGCTGGAGCGTGGTATCATGGGTGACTCGCGGTTCCAAGAAGACTTGCTTCAGAGTGCCCAAGAACTGCGAGGCACTCTGCACCACATGATCAACACGCTCCCACAGCGGTGTGGCCCACTCCAGAGCCCTGCCCGACAGGAGAGAAATAATAAATCCCACTTTAGCCCGCTTGGAGGGGAATCGTGCAGCCAGCAGCTCTAGCTGTATGGTACATTGGCTGATGAATCCCCTACAAGAAGCACTATCTATGGCAAAAGCTGCGTGGGAACTTTCTCACACAGCAATGCCAAAAGTGAGACTAGGGACTATTTTTTTTACAGTGGCGGAGGAATACAGTGTGGAAGGATATCTACCTCCCGTCATTGGATTCCTGGAGCCCCTAGAGAACGGTCGCATCAGCTGATGCTGCTGTTCTCCACGGGAGATAGTCATGGGACACTCACTCGTGGATTTCTGCGAAACAGGGAGTAATTGGTGGTTTGTTTTTTTCATATTTTTCATAGATGACACTGGCTTCGGGATCAAAGTGACAAGTAATGGTAAGTATGTACTCTATGTTATATGTATTGTATGTCTATATGTATGTATTGTATGAATGTATGAATGTATTGTATGTAGTATGTAGTATATCTGTAGCATGTTTTATGTATGTTGTATGTATGTATGTAGTATGTATGTATGTTGTATGAATGTAGTATATATGTAGTATGTATGTTGTATGAATGTTGTATATATGTAGCATGTATGTAGTATGCATGTAGTATGTAGTATGCATGTATGCTGTATGAATGTAGTATATATGTAGTATGTATGTTGTATGAATGTTGTATGTATGTAGTATGTATGTATGTTGCATGAATGTTCTATATATGTAGTATGTATGTATGTATGCTGTATGAATGTAGTATGTAGTATGTATGTATGTTGTATGAATGTTGTATATATGTATTATGTATGTAGTATGTATGCTGTATGAATGTAGTATATGTAGTGTGTATGTAGTATGTATGTTGTATGAATGTTGTATGTATGTAGTATGTATGTAGTATGTAATATGTATGTATGATGTATGAATGTAGTATACATGTAGTATGTATATAGTATGTATGTATGTTATATGAATGTAGTATATATGAAGTATGTATGTTGTATGAATGTTGTATGTATGTAGTATGTATTTTTTTTTATACATTCAACACATTAGCCGGATGATGGGACTACTACTGTCCCATCATTGGCTAATGTGTCAATCACTGTCATTGTAGCAGGCATCGCCCGATGGGTCTTGTAGTCCCATCGGACGATGCCTGCACACACACAGACCCCTCGGCAGCCGGCACAGACCCCCGGCAGGCCCGTACAGACCACTGACAGCCGACACAGACCCCTGGCAGGCCCGTACAGACCCCGGCAGCCGGCACAGACCCCCGGCAGGCCCGTACAGACCACCGGCAGCCGGCACAGACCCCCGTTAGGCCCGTACAGACCCCCGAGAGGCCCGTACAGACCCCATCCGCACACACAGACACGCACAGTATCCGCCCACGCACCACCCACACTCTTCCCCCCTCCCGAACTGGATGTACAAGGAAAGAAAGGTTTTTTTAAATCCGATATTTCTGTCCCATTGACTTGAATGGGACTTCCGGTATCGGAATTGGCGATACCCAATACTTTTTGTGCATTGGGCCAATCCAATCCGATCCGATATTTCTGGATATCGGATGGTATCGCTCAACACTATCTATGAGGTAATGGTTTTATAAATATGTGTATATATCATATATTTAATTTTTATATGCATACATTTATATATAGATTTATGTAGAATCTAAAGGTTACCAACTTTACAATTTAGCCTTAAACCATTTCTTATCCATGTACTTAATTGTCTATGACTGTGAGCATGTTTTTAGTCCTTGAGACACATATAAGTGGATTTAATCAATAAATATATGATGCATAACCTGTCCTTGCTAATGACTACATGATAGAATATACAAGGGAAAAATTATGGATAACCTCCTGGTCATACATATTTGCTTATGGAATAAAATCTATTTCTTGGAAACCAGAAATAGATGCTCTTTTCTCTAAATGTGTTGCATTAATCTACCATGTGACCAATCTATTATGCAATGGTAGGTCACTGATTTATAAATTACATAAATTGGAACTTGATAAAACACACATTTTATTTATTAGCTGTTGGTCTCAAATATGGATATTTAATACCAGGTGTTGTTACAACATCTCATTCCAAGTAAAATTGTTCTATATAAAAATAAGTAATTGGCATTTTACTTAAATGTAGATAAATACTGATTTCATGGCCTGCTTTTAAACAGGTGATGCTGTTATTCATGGTTGTTCTGTGATGGTTTAGAAGTTTTATTTAGTATGGATTTTTATATAAAATGTCATTTTTAGTTAATTTCCTGTATACTACTTTTGATTTGACTGACCTTTCACTTAAAATGCCAGAAAAGCCAAGATAATGCTATGGAATTGTTTCATCTTTGGTAACGGAGAGCTCTCCCCTATGTAATGGGGCATAATTGTGAAACATTAAATATGTGCAAGGGTAGCCATTGCATCCAAGTCCTGGTGACTATGGGAATCTTCTCATATTTTGCCCACCTTAGAAGATTAATATTTTCAAAGACTTCAAAAGGAAGAGTCAGGCGGCCATATAACCTGTATTGGGATCAGAGCACAATACTCTGAATGGCCATTGACTCTCCTGACCAAAGTATGAAAGCATGTATTTCTATGCAGCTGTCACGCTCGGGTCGGGAAGGCCGACTGCCAACCACAGCAATGCATTGTAATCCCCATCCGGGTTATACATCATTCCGACTCTTCTATAATAATAGGGGAAACCTGAGCTTCAATTACACCATTGACAATACAAATAAAATGAAGATAATAGAAAGAAAAAATAGAAAGTAAATATTCCTGGTAAATGTAACTGTGATAAGCTGTTGTCAAATATGAGTTATCATTTCTAACAGTTACTTATTGAGTAAGAACAGAACAGAACAACAGAAATGAACTTCTAAATCCTTCTCATAACTGACATCAATAGCACCTGATCAACCATATTGACTATAATGGTGCTTTGGGGATTTCCTCCATGGTTTATGTCATTAATAGCACAGAATGCACCAATATTTTGTCCAGCATTTTAGCTAGTGAAATTCGTGGAAGAGATCTACGTCGAGACTGCTAGCATGGGACACCTCCGCGCCAAATTTTTCTCTAGACTGCAGCAGGAAGAAGAAGGGATCTCTCAGTATGCAACAGCACTGCAAGAAGTTTTGGCAGAAGTGCAAAGGAAAGAGGCGGATGGGCTTGGTGGCATGGGCTCCACAAACTGGTTACTCCGGGAACAATTCCTTCTGGGACTGCATAGCACATCCTTGAGGAGAGCACTGTCAGAATGGGTCCGTGTAGATCCGACTCTTTCATTCCGTGAAATCCTGGCAGAAGCAGTGGCTCGAAGCAAGGAAGACAGTTACGCGTCTGGTGTGATGCGTGTCCAGGGTGCAAATACCAGAGGAGATGCAAATCATCAGGAGGCGCTGGTCCAGGTAGTGCACGACTTGCAGCGGTCTCTTGTCAGTATGCAAGATAAATTAACCCAGATGGAGCAAAGAATGGGAGAACAACAGTCTGACTCAACGCACTCATATATCCATCCTTTGGCCCGACTTTTAATGGGTCAGTGGGTGCAAGCTCCCCCCCGCCAGGCATCAGAGGCACGAAGACAGGCTGGGGGTGCCCCTCAGCGAAGAGGAGGCATCCAATGCTGGGAATGTGGAGGACAAGGGCACCCTGCCAGGGACTGTCGGAATTATGCTCAAAGCCAGCAACAGCCGCCGTTAACCTACCAATCCCCTCAGTAATGTGGCAATCTGTGGGGGAAGCAAGAAGAGAGGCCGCTCCTTATCATAATGAACACTTGATTGCTGGGAGTCCCATCCTGTGTGCTGAATTTGAGGGTGTTCCAGTGGATTGCTTGATAGATATCGGTTCACAAGTGACAACGATGCCAGAATCATATTTCAAACAGCAATTTTAGGCCCTGGCTAAGCCAGAGAAGGTGACATTGATCCAGTTGTTTGCTGCCAATCAACAGCCGATCCTGGTCACAGGGGTTGTGTGGATGAATATTCTAATCTGTGGGCAAGAAGTAGGAAAGAAAGGGATCATGCTAGTCCCTGAGCCCATCAAAGAATATGTGCCTGTAGTACTGGGAATGAATATCCTACGAGAACTCAATCAGATAATGTTCACCAAATGGGGACCCAGTTACTCGAAGAAGGCTGCCACACACAAGCCTACTCAAGAAGACCTTCAGCGATTGATCCGCATCTGTGGGACACAGAAGAGTGTGCCATCTTATCAGGCAGTAGGGGTCTTCAGGGCCCCTGGGAAGGAGTCTGTAATCCTGCTTCTTGAGCGAGAAAGTATATTACTCCTTCCAGTGGGGACTCATCGCAACCTTGACGAGCTGGAGGTGATAGTTCAGCCTGTGATAGGCAGAGGAGCGGACCAAGAAGTCATGATAGCTCGTACGATAGCTGTGGTCCAGCGAGGACACGTCCCCATAAGAGCTTTGAATGTGGGCCCCAGGGAAGTCACCTTGCCACAGGGGAAAGATCTGGCCCGGGTGTACCTACACAAGGGCAAAGTGGTGAGTCAGAAAGAGATGTCTTTGTTGCCGATCGAAGGTGAGGGGTGGACCCTGGCAGTCGTTGCGGGGCCCGAAGAGAAGCCGTGCCCAGAGTGGAATGGGCGAACCATCCTTGACCAAATGGAAGTGGATGTGAAGGGTCTTGGCCCTAATCGTGTGTGGGCTATAGAAGCTATGTTGTGGGAAAATCAGGCCGCATTCGCCCGTCACGCTGAAGATTTTGGCTGTACCGAAGCGATTACACAAGAGATACCGGGGATGCTCATCCAATTTGAGAATGATACCAGCAAATCCCACCAAAGATGTACCAAGAGGTGAAGACATTACTGAGGCAGATGTTGGACTCAGGAGTAGTGCTTAGTAGCCAGAGCCCTTGGGCGGCACCGGTGGTGCTCATCAAGAAGAAGGATGGGACCATCCGATTCTGTGTAGGTTACAGGAAACTCAATGCCTGCACTGTGTGAGAGTCATATCCGTTATCCTGCATCGAGGAATCCTTGACAGCGTTGGGGAAAGCCAAGTACTTCTCCACCTTGGACCTAGCGAGCGGATACTGGCAAGTGGCTGTGACCAAGAAAGACAAGGAAAAAACTGCCTTCATCCTCCCTATGGGATTGTTCGAGTTTAACCGGATGCCCTTCGGTCTCTCCAATGCTCCAGGCACGTTTCAACGGCTGATGGAAAAGTGTTTGGGAGACTTAAACTTTGAGCCTACCCTGATCTACCTGGATGACATTAATGTGTTCTCTGCCTCGCTCGAAGACCATCTTGCCCGGCTTGGACAGGTACTCGGAAAACTGCAGGCTCATAACCTGAAGGTGAAGCCAAAGAAGTGCCAGGCTATAGAGAATGCTCTTACTTCAGCCCCGATTTTGGCCTTTGCAGATTTCGATCAACCGTTCCTGTTGTACACAGACGGTAGCCTTCATGGACTCGGTTCAGTACTTTCGCAAATACAGGCTGGACATGAGAGAGTCATCGGGTATGCCAGTAGGTCCCTGCGAGACAGTGAAAGAAACCCCCATAATTACAGCTCTTTCCGGTTAGAGCTCCTGGCCCTCGTGTGGGCCATGACAGAGAAGTTTGCAGGCTTCCTGGCAGGGACCAAGATTCAAGTTCGAACAGACAATATTCCCCTGGCCCACCTTGAGAATGATAAATTGGGGGCCTTAGAACAACGGTGAGTGGCTCGCCTGGCCAAGTTTGACTATACCATCCGTTATCGCTCTGCTACTGAAAATGCGAATGCCGATGGCCTGTCACGAGTGACTGTGGAAACTCCAGTGGGGGATGAACAACTCGAAGAGGAAGAAACCCCAGACTTCTGTGAATTCTAAACCCCAGTGGTTGCGGTACAGTCGAGTAGGGAGGCCTGCGCACTACCCCGATCTCTGAGGAGAACCAATGAAAAGTGGGGAAATGTTCAAGATGAAGATGGAGGGCTGAGACAGATGAAATGCAGGGTAGCGCAGAAGCGGAAGCCAGGCAAACAAGAGAGAGATAGTCTGGACGCTGAGATGAAGAGTGTCTTACACCAGTGGGATAGGCTGGAGGTGCGAGAATCGGTGCTATATCGCAAGAGTAGTGTTGAGCGATACCTGCCGATATCAGGAAATATCGGATTGGCTCTAACCGATACCCCAAAAATATTGGATATCGCCGATTCCGATACTGGAAACCAATGCAAGTCAATGGGACACAAATATCAGAATGAAAAAAAACCCTTACTTTCCTTGTAGGTTAATTCTACATGAAGGAAAACAACTAAGAATAATGTAGAATGTATTTGGGGAGGTGGAGGAGACATTAAAGGCATAGAGATTTAGCCCAATCAAATGGAATAGCAGGAATTAATTTTTTTTTTTTAAGACGTTCGGAGTTACAAAAATATTGACTATGTTAAACGGGTTGTCCGGGCTTTTCACATAATCTCAGTGCATATCTGGGCTGCACAATGCTGACAATAAGTAATTTAGCTTCTGTGGCTAGTCTGTACGGTGTCCAAGATATCATCTCTTGCTTCTAATCCTATATCCCTAGGTCCATGTAAACAGGATTCTCCATAGGAGAATTAGTAAGCCCACACATAGGTAATATAGAGCATATGAGTCAGAAACACCAATAATATGCAAATACAATGAAAAAATGATGCAATTCCAACCCAATAATTACAAAAAACAGTACAAGGGATAATGTAAACCCAAGAAGATGCTGATCACTATGAGGTGTACAAAAAAGATAGAAATGCACACTAAATAGAAAATACCACCTTGGAGGTCCTTGCTTTAAGCTTGCAGCCTAATTCCCTGAAATCATCTTTAAGGACCTTCCACCTACCTCTAACTTTGTCATTTGTGCCAATGTGCACCATGGCCGCTGGGTCCTCACCAGCCCCTCCCAGTAATCTGTCAACCCGATCAGCGATGTGTCGGACTTGAGCGCCAGGTAGGCAGCACACCATTTGATGATCCCTGTCTTTGTGACAGATTGCCCTATCTATTCCCCTAATAATTGAGTCCCCCACTACCAGCACCTGTAAGTCCTGCCCTGCTCTCCTATTTCCCCCCTTACTGGAGCATACACTCCTCCAGCTTTCAGAGGACATGCCTTGTTGCAGCAGTGCTACTCCTGTACTGACACTCCGCTCATCTGCCAAATTTGCAAACTTATTGGGGTGTGCCAGATCAGGACTAGCTTCCCTGGTGCTCTTCCCTGTACCCAGCCTTCTAACTGTTACCTAGCTTGCTGCTTCACTGTCCTGCAGCTCCAAACTAGCATCCCCCCTCATCTATCCCATTGAGTGTCTGCTCTGTGAGCAGAAGACTCTTTTCGATATTGTCTATGGATCTCAGTGTTGCCAGCTGCACATTTATATCTAGTATCTGGGCTTCCAAATGCACAACGTGCTCACATCTCACACAGCAGTATGCACCCTCGACCCGCTGTTCAAACTTTGCATACATGTGACAAGATGTGCACTGGATGGCACTGGCAATAGTGGAGCACATTCCTAATGGGAATTACATCAGACAGAAAAGATAAGTAAAAATAAATAAAAAGTATTAATAAAATATAAGAGCAATTCAGTAATGCCTCCCTTGGAAACTCCCTGAATCCAAAGTCACTGAATCACAAGTAACACACTTACCACGGTTCGCACTTACACTCCGGTCACACTCAGCTCACTCACACTCGCTGAAGCAGAAGATTTAAAGAGATTTTTTTTCCCTTCACCAGCAAACCACCCTGCTGCTCAAGGCACTTCCAAAAATCCACTCTGATTAAACTAGATGAAGGATATCAAGATTAGGTCTAAATATCTGGATATAGGGACAATTGATTGAATAAAAGATGCCTTTATTACAAAACATAAATTATGTGGGGGCACAGAAGGTGCTCACAAAAAATAACAAGCAAAACAACTACATGTAAAATGAAAAATAAATTAAAAATAGAATATATTAACTATAATGTATGTAAATTTAGGTGTAAGCCAATAAAGTGCACTAGTGCAAGCAGCATGGAAACTGGATGAAAAAATTATGCAAACCTACTGTATATTTGAACTATATCAAATAATCCATAATGAATCATTAGCTCTGATGATACAGATGGCATATCCAGTTAAAATATAACATTAAATAGAATGAACTCTACATCTATCAAAGGGATATATAAAAAAAGCTAATCTAAGTCGCATGTTGAACACTATTTGTACATGTGTCTTGATCATACATTCAGGTACATAGGTAGCATGGTTATGGAAGACATACCATTATGGCTGTTAGCGTGGCGCGAGACCCGGACACGTGATTTGGACCAGACCTTGCCTTTTTGTGGGGATGTGTAGTATAAATAGTAACAACAGCCAATGAAAAAAGGACAGAGGAGTGCAATGCTCTCTGAGCTCCCTGCACCAGCAACTTTATGTGGCCGTGGACGTCACTAACCATGCGATGCATCAGCTGATGCATCACATGATCGGATAGCCCAGGCCTCATAGAGTTGCCGGTGCAGGGAGCTCAGAGAGCACATGAGGACATCTGCCAACTGACATTGGAGTATATAAGGAGGATAATACCCCGAAGTGTAATGTCAATATATGCAAATGGTCATAATGTAGAAGAGGAAGATGATAAGTGCAAAATCATGAAGATTAGTAATATGATGGTATGATAAATTACATATTGTTTTGTTGAAACATTTAAATATATCATAAATGGAGTATGATGGAAAGTATATATGTTTAATAAGGGAAATGTACAAGTTTAAATCATATATGAAAATAAAGAGATGATGAAATGGACTACAATACATATATATAATACACATACCGTATTTTGCGGATAATAAGACGCACCAGATTATAAGACACACCCCAAATTTTGAGGAGAAAAATAGGAAAAAAACTTTTTTTAATAAAATGGTGGTGCTTCTTATAATCCTTGTGTCTTATTGCTGGAGGAGGCAGTGCTGAGATCTCATCTCCCAAGATCTTGGTGCCAAGATTTCCATCTGTGCATGCGCCGCCCACGGCAGCCATTTTCCCAGAGTCCACCGCATAGGAAGCCATGGAAATGTGGGGGCTCTGGCTATTCACAAAATGTCGGCAGAACCCCCGCAACACCGGAGGCACCCGCAGCACTGGAGACACCCGCAGCACCGGACACCCGCAGCAGTGCGCCGCACATCCGAACACCCCCTCATCCCAGCCTGTGGCCTGCATCAATGTTCCACCCTTTCCTCCTCCTGCAATGACCCTGGGACCCTGCAATGTGGCTGGTAATGTATATCCGCATTATAAGATGCACCCCCATTTTCTCCCCAAATTTTGGGGAAAAAAGTGCATCTTATAATCCAATATACACTCACTGGCCACTTTATTAGGTACACCTGTCCAACTGTGTGTTAAGACTTAATTTCTAATCAGCCAATCACATGGCGGCAACTCAGTGCATTTAGGCATGTAGACATGGTCAAGACAATCTCCTGCAGTTCAAACCGAGCATCAGTATGGGGAAGAAAGGTGATTTGAGTGCCTTTGAACTTGTTGGTGCCAGAAGGGCTGGTCTGAGAATTTCAGAAACTGCTGATCTACTGGGATTTTCACGCACAACCATCTCTAGGGTTTACAGAGAATGGTCCGAAAAAGAAAAAAAATCCAGTGAGCGGCAGTTCTGTGGCCGGAAATGCCATGTTGATGCCAGAGGTCAGAGGAGAATGGGCAGACTGGTTCGAGCTGATAGAAAGGCAACAGTGACTCAAATTGCCACCCGTTACAACCAAGGTAGGCAGAAGAGCATCTCTGAACGCACAGTGCGTCGAACTTTGAGGCAGATGGGCTACAGCAGCAGAAGACCACACTGGGTACCACTCCTCTCAGCTAAGAACAGGAAACTGAGGCTACAATTTGCACAAGCTCATCGAAATTGGACAGTAGAAGATTGGAAAAACGTTGCCTGGTCTGATGAGTCTCGATTTCTGCTGGGACATTCGGATGGTAGGGTCAGAATTTGGCGTAAACAACATGAAAGCATGGATCCATCCTGCCTTGTATCAACGGTTCAGGCTGGTGGTGGTGGTGTCATGGTGTGGGGAATTTTTTCTGGGCACTCTTTGGGCCCCTTGGTACCAATTGAGCATCGTTGCAACGCCACAGCCTACCTGAGTATTGTTGCT